>NC_069123.1:11385574-11713557 GCF_026914265.1 Mya arenaria | reverse complement strand
ACCAAGAGTGATAGGAGCTTGGTTCTGGTATTGAAATTTACGTCTCACCATAACCCTACGTCACGCGCACGTCGGTGCATCCGCTGTCGTTATTACGTGACCGTTTCCATTCGCCTATAACGTTATTTTATACACTAAAATGCAGCACAAAATGCCGTAAAATGGGGTTGGCAATCTCGAAGATATCTCAGCATCCCTACACGTGATCAGGCTGGGACCAATTTTTCCATGTAGGGGACGCTAAACCCTTCAAGATGCACCCTTGGGGTGTGCGGGATGATAGTTTTTGACTGGTTTCAACAGCGTCAAAGTACGCGCAATTCGCGACATTTCGTACACAAAACGCGCTCCCATATAGCTACTAAGGGGGAGCTAATCTCGAAGGTAATCTTCGGAACCAAGAGTGATAGGAGCTTGGTTCTGGTATTGAAATTACGTCTCACCATACCCTACGTCACGCGCACGTCGGTGCGTCGCTGTCGTTATTACGTGGACCGTTTCCATTCGCCTATAACGTTATTATACACTAAAATGCAGCACAAAATGCGTAAAATGGTTGGCAATCTCGAAGATATCTCAGCATCCCTACCGTGATCAGGCTGGGACCAATTTTTCCATGTAGGGACGCTACAACCCTTCAAGATGCACCCCTTGGGTGTGCGGGATGATAGTTTTTGACTGGTTTCAACAGCGTCAAAGTACCGCAAATTCGCGACATTTCGTACACAAAACGCGCTCCCATATAGCTACTAAGGGGAGCTAATCTCGAAGGTATCTTCGGAACCAAGAGATAGGAGCTTGGTTCTGGTATTGAAATTTACGTCTCACCATACCCTACGTCACGCGCACGTCGGTGATCATTAAGAATTTCATGAATGCACTCAATTGTCATTACACATAAGTCAATCATATTCAACACTTTTATCATCAAGAATTTCATATATTCACTCAATGTCTACCACATAAGTCAATCATATTCAACACTTTTATCATCAAGATTTTCATATATTCACTCAATTGTCATACCACACAGGTCAATCATATTCAATCAGCTGCTTTCTGAAGTCAAATGCTGTACATATGAACATAATGTCATGGAAAATATATCACAAGGATTGAAGCATATTGCATAAGTATAATACAACAAGCAATGGTAAGTAACATTTGTTCCAACCTAAAACATCACTACAAAAGAGATCTAATACTAGATTATTTAGCTCGAGAATGAGAAAGCATTTTAATTTGGGTCAAAATTAATAATGAGCAGGTTTCCAAACTTTTTAGTTTCAGCATAAGTATAGAACTTTCCTTGAATAACTTTGACAAATAAATTATATTACTTCTACAATAAGGAAAGAAGAACTCTTTACCAAATAGGACAAACACAGGTTAAAGTTTATTATCAACAGTTGCAGTAACAGCAACAACTAAATAAATGGTTTATTATCAACAGTTGCAGTAACAGCAACAAATAAATAAATGGTTTATCAACAGTTGCAATAACAGCAACAACTAAATCAATGGTTTATCATCAACAGTTGCGATAACAGCAACAACTAAATCAATGGTTTATCATCAACAGTTGCGATAACAGCAACAACTAAATTAATGAGAACTATTAATAAGTGTTCAAAATTCTAAATCAGCATTGTAATGCAGTACACAAAATAATGCATACAGTCACAACAGTAATAGCAACAGTAGAACATAAACACTCAATAATGTAAATACCCTACAGCATGAACATGGTTTTAAAATAGTTTACAAACTACATTTATACGCTTTCAGAAGCATCAGCACAAACATTTCGAACACTATTACAGAAAATAACAATAACTGAGGGAAATGTTGCGAATCATTCAAAAACAAAATACGTTGATAATCACCAACAAAAAAAGAGAGCGCACCAAAGTGAACGCCAACACTCGCCTTTTGTTCAGTGTAAAAAAAGGCATAATTCACAACCAATAACCAGAATTATGGCTTTGCTATTCATGTGTGTATTATAGCTCGCCACATGTGTACCAAGTTTCATTTTGATAGCTTGAACATTTGATATGCTTTGACACAATAATGACAACACCAAGGCTATGAGAATAGCTAGACTTGTTTCTTTGAAACAGTCCGGCTGAATTCAAATATGTACATAATTCAAACAAGATTATTTTTTTGGATTTTTTAAGTTTAATTATTTTTTTTTGTATTTTTTATGTAAGTAAAACACAAAAAGGTATAAGTATTTGGTAAAACACAAACAGGTCTAAAATAATGACCATAATTATAATTCAATGCAAAAACAAAAAAAAGTTCCGAATAAAATAATATATATATATAAAAACTGCTTTTGAAGTTATTTTGAATATGTTTTTTGTTTGTTTTACCAATTAATTACACCTTTTTGTACAATATAAAACAAATAAATGCTTCAAAATAAATGAAACAAATAAACATACATAATAGGTTGCACAAAAATATTTTTTATTTGGTTTTATTTTTTTATAAAAGTTACTAGAACGTAACAAAATATTAAAAATCACTATATACATCCTCCAATCATCATCATCATCCTCATCGTCATCACCTTTAACACCACTAACTGCAGGTCGTCAGCATACCGAAAAAATAAATAAAATGCACAAAAGCAGAAAATAACAAATCAAACGAACGATTGCAACATTCCCCCAAAACAAGTTCACTGAATGCAATCAGTGATAATACAGTATCGTATTGAAACGTTCATTCCCAACGAACATCTTATATTGTGTATAATGCTCTCGTAAATGGTTAATAGGCTTGCCTTTCTACTATATACCTTTGTAAACAATAACAGGTTTCATACATTTATCTTTTTTTGATAATCCTGTGGTATTTCAGTTAATGTTATGAATGTTCTGCTCCGAATGTTTCAGTAGAGGTTATCCTCTGCTTTAATTGGCAAGTTTATTTAAAGTACATAATACAAAATACTGAAACTATGCCAGTCAATGGAAGCATACAGTTCAGGTTATCATGAACTAAAAAGGAACAGTTCTGACCATGCTGCCTTAATTTGTAGTTTCTTTAATTTGTTATATGGTAAAGCTTACTTTTTGTAGTAAAATTAATAACAAGACTTTGTGAATGCTTATATAATTTCATATACACATTCAATCTATTTGTACATCTTTGTCTGTTAGAGAAGATGGTATGACTTGGGCCGGCCCTTAAGAAAGTGTAGAGTAGAAGGTTGGTTTGACAGTGGACAGGTCAGGGGTCAGGAAAGGATTTGGGGAAAGGCATTTGTTGGACGGGATAATGGTGGGATTGAAAATTGCCAGGCATAGGCTAGGAGGGGGATTAAGTGGAGTACAGGGGCCCCTGTTTTCAATATCAAGATGGATCGCAGGACAGGGACTAAGGTCAGAATTGAACAGACAGCAATGTACAAATTGATAAATATCAATAAAAGATTCAAATAGATCATAGTTGTCCAATGCTCAGACAACATAAAAAAAATGAGTGAAGCCAAGGTCATGTAATGAAACTGTTCAAAATCATATACAGCTAATACTTTGGAGCTTCAGTCAAGATCTGCTTTAGGCAATTAAACAAAGTAAAATAATGCATTTGTAGATATATGCAGTCAAGTCAAAAAGCTTGGATAACTACACCAACTAGTTTGAGGACTTTTCAGAAATTTATCTGATTTTAACAGGTGTGAAATAAGTCTAGTAATATGAACATCATACCTTTAAAACATGAAAGAGGCTATGAACATTCTCTTTTTTTTTTAAAGAACACTGTTGAAAAAATGGCATCTTTCAAAAGGCAAACCTGTATTTAACCAATAAAAAATGAACACAAACAACTTAAAACAAATCGTCAGTTCTTGTTCGTGGGAATGTCCTTTCAAGTGTTTTTTTCAGACAACATTCACAATCAGGACGTTGTTGACGGTGGCCCATGGAGACCGGCATGACACAAACACAGCTCTAGCCATTGTAGAGCACTGCAGCCTTCGTATTATAGGTAAACTGCAGCCATGTATGTAGCGATGCTGAGCAGGGATTTTGTACAAGGTGAAGAAGAGGTGCGGAGCGATGTGGTGCGATTTGGATCATAGTCGTTAAATACTTTGGATCAGAGAGAGATGTTGTTTGGCTGAGATGCAGAAGAGGGAGTCCGGTCGAGGGGTGGGGGAGGGGCAGGCATTTTTATTCTCATTTCCAAGCCGGTTTTTTCTTTGCCTGCCCCCCATCGTCATCAACACGCTTACGTTTTGTTGCTGAAAATATATAATAACAAAAATTAAGAAAAAGTTGAACACATGTAATAGAGAGATAAAAATTTGTAATAAAAAACAATTACTACTGCAAGTGGATGCCAAAGCTCCTCCATCTTATTTCCAGCGTTCATGTTTTGTTTCATTTCACATAGAATTATAAGGTTGTCAGGCAGGGACCCCACATAATAACGGATTATATCAAGGGGCTGGATAAGATTTTAAGTTGAATTTAATATGATGCAACATTTTGAATAAACCAGGGAATGAAAAGTGCTGTCATCAATTTCCATTGTTACTGTTGTTGTTTTGGGAATATTGATCCGCGCATTAAATGTACCAGCAAAAACATTCCTTTGAAGAATTAAACAGTTTTAATATCAGACACTCTGACCATACACAACACCTCTATTCGTTTCTTATCATAAGGTATGTACTTACAGACTTTTCCACGACCTCGAGCTGCCCCACCCTCGACCGTCTGCCCACCAGCTGATGATGTGCTGGGGGCAGAAGTCTGCCCACCAGCTGATGACATGCTGGGGGCAGTGGCAGCAGAGCTGCGGGCAGATGTTGTCTTCCGTGTAGAGCTGCCCACAGTTGCTGCCGTGCTGCGGGCAGAAGTACTGCGTGCAGTTGTTGATGCAATTGTTGTTGATGTCCTGCACGCAGTTGACGTTGTAGAAGCACTGCCCGCAGCGAAGCCAGGTCTCCTGCGCACAGCTGCAAAAAGGCTCCTGTGCGCACTGGCAGATGCAGGTCCCTTTGGCCTTGGGATCTGAAATAAGAAAAGGTAAGAATAATGTGGCTGTTAACAAAATAGGTTTTAACTTAGGCAGTTATATTCTTCAAATGATGTCTGAAAGGTGATTATTAAATCTTTTGGACAGACATTTTTTCTATTCTATGTAACCTGAAACGACCAAACAGATTATCTATACAGTAATTTATAAATATTATTAAAAGTTGTAAAATTATCTTACCCTGCTCTGTTCTGCCATTTCAGTTGAAGGGGCCGTACAAGTATTGGCCCCTTCTTTAAGAGACCTGACTTCCTCCCTCAATTCTGCAATCTCAGCTCTCATGCGATCCATCTCCACTCTCATAGCTTCCATCGTTTCAATCTGAAAAAAATATATATAGTTTTACAACCCCATTACAATTATAATAATTTTATGTTATTACTTTAACAATCAGTAATGTTTGACTAAACGAGAAGTGCTGGCCTATCCTTTGGCCAAAGTACAAAGAACAAGATAAAGTTTTTAGAGTCTTCTGAGGCACTCAGTTGAGATAATGGTCTCAGGGGCTTCCATGTCTAACCTTAACCTGGGTGTGTGGCCGACGCTTAACACTTCGTGGAAAGGAATGCAAGTATAATAGCTCTCATTATATTTGTTATTCTAGTCGAGCTAAAGATGAATCTGTTTAAACATGATGCACAATTTACTCACTTCCACTCTCTGATTTCTGCATTTGCGCTCCAGTCTCTTTCTGTCCGCTTCTTTCTCCTCCTGCCGCATCTGATGGTACAAACAACAGCAGGATTTTATAAAATGATAAAACTTGTGTCAAAAAAATGACTGAAAATTTTATAAGCTTACCGAAAATTGAAACAAGAATGAAAATGAATTTAAAACTGGTGGCACGAAATCAACACTATACAATGTTATTATGTGAGATGATATCACGACAGCTGACCTTGGAAAAATAACTCGGCCAGAATGATATGACCTTATCAACATTATTATATCTTAACAAGAGGCCCAAAAGGGCCTTTGCTCTACTGGCATGGCTCTTGTAGTCATTTTTAATCCAGAGCATGTATGTATGGGTAAAAGGCAACAGATATATAGTTCACATTTTGTGTTTGGGTTACCTGAAAATGTTGCACGTTCAACATCTGAGCCCAGAAAGTATTGTAATCAGATTAGTTGCATGAACTATTTTAATATGTGCCAAGTAAAAGTCATCTATAAAAAAATATGCTTTCAAAACTACTCAGGTAAATATTTCTGTAGTTTTAAATTTAAAAAAAAGGTTGGTCAAAAGGTCAAAGTCAAGGGCATCCTAGGACAACATTGATCAATTTAAACAAACATTCACAAGCAATTGTGCTGAGATGGATGTACAAACACAAACAGATTTTCAAAACTTTACCAATTTAAGTTGACCAAACCTGAGAACCCTGGGCGTGGCCAGTAATGACCCCAGGTGCATAACTTTACAACCAATTTTGTTAAGATGAATGTGCAAACTACAGACACTTAGAGCTAAAAAAGATGGTCTTTGGGCTTTCAACAAGAACAAGGCAGAGTAATTCACAAAATCAACTGCAGTACCAAAAAGCAAATTGTCTCCCTTAATCCTAGACTTTAATTTACATGTACATGTAAACTTGGCTAAAAGTAGAATTCTCTCATGCAGACCTGCATGGCTAAAAATAAGTTGACCAAAATGAGCATTTTCAAGGCCCTTAATCTAGGCAAGCATGGGCGGATATAGCTGAACCAAGCTCTAATAAATATCTAAATACTGCAAAAGTTTCATTGAGATACAATCCAAAAACAAGAAATTGATTACAGACGCACTGAGGCACATACAACGTACACATAACCATCGCATACGCTCTTCTGGCCTTTGGCCAGTAGAGCTAAAAATTGTTATAAAAAGATAAAAGTTGAAATCAATCATTCTCAGTAGTTGGCATGTACTTATGAGTTATCATTGACAAAAAAGCCCAGTTAGACTCGACATGTACCTTGTTGTGTTGTGCCACTCTGGTCTTACATGCCGGTCTCCATCTTATCTCTAGGTTTGGTAGTTTCAGGTGGGCCACCGTCTTCATTGTTTCAAATAATAGGGGACGAACCCTAAGCCTGAATTACATTTAAAACAGTTAAATAATATTCTAACACAATACAAATAAGGAGGCATTTAACCTCAACTTTTCTGACCCATATTTCAAAAAACTACTGAATTTTAAGGTCCGAAATATCTTCACCATGTATAAATCTCATTACGGTAAACATTAATTTCAGGCAATTTGTTTGATTTTATATATTTGTGCCAGAAAAATTTCATTTTATGAAGAATAGCAGGTCTTACATCAAGGTTAATATCATGTACTCACAATTTGTGCAAGTAAAGGGTTAAAATGTTGCAAATATTTCAGTAATAAACTCATTTGCATGTAAAATGCAAAAGCTGGTTGTCTTGTAACTTATGGGAAAATAGAGCTATCACAGGAGTGAAACATGGCCCTAAATTCCACCTCCACACAGGAATGTCAACTGATTCTTTAGAATAAGACCACCCCTCAGAGGTTATTGTTTTGTTAAAAATCGACAGATCGTCCACTGAGTGATTCCAATATACACTTTGTTAATCAGGGAGTAAAAGCAGGAGCATAATTCTATTACTTTTACAAACATATTACCTCTGCAACATGTGTATTAAGTTTCATTTTGATGGCTTGAATGGATTTGACTTTAAGTTCAGGCCAAGGTTAATTTTACATGCATAATCACTCCAACTCCACATCATTTAAATCAGCCAATTATCACCTTATTTCAAAACCTCATATATCAGTTTGTGCTCAATATTCAATTTGAGTCCAATGGTTATCAACCACTGACTAAACCAAGTTTGAAGTTGCACCTATCATCTAAAAGTGTCTTCACTAGCAAGAATAAATAGACAGGTATTTTACAATGCAGCTAATTTCTCACCCTGACTGCTTCACATCCTGTAAACTATCCAAGATCTGCTCAAAAAGGTCTTCTGAATCTACAACATTCAACCTGTAGTTGTTGCACAATCTGCAATAAAAGAGAACAGTAAATATCTTTTGAGAGAGACCTATTTACAGGTACTTTATATAATACGTCTTTCTACAGCAGAATGTTGGATTTGTTAAATGTACAGATGTATTATGGCATAACACAGTTTGGAAAGATACATGTTACTTTTTATTATAACTACATGGACAGTACTAGTATGTTGTTCTTATAAATTATCTTCAGATCTTATCATGTTTTGGATGACAAATTGCCAAAATCTGGTACAAGGTATGTTGGTCCAGTTTAAATCATTATTTACAAGGTTTGTCAGTTAACACTTTTTGTCAACATGATAATCCACAAAACTAAATTATTTATCGTACATTGAGTCAAGTCACTATTGCGTGTGATCAACAACAACAAAATGATATATTTTTCACAGTTAGCAGACTGTGTTAGAAGGACTTGTTATATCATTCATGCATCTCAAGAGAATGATCTCTTTTGACCAATAAAAGTCTCCCTTTTTACTGAACACTCAAATGGTATCAATCTCTAACACATCCACTATACCTGTGGTAAAATTAGCACGAGCCCACAAGCCTTGCACTAGTGAATTGCATAATTGGTTTGATAAATTTTTTTAGATTACATACTGAATCTTGTTTTAACCATTTGATGCCAAGCACAAGTACACTATTTCTGTCTGCTTTCTTAGATTTTATGAGCAAAACAGATCTGTGTGTTCTGTAGTTTTCTTCAGAGACATCACATGTTGGCATAATTGAAAGTGGGTGCAATATTTTGGGCTTCACTACTTTTTTCCTTTTAACATACCCACCAAAAAGTATGTTCACTGCAACATATAGAAAAAGAAGATAATTGTTGAAGAATCACTAAAAGAATTACGTACTGTATAAAGTCTCTCTCCCGGCAAATAAATGTAAACAGGCAAGTGGGGTTCAGTTCTTCCTCCAATGTGAACCTCATCTCGGGCTGAAAAAAGGACAAACATGAATATGAAAAAGTTAACTAAAAAAATCAGTTCCACCGGATCTTACAAAGTAAAGTCATTTGTTCTGAGACTGCAATATACAACCAATTCTGTTACAATGTAAAGCTGCTGTTTTTGTGGTCTGCTTAAATGTCCATTTTATTCCTAACATGCATAACCACAACAATTCAATTTAGCCACTCTTAGCTCAGCTTTTAACAAAAAACACCAACATGCGCCAAGTCATGTAGAGAAACATTTAATGCCGAGAAAAGAACTATTAGAACTATTTTAATTTACTATATCACTCAATTTTGTTGGCATGCAGACTGGTAGTACTTTTGTCAATGCCAAATTGATATAATAAAAGCATAATTAAACACTTCGTTCATTAATTAATTCCATATCATTAAATTCTTAAGCTATACCATATCATACTACCAAATTCAACTTACAATGCCAACCTCAACGGTCTCCCTTGTAACTCTGATCTTGGTTACCCTGAAAATACACAAACGAATATTCCTCTGAAAAATTACTGAAGTTTCAAGTAAATATAATAAGCTACAGTGGCAAGCAATAATATAAATGTATGACCAAATGTTGTGTTTTTTACCCTTGAAATTAAGCATACACACTGATTTGTAATAAAAGATTACATGTATTATAAGTGTAGTTTCTCAAACTTCAGGGTAGTATGGCCTTAAATGCGCAATAATTCAATCTTGAGCAATGTCATCAGGAAAAAATGCACAACTGAATGAAATATATATGCATTCACTGGAATGACAGCTAATTTGTCAGACATTTATTGCCTTTGAGGCAGTCTTATTAAGGATCATGACCATTCAAAAGTGTGGGGATAGTAGGTAGAGTTTTTAATGATGTTCAAATGATGACTGATATTTGCAGATAAATTTGTATCCTTGAAAGAGCACAGAACAAGTAAATAGGAGTTACATTTAACTTTGTTCACCTGTATTCATATATATATATACAATTGTGATCTTGGCCTTTGACTCTATGACCTCAAAATCCATAGGGGTCATATATTAGTGTTTGGAATCAGACAGAAAAATACTATCGATAATCAGTTTATGAAACCTATATATATGATCAATTATTTATCGATTTGATCATGACCCATTCCCAAAGCAAAATATTATATTTTTCCCAATCTTCAGAAAAAAATCCAAATAATTTTTTTTTTTTTTTTTAGGAAGTCTTTTTACCTGTACTGGTTCATTTTCAACATCCTTATAAATTATGTGATGTAAAGTTTGTTTGATAATTGAACTTGGAAATCAATAATTTTCATCACATTCAGAGATCAGTATAAACTATTTACTAACTGTCATGATTTATTGCAATAGATATTACACCCCAAGGATTGATATTTTTGGGGTCTTTTAAAGGGTAAATAAACTAAAAATAAACTAATATTAAATCATTTCCTAATCGCAGGAGACTAGACGTTGTTGTTTTTTAACTGTAAAATTTACAAATTTTGGCATTTTCACAACACAATTTCCCAAAATGTCTAGGGTCTTTTTCCCAAAATGGGCAGAAAAAGCCCTGTCATATTTAAGGCATAAAGATACAGTACATGCACCAGTTTTAAGCACCAATGTTCCCTAACAATATTGTGTGTACATTTCTTTGCTAGATTACATTATTTATCCAGAACACAACTATCCTTTAGTGTTTACAAGTTACTATTACATAACATGTGACCACTAGCTCTGTGGTTTAACTTATATAATTTTATTTCATACTGTATACATGTCACTTGTGTAAAATAGACACAAAGAAAGATCTATATAAATTTCATGTTTAAACAAGAGGGCCAAGATGGCCCTATATCGCTCACCTCAGTAAAACTTTGTGCTATAGACTTGTTAAAATTAAAGGGCAATAACAGGGATTTGGCTTCTCTGATGTATGAAAATGTAACCTCTATAGTGTTTAACAAGGTATTTCTATATTTGGGCTCCGTGACTTAGTTTTTGACCCCAGATTAACCATATTCAAACTTGATTAGAAATCATGGAAACAACTTTTCTGACAAATTGACAGGATATTTGGGCTGAAAATGTTGTCTTGAGAGTGTTAACAATGTTTTTCCATATTTGGGCTGAAAATGATACCTCAAGAGAATTAATAAGGTTTTTCCTTATTTAGGCTCTGTGACCTAGTTTTTGACTCAAGATGACCCATATTCAAACTTGAGCTAGAAATTATCAAAACAACCTTTCTGACAAATTTCCAGGATATTTTGGCTGAAAATGGTACCTTGAGAGTGTTGACTTGGTTTTTCCTTATTTGGGCTCTGTGACCTAGTTTTTGACCCCAGATGACCCATATATGAATTTGAGCTAGAAATCATTGAAACAACATTTCTGACAAATTTACAGGATATTTGGGCTGAAAATGTTACATCGAAAGTGTTAACAGGGTATTATTATATTTGGGCTCTGTGGCCTTGTTTTTGATCCCATATAACCCATATTCGAACTTGTGCTAGAAATCATCAAACAAACTTTCTGACAAATTTCCAGGATATTTGGGCTGAAAATGTTACTTAGAGAGTGTTAACAAGGTATTTCAATATTTAGGCTCTGTGACCTAGTTTTTGACCCCAGATGACCCATATTCGAACTTGAGCTAGAAATCATCTTAACAACCATTCTGACAAATTTCCAGGATATTTGGGCTGAAAATGTTACCTTAAGAGTGTTAACAAAGTATTTCCATATTTGGGCTCTGTGACCTAGTTTTTGACACCAGATAACCCATATTCAAACTTGAGCTAGAAAACATCGAAACAACCTTTCTGACAAATTTCCAAGAAAATGGTACTTCTAGAGTGTTAACAAGGTTTTTCCACATCTGGGCTCTGTGACCTAGTTTTTGACTCCAGTTAACCGTATTCAAACTTGAGCTAGAAATCAATAAACAACTTTCTGACAACTTTACACAACATTTGGGCTGAAAATGTTACTTTTAGAGTGTTATATAACAAGGTTTTTCCATATTGGGGCGCTGTGACCTAGTTTTTGACCCCAGATGACCCATTTTCGTACTCATTCGAGTAATTACTGGGACAAACGTCCTGACCAAGTTTCTTGACAATTCAGGCACAATGTGACCCCAAGAGTATTAACAAACTAAGTGTGTATGGACGACAGACGACGGACAATCATCAATCCTAAAAGCTCACCCTAAGCCTACGGCTAAGGTGAGCTAAAATTCACTTTTAAACCACAAATATGAGAAGTTTAGAACCAATCCATTAAGGTTTCAATTACAAGGACAACTTGTTATGATAAAGGTACTGTACATAGTAACTGACTAGATTAGAAAATGACCAGATAACTTAACAGTTATACTGTAGCATTTCAACTTTAACTACCAAAAACCAGACTCAAAACATATTTTCATGACATATTTTGATTGGTAGCGGTTATGCCTCTTGTTTCGATAGTTGATTGTTCAAATTTCACTAGTGACTCTCTCCGACATAGGCCTTTCTGATCAATTATAATTGATCATCGGCACAACACTATCAAATACTGGTTTCCCCCAATCTAAATGCAAAGTTTGAGGGCCGTGGGTACAGGCATTGTCAAGTTATCAAACAGCCTTTTGCTATCAGGGTCACTGACCTGGACCCTTTCCCTTCCCTAAATTTGCCACGAATTGGATGTGGAAAATGGGTGGCAGTTGGTGGAGTATTGGAACGGGTGGCACTTGGTGTAAAACGATGAAAAACAGAATAAAATGGGACTTTGATCTAATTTTTCACCATTTTCCACCAAATGCCACCCCAACGTGGCACTTGGTGGAGTATTGGAACATTTTCCACCAAATGCCACGTGGCAATTTTTTTCACCAAATGCCACCCCAACGTGGCACTTGGTGGAGTATTGGAACGTTTTCCACCAAATGCCACGTGGCAAATTTTTTCACCAAATGCCACCCCAACGTGGCAGTTGGTGGAGTATTGGAACGTTTTCCACCAAATGCCACGTGGCAGTTGGTGGCAAATTTTTCACCAAATGCCACCCCAAGGTGGCAGTTGGTGGAGTATTGGAACAATTTTCCATCAAATGCCACGTTCAGTTTCTTTGATCTTTTTTCACCAAATGCCATGCCAATGTGGCAGTTGGTGGAAATTATGTGGCACTTGGTGGAAATAAAATCATGGGATTTATGAAGTATGCATACAACAACCTAAGAACAACAAAAAACATTTCTTTGCAGTCATTTAGTTTCATATGTACACAAAATTACAAAGGATCACAGTTGATGGTGAAGAGCTGTCTGCATTTCTACATTTGGAGAAATCCTGAAAACAGTTTTAGTATTATTTATTTTGGAGGTTTCATTTTAGCTATCATTATTCAAAATATATTTCAAAAATAGATGCATAAATAAAATGACAACATTAAAAACATACTCTTAAATAAGTTTCTTCAGCTTTGGGCCTAGCCAGATTAATACCAAGTATAACAACAAAATGATATACCATAACTAATTATAGAATTCAGCCTCATACATTGAATCATTGCAAATATGTTTTACAAGAGCACTTGTCTGTTGTATTAGCAATGACAATACAGGTAAAAAGTTAATTTAACTACCGGTTTTGGTATTTTGAATATTGAAATGTCAATAACCTGTTTCTTTTCTTTAGTGATGCAGTCATTCGGTTGTTGTTTTCTGCAAGTTTGGCTATACTTCTTCTGCTATAGAAGTCCCCTATTCATATTTCTTTCTGAAAAAAGCTATCATTTTAATAAATCTGTTCAATATAACAGGGTTTGCCTCACAGAAGAATGTTATTTGTTCTACAATTTGTTCTACGAATGTCTTTGGAAACATGTGTACACCAAGATTCACTTTAATATCTTTATTTTTTCAAAATCATGCAGCCAACAACATGAATTACACCAAGGCTTTGTCAATACCAATAATGATTTTTCTTAAAAACACACACACCCTTTAGATCATATACATCTTCTACATCTTTTCTTGACTGGCATTTAATATTGTTTATCTCACCCTTCATAGCACTTAGCACTTTTAAATAAGTATAAGCTAATAAAATATGATAAAACTATGAGGTCAGTCTTCATTTAAGTTATTGTAATATTCAAATATTTACCAAAAAGGTCTTAGAATCTTGTCCAAGTACATTGTCATCCTTATGGGGGGGGGGGTGTCTGGAACAAATGTGTATAACATTTCTTTATACATCTTCAACTTCATTTTACAAATTGAATGATAATTTTTAAACTTAGTACATTGCTTGACTGAGTATTTGTCAATTATTTTGGAATAAAGTGAAACATACTTGACAGTACATGCATAAAGCTTATCTCTTAGTCAAACTTTAAACAAAGACAAAGAGCCTAATATGTGTAAAAATAAAATAAAATGATAAGTCATGATCTTTTTTGGATGTAAATATGATAAAAAAAAAAAAGTTACCTTATAATCAATCCATTTTATTAAACAAAACTGCACAAATTTTTTTCTCACTATTCAAAGTTCCACAAAATTAATGCTAGTAACTGTCAGAAGATTCAAATATTTTGAGGAGATTTTCCAGCAGAGAGGTCATTCCGAGTTTAAATCAAACATTAATGCATCCCTGTACCTTTGGGAAAATAGCAACAGAGCACATGTACACAGAAAACTTAGTTTAACTCATCATTATCATGATCATGATAATCACCATCACATTGTTGTTGTTGTTGTTGTTGTCATCATCATCATCATCATCATCATCATCATCATCACCAGCACCACCACCACCACCACCACCACCACCACCACCACCATCATCATCATCATCATCATCATCATCAATCATCATCATCATCATCATCATCATCATCATCAATAACAACATGTTGTTGTTGTTGTCACCACCACCACAATCATCATGATCACTATCACCACCACCACAATCATCATAATCACCAATACCACCACAATCATATTCACCAACACCACAATGAACTACCAACAACAACACAATTGTCAAAATCAACCACCACCACCACCACCACAATGATCATAATCACCACCACCACAATCATCATAATTACCACCACCACCACCACCACCACCACCATCATAATCATTATCAATAGAACCACCAACATCATAATCATCATCAATAGAACCACCAACATCATAATCATCATCAATAGAACCACCAACATCGTAATCATCATCAGTATAACCTGAGCAACATTACCAGTTAGTTTTAAATAGTAGCATATGTAATGATGCTAAAACAGCAGCATGAACAGCAACTGTCGTAAATTCTATTATTATTCCATCATGATAAGTAATGGTTCCATTTTACAGAACTCTTGAGATTTTCTAAGTCTTTTTTCACCAAATGCCACCCAAAAAATTAACTAAGTTCATTTTTTCACCAACTGCCATATGAAAAATTAACTAAGTCCAACTTTTTCACCAAGTGCCACATGAAAAAAAAACTGAGTTCAATTTTACACCAACTGCCACCTCCAGTTGGGTGGAAATTTCATGGCAGTTGGTGGAATTCTTGATATTCCACCAAGTGCCACCCATTTTCCACCAAGTGCCACCCATTTGCCATGGATTTGGGTGGCATTTGGTGGAAGTTGGTGGCAAATTTAGGGAAGGCACACAATGATCCCTAATATGAATATGGGTCATCTACTGGTCAATGAAATAAGAACATCATTTCAATTTGAATTTGACTTGATTGGTCCATAATGAAACAAGTGGATTTTCTCATCACGTCATAGTAAAGAATCAGCCAAAGATGGCAACAATTCCTCTACATTTACATATGAGAGATACACAAAGGTCCCTGCTGTGCACTGCAGCACTCATCAGTGATCATTTTTCCACCTTTGATAATTTACCAATCTTAAGTTATGCTTTCAGACTAAGAATCGAACCTGAGTGTCCTAAGTGGGAAGTGAGCATAATTATCTTAACATACGATTGATATTTAGTATTTCAAAACGTTTTCGTACCTAGTACCCCAGGCCCAAAATTTGTTTTTCTTTTATTGAATGAAATGAAGTCCAGAAATTTAAGACCACATGAAAGTGTCTTTTTTGAAAAAACAACAACAATTTATTCATGATAAAATATTTTTTTAAAAGTTCACAGTAGTATCTGATAAGTTAAAAAACTTAATCAACCTCGATGCATTAGGTCTTGTCCAAATATTGAGCAATTAACTGCAGATTTATAAAATTCCGTCACATACCAATTGACACCCCTTTTGTAAATACTGTGTGACATTTTAATCCGACATGAAAGACTTTTCAGATGAGCACTTTTATTACATAATCATCTTCATTCCATTAGCATTACAAAAATAAATGTCAGAATCCAGTATTCCTCTAACAACTAGTTTAGGACTTATAGACACTGAAAGAACAAGAACTAGCTATCACAGAGACAGCGCGCTTGACTATTCCTCTGCTTATCAGTGTATGGATTGAAAAGTTTTGGCAAAACATCATGGATCACTGTTAGATTAGGTGTCAATGCAATACATGATCATTGATGTGCTGAGATATTTACATTAATTTAGAAAAAGGGGCATAATATTGTCAAAATGCTTGATCAAGTTACCTCCTCTTGTGTACAGTTCAGGGGGCATGATGGTGAACAAGTGTGCAAAGTTTCAAAGCCATACGTCAATGGACTTAAAAATATTTGAGGTGGTACGCAAACTTAACAAAAGCGGTAACGACGCTTGGGTGACTAGGATAGGTCTCCTTATTCTTTGAATAGATGAGCTAAAAATAGCACAATTAGTGCAAATATGCAATAGTAGGGGTAATGATGTTAGAGATTTTCATACAGTAAATCTGTTTAGTTAACAATCAGATGCTTATAATGAGTCATCTGTTATTAAATTTAATTTTTAAACATTTTTTTTAGAATCCAGTTTTCTGATGCCTATAATTTAAAAGTAGTAACTGCAGAATTTTATTTTGTTTGCGACTTTCTTCAAATTGAGCATTGATGATTAAATTTACCAAACATAATGCAGAACCTGACATTGATTAAAGTTAACTCAAATGACTTTACTCTGATCACAGAAACAGAACAGATTTTTTTTTTTCGATTCAGACTTATATCAGTCTCACAGGTTTATCTTGCTATAATTTATTACTTGTACAGATTATCAGCTCAAATCTCAAACCTTTTGAAAAACATTTCCATCTGAAAGCTCAACTTTACATAGATAATTGACTTGGCATATTTTAAAGACTGACTAACAATTAATTAAGTCAACATAATTATACTGGATTTTGGATAGGTGTCCAGGCCTTTACTCAAATAACCACTGGTCTGAGTCTGACTATTGGACCCATTCTCAAAGCAAGAAATGTAATCTTTTTCCCAATCTTCAGAAAAATCCAAATTAAAAATTACTTTTTTGGAGTCTTTTTACCTGAGCTGATTCATTCAATATCCTAATAAATTATGTTAAGTTTTGGAAATATCATTTCAGAAATTATTGATCTTCATCCCATTCAGAGATCAGTATGAAATGTCTGTCATCATGTATTGTGATAGATATTTACATCGCAAGGATTGATCATACATGCAATACCTCAAAACGGTGGAATCCCCCATTATCTGCCTAAACTCATTAAAAAATATATCATAAAACAAGAGCTGTCACAGTATGTGACGAATGCCCCCAAATGTGACATTGGCCTATGAACAAGGTTAGTACATGAAAATTTGATCTTGCCTTTACATGTCAAAAACATATGGCAAGTTATTTTGAATTGCCTCTGAACATAGAAAAAAAACACCCATATTTGACATTTTCGTCTTGGTATGTGGAAAACATGTGGCAAGTTATTTTTAAATCTGTCCATACAAGAGAAAGTTAATTACAGCTCGGACACGACAACCTATACTCTTTGTCCATATACACGTCTTCTTGATATGTGGAGCACATGTGGCAAGTTATTTTAAAATATATCCATACAAGGGAAAATTTCAGCCCAGACACGACAAACTATGCTCTATGTCCGTATATGCAGCACTCCATTGAGAATAAACAATAAATGTGATCTTGACCTTAGAGGTACGCGACATGTCATCTTAGTATGTGGAACACATGTCGCAAGTTAGGCCAAATAAAATAATAGGTGTGTTTCAGGTAACGCTGCCAAAAATTATAGAGAAGGTAGGTTGGAATAAAAATTTTTTGATATATTGATTTCACTTGACTCAGGCTGTCTGGTTAAATACTTGACAATGATGGTTGGATTTCAACTAAGTTATGGTACACCACTCTGCTATTATAAAGACTTTCCAGGAATGGTTTTACTTTTGTTTTATGCACCCTTTGGCTTTCAATCACCATCTGTAGTATGCTAACATGCCTATTACATAATTACATGAAGAGTGGGACAGCCAATTTACCATATAAGCCATCAGCCAAGGAAACCTCAATGCTGTCAAGAGGACCTGGGGGTTCAGGTTTGAAGAACAGGTAACATGCAGGTTTTATTGCCAAAATTGCACACTTAAGTCTGACATATCAATGATGATGAATCCAAAAGTCAGTATCTGACCAATTTATATCTGACATGAAAATATAGTTCAAGAATTGAAATATACCTGCCACACAATCAGAAATCCAACCGGAAAAAAATAGGGTAGGTCGGGTACCCTGAAACAGACCTATTTTTTATTTGGCCTTATTTTAAAATCTGTCCATACAAGGAAAAGAAACAGCCTGGGCACAAGTTATTGAGTCAGACAAACTAGCAGACAGACGGACGGACAGTGGGATTTTAATATGCCAACCTTTGGGGACATAAAAACCCTGGTTAAACATAAAAATTTCCTGAAATTCAAACCAAAATCCCCCTGGAAGCCTCTCAGAAATATCACAAGACTAAAAATGATTGATATTCCAGCTGTTTCGGTTGTTTGAAAGAGCAAACATTTAATGATTTAATCATTTGCAGGATTGATAAGCTTGGGGGTTTTTTAAGTAAAATTTTCCAATTTGGGCGAATTTCCTGACATGCAAAATGTCTGAGGAATTTTCCCAAAATGGCCAGATAAAGCTCTGGACACAATTTCTAGAAACTTCTTAAGCTTAACAGGCTTAAGTCGCTTATTTCAATTAGCCAAAATACATACTGAAAATGGATTTTGATAAATGAAAAATGGTTTATTCTGATAATCATACAGATTATTTCTCCCTAATTTCTAAAACTTCTTGAAGAAGTAAATATAACACATTTTATAGAACAACAAAAATAGTGAGATAAGCTTAATCCGGTTATTACTTAGGGACTTAATAAGTTTCAAGAAATTGGGGCCAGGTGTTTCACAGAGTACCTCACATGTCACAGGGCTGTATCTGACATCAAAACTTAATTTTGAACAAAATCAAATATTCTGAACTGGATGCTCTCCATAATAAACAGCAGACTGTAGTTCTTGGGGCACCATTTGTTTAGACCTTATTCAATACATTATGATAATTTGATGACCATGACATGAGAGATTTTTAATACATATCATAAAATATACCCTAAAAAAATAAAGACTTAATTAAATATGTCCTATAAATCAAGGCTTAATAAAACCAGAAAACACAACTACGGAGTGGGATTCTTACCAGCTTACCAGATATTGCACTATTCACTACAAAATTTAATCCATAAAGTACTCTGACGTGTAAAAGAGCTAGGCTTTAGTGTACCTTAAATTTTAAATGTATAATGTAAGAAAGGAGCATCCTTTTCTGAAAAGTACTCAATATAGATGGTTCAGTTCCAAATCATCGTCTTGTAACACTTCTTCATGGCACTTAAAACATGAATTAAGATGATACTGGGACCAATAATACAGTAATCCTACTCCCTGGATGATATGACACCCCCCCCCCCCAGTTCCGGGGAATAGCGGGGACTTTGAATAATGTGGGTCCAGTCAAGCCCAGGTAAAATGCCTTCCCTGCGGTGAAGAACTGCTTGCAACATGTAAAATCCCTACCAAATGCCCCTGCACCCCAGGGACCCTAGGTCCTGTCCCCCCCCATTTTTGATGCAAATACAAAACCACCTGGAAAGTAAAACCAAAGCCCATTTCCCTTGCAATCCCTCTTGGGGTTCCATTTATGCCATTTTGAGGTCGATGTATCAAACGTAAGTTTAAGCATATCAAATGACCACTAAGTAGTCTAACAAGAGGGCCAAGATGGCCCTATATCTAACACCTCAGTAAAACTTTGTGCTATAGACTTGTTGATAATAAAAGGGCAAAAACAGGGATTTGGCTTCTCTGATGTAAGAAATTGTTACCTCAAGAGTGGTAACAAGGTATTTCCATATTGAAGTTCTGTGACCTAGTTTTTGACCCCAGATGACCCATATTCGAACTTCAGCTAGAAATCATCAAACAACCTTTCTGGCAAATTTCCAGGATATTTGGGCAGAAAATGTCTCGAGAGTGTTAACAAAGTTTTTTCCAGATTTGGACTATGTGACCTAATTTTTGACCCAAGATGACCCATATTCAAACTTGAGCTAGAAATCATCGAAACAACCTTTCTAAAATATTCCAGGATATTTGGGCTGAAAATGTTACCTCTAGAGTGTTAACAAGGTTTTTCCATATCTGGGCGTTGTGACCTAGTTTTTGACCCCAGATGACCCATATTCAAACTTGTCCGAGTTATTACTGGGACAAACATCCTGACCAAGATTTGTGACAATTGAGGCAAAAAAGTGACCCCAAGAGTGTTAACAAGCTAAGTGTGGATGGACGACGGACAATCATTGATCCTAAAAGCTCACCCTTTGCCTACGGCTAAGGTGAGTTAATAAAAACTTTCATCTTGATGAAAATATTTTTAACTACATGTATCAAAATGCAACTTTTACTGGAATTTTAGTTATTTGAAAAATTTAAGGTTACATCAAAGACTGATTACTGATTCTGTACCAGTGCAAAACTGGTATACACACATTAATTAGGTGTAAATTCTTTTAGCCTCCTTTATACTGAACCTTAAGGAATATTTAAGATCAAATTCCATGCGTGCTGCAATTAGAAATTTTATGGAAGTGTAATTCTCATTTCCAAATTGACAGATCACAAATTGTTTTCAAAAACATTTCAACTTAATGGTTGGACGCATGTAGTCAGGGGTTTCAATAAGAGGACGTAGATGTTTTATACGTCCTGAAAATAGCCAAAAACGTCCCAGAATTTGACCCCGTGCATTTTGAAAATTCCTTTTAATAGCCTTGTACGCCTCTTTTAATGAGACCAGACTTTTTCATATGCTGTGCACCATTGACTGCTTAAAACATGCTGTACTGCCCTTTCATCTTCCCATATGCCTTGTACGTGTCATAATTTATGACAGCTTATTGTTTGTATTGAGCAGACGACCTGTGTATTCATGCAACGCCCATCTTCTAATCCGATAATTAGGAAGAGCCAATTAGTGAAACATTGCCAGGAGGTGGAGCTATTGAATGTCAGCCAATCAGAATATACAATGAGAACTCGTTCATTCAAAGATGAAAGTTCGTAAAATGCTATAGAAAATGGGAAGGGATATTGAAAAATGTTGTCAAACACTATTAAACCTTGAAAAATAATTGTATTGTACAGACGAGAATCGCTATTTTAAATATTGTTGACTTGAAGCAGATGGTCACTGCCGATTTGTAGACATAGGAAAGCTGGCGCTAACACAATCAAATACATCAATTTATCACTTAATGTTTTGAAAGTGTATTTGTAAAATATTCATGATGAACATTTCTTTGTAACTCCCAAAAGATATTTTGATGCTTATGTCGCGTTTATGTATCACGTCTACGATCTTGTCAAAATTTGTCAAAATTTGCCGAAACCGCCATTTTGTCGGAACGATTTTCATAGTTATTTTATCAATGTTCTACGCTGTATAAGTGTTTCTTTAAGCAAGGGCAGTGATTTTTATTGTCATTTTATTCTAAAACATAAACATATTAAGCATAACTTTACAAAAGACAATTGAATAAAAGCAAGGCTGAATGTAATATTCGTACCCAATCCCGTTCATACCAAATAAAATTCATCCCCTACATATTTTTGTGTGTATTTAGGCCAGTATAATTGTTTCAAATGCTCAACTGTCTAGGTTTTTTTTATTTTACATGAATTTTAGGAGAAAAATGAGACATTGCACTAAAGAAGAATCCAGACAAGTACAGTCATATTACCACAGACAAAAAGACAAATTTTAAGTTTGATTTTTAAACACACCCTTCTAAAATTTGTGAAAAAGCAACATTTTGTACAAGTCTGAAAATCATGGAAAATGGTTCAAATTGAGTATGAAAACAAAACATTCTGTAAGAAACCCCCCCCCCTTGTGACAGGGGTGGACCCCTCCCACTCGCATCCCCATGCGCCCCTATACTAGACTCTTGTTATGGTTGAATATAAACAATAAACATGAAAACAAACATTTTGAGTTGTGCATCAAATGCGCTTCTTAACCTACATATTCTATGAAAATCAGACATGGAATTTTAAAAAATTCCTGATTTTGGGTCTTCTTTAAACCCCTGATGTTAATAGTCCATATTAACAGCCGCTTCAGAGTCTTTGATGATTTTTCATTTGGCAACTCAACGAGTCCATATCGCATTTGTTTTTTTCCTAGCCTAGAATGACATATTCCAGCGCTAAGCATATTAAACAGAAGATAACAGCACCTGCTATACGGTTTCAAAATGGCTACGCTTTGACAAAAGTCTAAATCAGAAATGTGAACTCTACCCTTGGAAGGTAAAATATACTGCTTTTGAGACCCGTCTAAGGCCATCCTGCAGATTTTTGAGCTATAAAAAACCTCAATCATATGAAATTGGCCTGAAACTTATTTTAAAAACTTCAAAATTCTATCAACCATGCTAAAATACCATATAAATCTGTCACAAGAAGAACATAGTGCAATAAACAATTTATTGATTCACTTCACACAAATTGGCCGAGATCGTTGCTAGGTTACCAGTACAGTACAAAAAACCACTTTTGAATCAGCATTCTTTATAAGTCTTAATTTTCAGTTAATTGGCATCCTACTAATCAGGCGTGAGACCACAGTTATTTTTACTATATGTTTCATATAGACACTAACCTGGCTTTTGACTTTATACACACCCCAATTGAAAAACAAGGACATGGCATCTCTAGAACAATTCAAGACACAAAATATAATCACAAGAAAACACCATGTTGACCATTGACCCGACTGTCAAAATTGAGTTCAAAAACATAACCCTTCCGCCAGGGAGTCAATCGGCTACAAACAACTAATTTTCAGACTTCCACAAGCTATGATTTTTCCAATATTTACATTGAAAACTATCAATTTCTGCAATAGAGTGTCAAATTCAGTCAAGTTCTCTGCAAAAAGAACATTTTTTGCTTCATTTTCATTCAATTTTAATAAAATATTGATACTTGAACACAAGCACTCTTTTTTTCTGTATTCACATCCGGATCTTGGTCAATGGGGGGCAGATAACTGTGGTCTTGAGCCATCAGCATTTTTGTAAATATCAAGATATTATAACACTGTAAAAACACTTAAGAAAACATTTCCAAGGTGTTATTAATTATTTAGTGTATAAAATTTCACAACATTTTGGCGGGAAAATTGACATTTCATATTCTGCAGTCGTCTGCACTTACTTTCCGACCTGTTTTCCCCAGTCTAATTTGATATTTTAGAAGCTCTTCTTGATATAAACTTTTTACAAGTCAGAGGTAATAGCTTAAGTTTTCAATATTGTGGAGTTAAAGTTCAAGAATTATATTTAACATTGATATGAAATAGTCGACTTGTGGCATTTAGAGAACAAAATGAATATCCAAATGTTAAAGAAGTTACCTAAATATGCATCATTGTGACTAGGACGCATGTGTTTCAAATCAGTGCTATTGTAAATACATTAAGGGACGGAACGACTTCCAGCAGAGACCTACTGCGTAAGTCACCGTACGAATTTCATAATCACGATATCCGAAAGTTTGTGTATCCGATTTCTTATTACTGTACCTGTTCTTATTATGGTGCTCGAAAGTAAATAGACTTTAATAGATAATACTACCAACATGCTATTTAAACAAAAAGGCCCTTTAAAACAGGTACATCACCGATGCCTTAATATATGAATTGCACATGGAATAATTTGTTATAATAACAAAATAATATTCCTTTTGTAGTTGTTTATCGAATTATGGCGTCATCGTCGCCTATGGTCTCGATGTACTTTATCGAATAATTTTGCCGATATCATCTATGTGCCCCTCATTCTGATGATGATGATGATGATGACATTGTCGCAGACAACACTTAGATAGCAGTCAACAGTTATAGACCATTTCTACTCCATTCGGAACTCGTATGCCATTTTTGTTGAAAATGAAATGGCCGAGGAGCTCCGAATATTTTTACTCAAATAGATCATGTAATTTACACTTAACTAATGGCATCTAGAAGATATCATGTCACCACTACACGCTTATTTAAACTAGAGCTTCAATGAAAGCAGCCGTCTTGTACACATAAGAATACGAAATATACACCATGAATTACCAAAAAGAATTGCTTACGAATGCAAACAGCCTGGTGGTGCGGCTACCGGTCAACATTTTTTTTTATATTTATAAATGTGTTAAACCACATGGTTCAGAAACGAACTATTTCTGGCATAAAAAAAATGTAAAATAAAACATTGAAGATTTTTTTTTACATTTTCATGGGTAGTTTTTGTTAGGGGAGTTTTATATTTCAGAAAAAGATTAATGTGACAACATTTGTCACTGAAGAACAAATTCACATTTTATAAATCTTTTGCTTAAAACGTCATTTTGTGGACAGTAAATCATCATTTTATATTCGTGCTAAGGAAGGCTTCATAGATTTTACCGTGAAGTACATTTAAAAAAATGTGCAACTTGTTACTTGCCAAAACCCATTCGTTACCTCTCGGTCATTTTCCATCGCAAACTTGTATACAACCGAGGAGTTCCGAATGTTCAAAATACATGTATATGTACATGAGTTTGGTTGATATGTATGTGTTAACTTTTTTTACATTAGCGGTCAAATATTTTTCAAAACACGCGATTCCAAAATGTAAAACATTATTTCTATCAACAAAGATGTCTTTTCTGTATTTCAAAATGGGCAATTCCCAAAAGGTGTAGACGGTCGGGAATAGCTATTCAAAACAAATGTATTGTCTTGTTATGTCATACCGAATGAAAAGAAAAATTGATTTGATTTGCAAACTTAAATCAGGTTTTCTATTTATTAAACCCTTGAATGAAGATCAAGATATTTTCGAGGCCCCATAACTGCGCGCGCGCTTTATGGTGTTTCTCCTTCCACATGCAACAATTTGATCTTTAAGCGTAACGCTATACATAAGAAAACTGGATTGCAGATTTAGAAAGATACTCAAATAAAAGAAAAAAATGTGTTACTAAGGCAATATAATTGTGTCAATCAGCAAGTGTTGGTATTGTTCTAGATCAAAGTATCAATAACCGCAAACAACACGTAATTTAACAGGTGTTCGGGATTTGAATCTTCGGATTTATACTAAAAACCAGTCTTAATGTATAAATAAAGCTTAAACACTATATACTTTAATTCTATCCCGAGTGCGTGAAACAGTCCAGAGTAGGCTCATAAATGATTGCTCAGCACGTGAACATTTATCTACCACATGACCAGTCATGAGCCAGTATGATCTTGAGTCGGTGTTTGCTTTTCATGAACACGAGTGCGCAATTTGCCCATTTACCCCTGTCACGTGGACAGCGATAGAGTTTTCTTACACTATAAGAGCATGTAATGGTGTAATTGAATTTGTACACTGTTAAACTGCTAGAAAGAACAACAACATACTTCTGATATTTTACAGGCATTTTGAATTGTTCAAACAATTCTGTTTTCGTCATAGAACACAAGGCAGTATCTTTTAGAACACACTCATTTATACTCATTTTCAATTTATCAAAACATTCATTTTATCAATTAAATACTTCAAGTCAATTGCACCATTTTGATACGTTTGTTTTAGTTCATAGAAAAAATGAATTTCGTAAATGTGAATCCCTACGACCACATACCTCTGAACCCCTGTCCGCGAGTCCTTGAACAGACAAGGGACCTCGCGGACGTCAGTCCCCGGCTCCCAGCCCCATCCCTCTACGAAAGAAATCGGTTCTGCTGACGACGCTGCAGTTGGTGGTGTTGAAGATGATGATGATGAAGATGATGATGATAACGCACACGACGGAAGAAAAAGCTCTGCCATAATGAAATAATATCTATTCTCTAACAAAATCAAACTCTAAATAACTCCGCCGGCTCGTGGTCTGATTCTCTTTATATACGGGATGATACGCACCATCTGATGCGCAGGGGTGTAGCCGGATATTATTTTATTTTAAGAAGCAGCGGAAGCGATTCCCACACATTCTATTATTTTTTGCCAGTAACTGAAAATGCTGACAATGTTGAATTGGAAAAAAGATGGGGAGAAAAACAATTCAAACTTTATTTTTCTTCACAAGGCTACGCCTTATAAAATTCAGACATCATTTTAAGGGCCTGGCATTTGCTAGAGCTACGCCTCAGGAGATAATTTTGAGTGTAAAACGTTTCTATACTTTTGTTAACGGGAATCTTTGATTTCATTCACTCAGGTGAAATCCCCGTGCTCTTTATTGTTCAAGCAGGTAAAATCGCTCGAAAATATTAATACATGTATATAGTGAAGAGGATTATGCTACATTATTATGTACATGTATATGTATACATTTCCAATATCGCGTGATACATTGTCTATTTTTACATGCATTCAAAGGCTTTCCATCTTGTAAAAGTCGTTTGAGAAAGCCAATGATTTAAATGTTTCTAAAATTTCTAACTCCAAAAAGGAGTTGACCAATTTTTACGAAAGAAGATTTTACTCAGAATTGGGTAAAATGCGCATCCGTTCAAGGGGCTGTCTCACGTATTGGCACCCAAAAAACGTTTTTTTCTGTAACGAATCTCTGGACAATTATTTACGCTTTGATATGATAATTGTAAAAAAGTAACAAAAGGTAAAAACAAATGTGTCGGAGACCGGGTTCGAACCATTGTCGCCAAAATTGCAGTCCAGCGTCGTACTAACTGAGCTACCAAAGCTTACTCTAATCGCGTGACATAATTAAGCTAAACACCTACCTCGGTTATATCACGTGATAAGACTGACTAGCCAATCACGCATGAGGAATGAATTCTACCTGGTAGACATACCCAGTTTGATATATATATCCTATTCAAACAGGAGTTCTTACATTTTCATGCCACATCTAACACAACGATTTTGTCCAAAAAATAGCTTAGACATTTTTCGATTGTTTTTAAACATGGTCCAGATTCAAAACGTTATTTACCGGAAAAGATAATTAAAATAATATATTGATGTACATGAACGATAAATTTTAAGTGAGGAAGGAGTATTTCTACACCGCCTCAACTTCCCCGTTATCGTAGGTGAGTAACAGCTTCCCCGTTATCGTAGGTGACGCAAGGCTTCCGCGTTATTGTAGGTGAGACACGGCTTCCCCGTTATCGTAGGTGACGCACGGCTTCCGTGTTACCGTAGGTGACGCATGGCTTCCGTGTTACCGTAGGTGACGCACGGCTTCCGTGTTACCGTAGGTGACGCACGGCTTCCGTGTTATCATAGGTAAATCACATCTTTCGCATCATCATAGTTGAGACACGGCTTTCGCGCTTTCATAGGTGTGGCACGGCTTCCGCGGTATCATAGGTGTGTGCGGCACGGCTTCCGCGGTATCATAGGTGTGTGCGGCACGGCTTCCGCGGTATCATAGGTGAGACACGGCTTCCGCGTTATCGTAGGTGAGACATGGCTTCGCCGTTATCGTAGGTGAGACATGGCTTCCCCGTTATCGTAGGTGAGGCACGGCTTCGCGTTATTGTTGGAGAGTAACGACTTCCGCGTTATTGTAGGTGAGTAACGGCCTCCCCGTTATCGTAGGTGAGGAAAGGCCTCCCCGTTATCGTAGGTGAGACATGGCTTCGCCGTTATCGTAGGTGAGACATGGCTTCGCCGTTATCGTAGGTGTGACATGGCTTCCCCGTTATCGTAGGTGAGACATGGCCTCACCGTTATCGTAGGTGAGACATGGCTTCGCCGTTATCGTAGGTGAGACATGGCGTCGCCGTTATCGTAGGTGAGACATGGCCTCACCGTTATCGTAGGTGAGACATGGCTTCGCCGTTATCGTAGGTGTGACATGGCTTCCCCGTTATCGTAGGTGAGACATGGCCTCACCGTTATCGTAGGTGAGACATGGCTTCGCCGTTATCGTAGGTGAGACATGGCGTCGCCGTTATCGTAGGTGAGACATGGCGTCGCCGTTATCGTAGGTGAGGCACGGCTTCGCGTTATTGTTGGTGAGTAACGACTTCCCTCTTATCGTAGGTGAGACATGGCGTCGCCGTTATCGTAGGTGAGACATGGCCTCACCGTTATCGTAGGTGAGACATGGCTTCGCCGTTATCGTAGGTGAGACATGGCCTCCCCGTTATCGTAGGTGAGACATGGCCTCCCCGTTATCGTAGGTGAGACATGGCCTCCCCGTTATCGTAGGTGAGACATGGCTTCGCCGTTATCGTAGGTGAGACATGGCCTCCCCGTTATCGTAGGAGAGTCATGGCTTCCGCGTTATCGTAGGTGAGACATGGCGTCGCCGTTATCGTAGGTGAGACATGGCTTACCCGTTATCGTAGGTGAGGCACGGCTTCTCGTTACTGTTGGTGAGTAACGGCTTCTTTGTTATCGTAGGTGAGACATGGCTTCCCTGTTATCGTAGGTGAGGCACGGCTTCGCGTTATTGTTGGTGAGTAACGACTTCCCTGTTATCGTAGGTGAGACATGGCTTCGCGTTATTGTTGGTGAGTAACGACTTCCCTGTTATCGTAGGTGAGGCACGGCTTCGCGTTATTGTTGGTGAGTAACGACTTCCCTGTTATCGTAGGTGAGACACGGCTTCGCGTTATTGTTGGTGAGTAACGACTTCCCTGTTATCGTAGGTGAGGCACGGCTTCGCGTTATTGTTGGTGAGTAACGACTTCCCTGTTATCGTAGGTGAGGCATGGCTTCGCGTTATTGTTGGTGAGTAACGACTTCCCTGTTATCGTAGGTGCGACACGGCTTCGCGTTATTGTTGGTGAGTAACGACTTCCCTGTTATCGTAGGTGAGACACGGCTTCGCGTTATTGTTGGTGAGTAACGACTTCCCTGTTATCGTAGGTGAGACAAGGCTTCCGCGTTATTGTTGGTGAGTAACGACTTCCCTGTTATCGTAGGTGAGGCACGGCTTCGCGTTATTGTTGGTGAGTAACGACTTCCCTGTTATCGTAGGTGAGACATGGCTTCCGCGTTATTGTTGGTGAGTAACGACTTCCCTGTTATCGTAGGTGAGGCATGGCTTCGCGTTATTGTTGGTGAGTAACGACTTCCCTGTTATCTTAGGTGAGGCACGGCTCCGCGTTATTGTTGGTGAGTAACGATTTCCCTGTTATCGTAGGTGAGACACGGCTTCGCGTTATTGTTGGTGAGTAACGACTTCCCTGTTATCGTAGGTGAGACATGGCTTCCGCGTTATTGTTGGTGAGTAACGACTTCCCTGTTATCTTAGGTGAGGCACGGCTCCGCGTTATTGTTGGTGAGTAACGACTTCCCTGTTATCGTAGGTGAGACACGGCTTCGCGTTATTGTTGGTGAGTAACGACTTCCCTGTTATCGTAGGTGAGGCACGGCTCCGCGTTATTGTTGGTGAGTAACGATTTCCCTGTTATCGTAGGCGAGACACGGCTTCGCGTTATTGTTGGTGAGTAACGACTTCCCTGATATCGTAGGTGAGACATGGCTTCCGCGTTATTGTTGGTGAGTAACGACTTCCCTGTTATCGTAGGTGAGACATGGCTTCGCGTTATTGTTGGTGAGTAACGACTTCCCTGTTATCGTAGGTGAGACACGGCTTCGTGTTATTGTTGGTGAGTAACGACTTCCCTGTTATCGTAGGTGAGACATGGCTTCCGCGTTATTGTTGGTGAGTAACGACTTCCCTGTTATCGTAGGTGAGACATGGCTTCGCGTTATTGTTGGTGAGTAACGACTTCCCTGTTATCGTAAGTGAGACATTGCTTCGCGTTATTGTTGGTGAGTAACGACTTCCCTGTTATCGTAGGTGAGACATGGCTTCGCGTTATTGTTGGTGAGTAACGACTTCCCTGTTATCGTAGGTGAGACATGGCTTCGCGTTATTGTTGGTGAGTAACGACTTCCCTGTTATCGTAGGTGAGGCAAGGCTTCGCGTTATTGTTGGTGAGTAACGACTTCCCTGTTGTCGTAGGTGAGGCACGGCTTCGCGTTATTGTTGGTGAGTAACGACTTCCCTGTTATCGTAGGTGAGACATGGCTTCCGCGTTATTGTTGGTGAGTAACGGCTTTCGCGTTATCGTAGGCGAGGAATGGCTTCCGCGTTATTGTTGGTGAGGCACGGCCTCCGCTTTATCGTAGGTGTGGCACGGCTTTCCCATTATTGTCGGTGAGGCACTGCTTCCGCGTTATCGTAGGTGAGACACGTCTTCCGCGTTATAGTAGGTGAGGCACATATTCCCCGTTATCATAGGTTAGGCATGGGTTCCCCGCTTTCGTATGTGAGGCACGGCTTCCGCGTTATCATGGGTGATGCACATATTCCCCGTTATCGTTGCTGAGGCACGGCTTCCGTGTTATCGTAGATGATGAACGTCTTCCCCGTTATCGTGGGTGAGGCACGGTTTCAGGGTTATCGTAGGTGAGGCATGGCTTCCGTGTTATCGTAGATGATGCATCGTATTATAAAACAGTGAAAAATCATCTTTTATTTACTGATAAATGTCTATAACTCACCGGGAAGCGTGTAATCAAAAACCTGTTTTGAACAAAAACTATGATTTAAAAAGCTATGTCTGTTTGTAAATAGTCATATAAATACAATTCGAGTTTGTGTCCCGGTCGTATAATGGTTGATCATTTGGATTGTGTAAAGTATATATAAATAACAGAAAGTTGTCTTTCTCAAGTTCTTTGGTTGATCTTGAACCATTCATTATTAATTAGCCCATTTAATCACAGCTGTCGCTTTATTTTTCATTTTGCAACGCATTGTCACTTATACAAAATATTGCATAAATTATGCGTACTTTACGCAAAAGACTGACGACGTATTTTAGATTGACGTTTCTGTTAAGTTTTTAAAATGACCTCACAACAATCGTAAAATCTTCGGCTTTTGTGCTTTTATATGACCTTTACGCCAGAGCCTAACTGATACCAAGTTTGTTTTTGACGCAATAAATGATTCATGATATTTGAATATTTTATGAACCAGTCAATTTTAACTACGACCCTAACCCCCCCCCCCCCCAGGTCCGGGGGTATACCGGGGATATTCGGGGAAATGGGCCGTGTTTTTACCTTTCCGGTGGTTCTGCAGTGCCGGGTGAATGCGGTGGTTTTGTCTTCGCACTAAATATAGCGGGGAATGAGCCTTACCTAGGGTCCCTGGGGTGCGAGGCATTTGGCGGGGATTTTACTTCCAGTTCGTCTCTGCAGGACGGGGATTTTACCCGGGCTTGGCTGGACCGAAAGTCAAAGTCCCCGCTATTCCCCGGACCTGGGGGTGCCGTGGTTACAAATGACTGGTGCATTACTAACATCGCAAATGTAATTCTTTTCCAAAATGTAGAAGAACTGTTTTGTACTGAATACATATTTACAGTGTTACTCAGGCGAGATAATCGCATTGTAACCTTCATGCGGCGTTAGTAATCGTAACCTCCCTTTGATGTATGATGTATTTGGGGTTGGGTATAGATATATGACATTGTATGAGAATAACTGCACTACGATGTACTTTCAGTGGCTTACCAAGCAGTGCCGTAGCTACTGCCTCGGTGTTTTTTTTAGCATATGTCAAGTTCTATAGCTCTAAAAATAACTCTTTTCGACTTTCTTCATTTGCTTCAATGTACACAAACCATCGAGGTGGAATGTCTATATTTGAAAAAAGGAACTGAATATTTGGATATACATGTAATAGATTAAACTGTACAAACTAGGGTATCATACCGTTTAATGTTGATTATGTAGCCAAAGTCATGGAAGCTGGAAGAAGGTGCAGCTGCATGTGATGAAGTCTTTTCCACCATTATTTCAAGAACATTTAAACTAATTATGTGTCTGCTTGTTGGTTCTTGCACTTGTGAAAGGATTTTCAGTTCACTGAGGCGGCTTCAGCCCTGGAGTCGGACAGCCATGGGTGCCTCACATCTGCATGGTTTGGCAATTGCATACGTCCACAGGAACAACATTTCTGTTAACCCTAAACAGATTTTTAAGTTATAGGACGCCACAGGACACCCTCGCATAGCACTGGTATTCAAAAACTAAAGTGACGATTTGTGAGACGTTTAGAAGTAGGTTTATGGTATTGGTAACAAAGCCTCATATGATTGTGACATTCAATTTCTTCTAAATGCACACATTTGTTTTGTCTAAATTTATGTTAACCGTTAAGAATTAACTTAAACTGTATCAAAAGTTATACATGTAGTACTAAAAATGTTGAAATATAATAATACAGTATCTATTTATTATCCTTTTTTTTTTGGGGGGGGGGGGGGTCTGCCTGCCTCGGTGTTGTTTTTTTTAATCTGGCTACGGCACGGCCAAGTATTGTAGTACAAACCGGATGACGTTATTCAAAATAATAACTAACTATATACTTCGACATTTATCAACAGAGAAGTTTCACGTGATCGCTTAAGTACATCGGCCGAACTCGATACAGATTTTATTTCTGTTCGTTGTCAGTGGCGTATAAGTCTCTTTTCGTGCGTTTTAGCGCAAAAAGCAGGTATATAAAACATATGTCCACAACAAATTTACAAATGGGTCCTTCGTTGTAATTTTCAAGTGATAGTTTAATAAAAGTTTCGTAATGTTAGAGAGCAGACACCACATGGTCCAACAATCGGCTAATACATATATTCCTCAACACAAGCCAAGAACTATCTATGCGGGCTGGTAGGGGGCCTATATTACAACATTTTACATGCTAAAATGAATAAACGCAATAATCATGTTGCTGTCTCATCTGAGTTTCCCCGTTTAAACAGCGCATAATGGTTTCTCATTTTAAATATATTATTTTGATTAGTACAGGTACTTATACCGACGTTTTTTCTTAACTTATTTGGATTTTGAAGTGGATGAAAGCGCAAAAAACTGCGAACGTATATTAGCAGTGTGTTTACCACGTGATAAATTGCGTCATACATGCGTCGGAAGGCAATATTTTGATTTGAAAAAAAAATAATATAAAGATAACTTCACTGTTTTAAATGAAACAAAGCGCAGTCTATGCCGCTTACGGAGCCCTGCCTTCAGTATTTGTTAGAGTTTGATTGAATGTTTAGTTTCTTAAAACACCTCGACAATCCTTTTCACAATACGGCCGTCTGGCGGTGCACTGTCAAAACTCCTCGTTCACCTGTTTATCTCCCTTCCCGTCTCCCGGTTTATCTCCCTCCCCGTCTCCCTGTTTATCTCCCCCTCTCGTCATGATTAACGCCCACTGTCAACCTGTTTATCTCCTCCATCTCCCCGTCTCCTTGCTAATCACTCCATCTCCCTGTTTTTCTCCTCCCCGTCTTCCACCTGTCACCCTGTTTATCTCCTTCACCGTCTCTCTATTTGCCTCCCCCCGTGTGCCTGTTTATCTCCCCGTCTCCATTTTATCTCCCTCACCGATTCCCTGTTTATCAGTCGTCTCCCTGTTTATCTCAATCGCCGTCTCACTGTTTATCACCCCGTCTCCATGTGTTTCACCCTCCCTCACTTCCTATTTTCTCCCCTGTCTCCCTGTTAATCTCCCCATGTCCCTGTTTATCTCCTTCATTCTCTCCCTGTCTCCCGGTTTATCTCCATCGTCTCACAGTTTATCTCCCTCCTTGTCTCTATAATTATCTCCCTCCCCGACTCTCTGTCTATCTCACCGTCTCCCTGTTTATCTCCGTCCCCATTCCCCTGTTTATCACCCCGTCTCCCTATGTATCTCCCTCCCCGTATCCCAGTTCATATCCCCCCGACTCCCTGTTTATCTCCCTCCCCGTCTCCCTGTTTATCTTTATCTCCCTCCTGTCTCCCTGTTTATCTCCCTCCTCGTCCACCTGTGTATCTCCCTTCTCGTTTCCCTGTTTATCTTTCCCGTCTCCCTGTTTATCTCCCTACCCGTCTCTCTATTTATTCCCCCTATCTAGACGTGTTCAAATCCAATACCACCGTACCACTAGCATAATGCCCTACTAGTGAGCGAGCTATGTTAGAAAACCGGCAACCACGTGTGCCCAGATTGCAGCTGATTGTTACCGACACACACTACGATATTGATTAAAAAGTAGATTTAAATGTGCACTCTTGCTCGTAAATAATTTTAACCAAAATTGATATAATTGTTTAAATATATCAAAATGGTTATCATGAAAAATATAAAAAAACGCACAATGGTTTTGACGAGGGAAACCCAGTTTAATTTGAAAGAAAGCTGCAGAAAACACGGTATTCATCCTTTATTAGACGATTTAACATCATAGTAAATCTTTTAGCACTAACCAATGTTTTAATATTTTTGCGTTTTCAGGCATAAGATTCACGGTCAATTTATCAATCAATGTACAGTTAGATTCAGACTTATAAGTATTCACAGTTAATTAAATAGAGCATTTATGTTTTTAATATTTGCCACTGGAGAATCTTATTTTACTCTATCAGCATATTTCGATTGGCATGTTTTTGTGTGTGTACGTACGCGTGCGCGTGAGTGTGTTTTTTTTGGAGTGGGTGCGTGTGCGTGCGCGAGTGTATACAATAATAACTGGTACATACGGGCATGTACTGTTCCTTAAAAAGGACGTACTGAAATAAACAAATTCCTGTGCACGCTTAGTGTACGGAAATAAACAAGTTCCTGTGCACGCTGAGTGTACGGAAATAAACAAGTTTCTGTGCACGCTGAGTGTACGGAAATAAACAAGTTCCTGTGCACTCTGAGTGTTCTGAAATAAACAAGTTCCTGTGCACGGCGAGTGTACTGAAATAAACAAATTCCTGTGCATGCTGAGTGGTCGGAAATAATCAAGTTTCCGTGAAATATATAATAAAGTTATTTCTCCCATATAGTAGATCCCATAATTTAACCATGCTAGAAATTCTTATCATGCCCACGTGCGAAGGTAAAATGCCCGTATGGAACTCCTTTAAAATGATCGCCACATTGTATTTACCTCCCTTGTTGAAGACTGTCGTCTGTAGCATCATGGAAACCTTGTCTTGTGGCAATATTAAGATTGCTATAATTAATTATTTCTCGCTTCAAATGTCCTATAAAACAGTTTTCACGCACATTTCAAGAAATAATGCGTCAATCTCCTCAGAACTATTTAAATATCGAATTGACTGTTAACATAACCCGAATCACTGCGCGCATATCAATGACAACCACGAACTATCACATATCCATACGCATTTATTTTCACTAAGCACAACAGAGTTCCAGCAAAAAGTACACTTTTACTTAATTTTGTTTAACTGAGACGGGAGAAAAAGCATCTACCATAGCCACTCGTTTAAGATAGGTTCATCCCGACCCTCGCGCAGGGTGTTTAGCGGAAACCTCGTTTCCGCTAAACACCCAACGCTCGGGTCGGAATGAACCTATCTTACACTCTCGGCCATGGAAGATACTTATAGTCCATGGTGTTGATTAGACAGTATAAATTATATGAACAACATTTCGTATCTTCGAATGACTTTTTTCTATTTTCATCGCTTCACTGAGTTGTAGGTAGGGATGATGTAGGTAAACGTCACTTTTTAAAGAAAGAATTCTTGAAATAAAATACAAAATAATTGAATCCGACAATGCTGGTTGGATTGATTGGCCAGGGCTCGGGAAAGTTTAGATTTTCGTTCATGATGAAGACAATGGGCATATATAGATCCCGTTTGTTATGGTCATTAGGGCTAATTGTGAGCTTATTACTTGTTTTGCATCTCATCGTTGAGATTATTGTTTCTAAGTAAAGTTTATTCCCTTTCTCGATGGAGATTACATCGATTTTATTCACGTTTTTGTGCATTAACATTTATTAATGCCATTTTATATGCAGAACCTACAATACTTTGGTTTATTTTGTGTCTTCTTTCAACATGTTCATTTACACCAGACTTTACTATCCATAATACCATATGAATATCTGATCACAAGCAACATAGACTCCACTTTAAGCCGATATGCGTTAAATATTGCCGTAACATCTTATTTTCAAAATTATCATTTAAGATTTAACATCGCATTTATTATCTCATTTCGGACGCTACGTTAGCTGGGCTCTAAAGTGATATTGTAATACTGGAAATTTTCAATTTCGGTGTTTCCTCCGCACTGTACTACCACGTTATTACATAACATAACATAACATAAGATTTATTTCGATGTAAGCATATACATCTTATTATCGCATACAAAATATAATTACAAACATGCATGAAAATGGAATGTATAACAATGATACGATCATAGCATACAAAATGGTAAACCGCAATTATCGCGGGAGTGCTTAAATACATAGCTATACAATATATATTACACAGGGATGTTGATTAAAGAATTTCTCACTTTATTTGCTTTAATCACATAAATAGCTAATTTGTGTAATAATTGTTTTTTTGTCGTATTTAAGAAGTTTACAAATTTAAACATGCTTGGTCTTCCCCAATAAAATTTTGGTATATAATGTTCCCGTAAACAAATTAACACAAAGTGGAATTCATCTTCTATATCATTATTTCCACATATTGTACATTTGCGGTCACTTCTTGGAATGTTTGAGTACCGTCCTTGTTCCACGAATAATCTATGATGACAATCTAAGTTTACTTATTTCATGTCTATGTTTGATATTATCAATTGATGTCAAGTAGCTAGACATTTCAAAGTTAGTCTTAAGTGCATAAAACAGTGCCAATGCAGACGATGCCTGAACGCGCTCACGCCACTGTGCAATGTAAAGATCTTTTAACCTTAGTCTGATTTGTTCAATGAAAAAAGGAACATTGATTACAGAGTCTCTAAATGTCCACACATCACCCAAACCTGTCAATTGTAACATATCCCTTACATTTGAGATCCAGTTACGTTTGCCCTGGTTGCATTTAAGTAATAAAACGCTATACACAGTATACAATATATAGTTTGTATTGCAACAATTCATGATTTTAAACCAATATTTTATAACCTTAACTTTTCTATTTACAAAGAGTGGAAAACGTCCCGTTTCACCGTATAATGCTAGATTATTTGTAGACATTTTTACATTAAGCATTCTCTTTAAAAATTTCCTATGTAGTCTCTCTAAGATATCGGCCGTTGAAAACCCCCATATTTCAGCACAGTAATTAAGAATCGATGAAACATAGGCATCAAACAAATCAAACGATATGTTTAATGGTAAGTGTAAATCATTTGTCATATTCCGAAGTGACATAATTGATTTCATTGCTCTACTCGCTATATTGTCAATTCCTTTACGAAATGATCATCCAGAGCTCATGACGAATCCCAGGTAATTATAACTCTCCACAACCTCTATATTTATACCGTTAAATGTGAAAACGTCCGTTTGTCGTAGTTGACCGCCCTTGCGAAAAACCATTACTTTAGTTTTGTCTACGTTTACTTTAAGTTTCCATCGATCACAGTACCGTTGTAACGTGTTAAGGTGATTTTGTAGTCCTTCGGCCGTTTCGCTTAAAAGAACATAGTCGTCTGCAAACATTATTAAGATTATTGACAACTGGTCTAATGTTAAGCCGGAATTTATATTTTCATATAACATTGTCTCAATATCGTTCACGAAAAGGTTGAAAAGAATCGGCGAGATGATCTTCCCTTGGAATAAGCCGATGCCATTTTCGAAGAAGTCTGATAGTTTATTAGTATGTTTAACACATGACTTGACTTCGCTATACAAAGACCTAAGGCTGTTCAAGATTTTTCCGTCGATCCCTTCTTTCAGTTTGTACCATAATCCACTTCTGTAAATCCGGTCAAAACACTGGGAGTAGTCAACGTAAGCAGCATATATCCTTTTCTTATCGTCCAAATGCATTTGTACAAGATTATGCAGCACAAATATCGCATCGGAGGTACTATGATTTGTTTTAAAACCAAATTGGGCGTCTGTTAGCTTTTCGTATTTTAATGCCCAAGATTTAAGTCTATTATTTAACACGCTTGTGAACAGCTTACCAAAGCAGCTAATTAGTGTCACACCTCTATAATTATTTACATCATCTGAAGGTGATTTTTTTAATATTGGCACAATTATTCCTTTAGACCATACATTTGGGAAGGCCCCAGAGTCGAGAATATTATTAAATAATATTTGTAGCGGCCGATCTAGATGGTCAGCACATTCAATAAAATATTCGTTCAAGACATTGTCAATACCGGCAGACTTATTACGTTTTAAGTGTTTTATGCCGTTTCGAATCTCACTGACAGTAAATTCCGAGTTTAGTTTATTGTACATAGTCTCATGTGTGTGTTGTTGTTCATCGAAGTTATCCAAGAAAGACCCAATTTCTTCGGCATCCTCGACCTGAGCTTTTTCTGAGAGTTGCTTGAAATGTTCAACAAAAGCATTTAAAGAAACGCTGGAGTTCGTTTCTGATTTAATTTTTTTGATTTTTTTCCAGTAGACCCTAGGTTGAGATCGCCTTAAGTCATGCATTTGTCGTCCCCTATTTATAGCATAGTTACGCTTCGTTCGTCTAACACAATATTTGTAGTCCTTTCTACACTCTTTCATAATTTTGAATTTAGCATCGTTACGTGTGCAATTATAACGTTCGGTACTAATTGATAGATATAAGATGAAGTAAAGTAAATTCTTAATGAATACGGACGGAGTAAGTGAAGCGAAACATTGCTCCGTAAAAATTGATGTTCAAAATAAAATATTTTTCAAAATCTTTGAAAATTGGCCAGAATGATGTGTCAGGCATGTTATCCCTACTTTTGCTAAAATGACCTATATTGGCGTCGTCAGTTATTGCAAAAAGAGCTTACACCGTACCCCTTTATTTACATTTTGATTCTTTGGGCGTCAATCAATTGCCGTTTGTCATTATAAAGTTATTGAAATTGCTATAAAGATGCCTTACTACAGTTATATAACTGAATACAATATGCATTTTCAACAAATGTGTAAATTATGTAATGTGAAGAAGATATGCTGCGTGTCATTATATAATTGTGCACGTATATTTACGTTCAACGACTGGCCATGACGTGAAAATTACTTCCTTAAATGCTCGGCACTTTTTATATTTTTACTAACATTTTATAGCCTTTATTCAGCCTTTCATTTTATATAATAAAATATATGTGTTTTCGGGCTAATTAAGCAACCAATAAAAACAATGCGTTCAGAAACGTTTGTTTTTAACGTTGCTGACGTCATCGTTGTTTTGATTTACGCAGTCATAATGCGTAAAATTGTGATATTTTAAAAATTGAATGCTAAGAGAATGGTAATAACCAATAAAGGAATGTTAAAATAACAATAAACAAATGCAACCGAAATATGATTTTCTATAACAAAATGTGTATTTGATAGGTTTGCATTAATGATTGATACATTTTTCGGAAATCGACACAAGCTAGTGATATCACAAAACCAGACCTTAATGCTTTGATGTGAATACAAAGTTAGCTGCAGGTAAATGTTTCTTTAAAAAACTAAAAGCGAATGAAACTATTCACAATTTCAAGATACATGTGTACAAGATACAAGAATCTTTATTTAAAATCGGGTAGTGTTAACAAGAAACATTAGCTCAATGAGCTATTTTCCGACATAAATAACAAACATACATAACATATCAAATAACAATAACAATGAGCTTGTGACCTGGAAGAAAAAGTACATATGTTAAAATGAACACATATTGCAGCATGCCTACAAGTACAAATAGGAAAAAAGGATTAGAGCATTGTGAACAGTGATAACACCAAAACGTTTTCCCGGCTGTACGGCCAGTCCACACGCGCACGGTTCCACTTGTTGATAAAATGGTTAGTTGTTTCAACAGAATAACCTAAAGGGTAATCATATACATTGAAGTAGCAGAATTGTGAGTATCAAATATACAAGGGAATAACAGCTTTGTACATCGACATGTAGTTTGTAAAGAAGACCAAACAACAAACTTGTAATTAATCTAGCATGATAGGAAAAATACTTTGCAATTATTACTTAGGCCACTACTTTTATATAAATTGGTTTACAAAACTGGCGCGTCTAATTTTCCGAAAAGTACAAAAAAAAAATAAAAAATGAATTTCACTTTTTTTTCAATTTTTTTTTCCCGACCGTATTGATTTTGGTGCGAAACGAACGAAAAACGAACAGATAAAAGTACGAATGCAGTAGATCTCGACTGGTTTGTTGTTCCGTAGCCGTATTCGCCGATTTATAGTGATAGCATGTGAGCCAGTCAACTGTTATGGCAGCGCCGTTGGCAATGGCGGAATTGACGATATCAGTCATTCTTTGTATGAAATAATTAAGTTAAATATGCAGGAGTTGTTAAAATAACAATAGCAAAATACATTGGCAAATTTAACAGCCGACACAAACAATAACTGTCACGTGATTGTTGTTTTTCCACGCAAATTTAAGTCATGAAAATATTGTTGTTTATAGATGAAAAATAAGTGGCAGCGGCTACCATCGAATAAGTAGACACAAATATCTGTAAATTATGTGTGAGAAAAAATATTTTATAACATTTGATGGTTAAATATCAAATAACAGTGCACTTAGTGTGAGTGGTGAAATCGAAAGTAAACTTGTCATTGAGTCAATGTAAAGCTTGTGTTTATTCTAGATTACATGTTTATTCATGTTTGGGTTAATAGTAGAGTAAAAACAATGAAAGAGTTGAACACATGTGTCAATGACATTTACTAATGCCAGGAGTTGTGTGCAAAACATTAAGATAAAACAACACGGAAAACTATTTTGAATAAGTCCATTTTAATTTGTAATGAACTTGATATTTCACCATAAATGAGATTTGTTGTAACCAAGGAATACTCTTTAAAATGAAAAATAAACACTCATGAAGTATAGATGCCCTGTGAACGCATGATACACAAATTGGCGGAGTTGGGAGAAGATGAAAATATCCGATACATAATTATGGATTTCACTGTTACAATCATTGGTACATAAAGTTAAGTCACATGCTAGATTTATTATTTGGCTATGTGATTTTTATGTACTGATGTGGTAATTTGCTGCAAGATTTGAATTTGAAATGGATTTGCTGAACATCGCATGGTAAATATCCCGGTCCGAAAATATCCGGACTTAGCATGGATTGGGTTACACACAACTAGGACCCCGCATGGTAAAGGTTATTACAACTCAAATCTAGGTCTAGTTTGGTTTTTAGTTTTTCAGGAATTGTTTGCACAATATTAAAGCACAATGTCTTCATACAATATTACTTCCTTATTTACAAAATTGGAAATTATTTCACTTTATTGACATTTTCCAATATTGAAATAACTGAAACAATGCTTAGAAAATGTAATGTGTTGTCTTAATACAGTGCAATTCTTGTGTATTTTAAAGCGTAAAATTTGCCTTCCCTTTTTTCCAATTTAATATTGGTCAGTTTTTAGGTGTTCTGCATTCACTTTTGCTTTAGCATACCCTTAAAGCTAAACAAATGTCCTGCCGAGTAATATTCAATGTTTCTTTGATAAAAAGTGTAGTTTATACATGTAAACATTTTTTATAGTCAATTTCATTGATGTTTTATATGCACAGTATGTAAGATTTAAACTGTGTGTTTAATTAGAACTTTGAAACTTTGAGTGTATTAAAACATGCATTAATAGCAGTTTAAAAATTTAAAATGTCAAGTAAATGATATCAATTTTCAATGTTTTTATGTTGTTCTCTGATTTTCACCCTTTAAGAGTATGTTTTGTGACTTTTTTCCTTTTTTTTTCGACCACCCGGTGGACATTTTTTTCCAAAAATTCTTGTAAACCAAAAAATAAAAAAGGAGTGGCCTTAAGGGAGGTATGTTATGTACCATGTTATTTTGATATTATACCTATCCCTGTAAAGAATGTTAATTGAAAAAAATGAAAGTGAAGTCGTAACACCTCAACAAAATTTTTGCCGAAAGAAAAACACAAGTATGTGTTCGACAGATGTTATATAAATTTGAACAACCATAATTAGATATTACCCCATGTAATTTAATTTAATTAGTTGCTATTTTAGTCAAAGAAGTCCGCTGGAATCTTTTCTGGTATTTAAATCCTATATCTTGTCCAGAAGGTGTAAGCCATCCCACTGAAAACAAAACTCCTTTTCCATTAAGACAAAGGATAAAATATATTCAGTGCAACATTTAATAGTTCTTAATTTCTTCTATCTTTAAAGCAAAAAGGTATTATTTACACATTGAACATTAACAAGAGGGACCGGTCCAAGTGCGGATCAGCCTTCTAAATTCCAGGTAGTTTTGGGAGACCCTTATTTCCTTTGGGAGGCTGTTCCATACCTGACTGGCCTCAAAGCGGAAATAGTTTTTTCCATATTTAGTTGAAATTGCTTGAAATTTATCAGGGTTAGCCTGCATTTGATTGGAAGTAAACCAGTTTAACAAAACGTAACTTTCCTCTTCAAGAGTGGTCTTAACATCAGGATTTTTATCACACACAGAAAGAGTATTGTCATCTGCATAATTATACAAAGCTGCATTATTGATAAAGTAGAATATGTCATTTAGGAAGATGTTGAAAACTAAAGGCCCTAGTATTGATCCTTGTGGTACGCCTTTGTGGATGGAGTCCCAATAACTGGTAATTTGACCAAGTTTGACACGTTGCATTCTGTTTGTAAGATAGCTGTGCATAAGTTTACATGCTGGGGCTGAGAGGCCGTATGCATTAAGCTTATCTAAGATGAGATCATGGGGCAGGCAGTCGAATGCTTTTGATAGGTCCATTATAACTTCACCTACATATTTGTTCTCATCAAGGGCCCTCTTCCAGTCTTCCACCAGCCTTAACAGGGTGGTTTGACATCCAAATGTATGTTGTTCTGAATGCTGCCAGGAAAGGATGAAAAATGTTATCAAAATGATTTATCAGTTGCTCACTTATGACCCGTTCGTACAATTTGGACATTGATGGTAAAATACTAACTAGTCTATAGTTCTTTTCAACAAAGGGGTCATCTTTCTTGAATATAGGGGTAACTTGTGCTAGCTTAAGACTATTTGAAAATGATCCTTGGTTAATAATTTCATTGGCGATGTTTCTGATGGGAACCTGTAAAGTATCTTTCCCAGCTATGATGATTTTGGGAGGAATCAGATCTATACCTGTTGCTTTTTTGGGATTTAACCTGTCAATGTATTTTCCAATATCTTTATCGGTGACTGGGGTAAAGTGAAAGGCAGGTGGTGTTTTGCAATTTTCCTTTATTTTGTAAATACTCGGGTGTTTTTCTTTATCCTGAGTTCCAGATATTCCAATATTTTCAGCTATATTAATGTAAAATGAGTTCATTTTGTTGGCCACAAGCTTTTGATCAGAAACCAGATTCTCTACGTTGTCTTTGAGTATTATTGGGTTATCTGATTAATTTGTCGGTTTCTGTGACAGAAGTCCTTAGATTTGGGTCCTCCACTACACCGTTCTTGGAAATAAACAGCTATAGATTCTTTTTTCATCTTGGTTTTGAGATTTCTGAACTTAGTGTAGTTTAACCAGTTGGCCATGTTCTGATTTCTGTTATAGGTGTTTCTTGCTTGACGAGCCTTGTAAATTAGTTTACGGTACCTGTAGTTAATATAAGGTGGTGGATTCATTTTGGGGTTTTTCTGTTTTAGTGGGGCATGCTCGTCAATAACTTGTTTCAATAGGTGTTCGTGAGCCCAATATATATCGTGCATGTCCTCAAGGATATGGGCGAGATGGAACGGTACATGAGAAGGATGTTCATTAAATGATTTGTTATCAAAGTTCTTGTATGACCTAAAAGTAACCTTCTTTTTCATAAATGGCTCACATTGTTCTGGTTCACTTGTGGCTATGAGGTTGTGACAGTCGCTTAGGCCGCAATTAAAGTTTACATTTGTACACAAGAAAGGCTTTGCATTGATGAGGATGACATCAATAAGTGTGGGCCTGCAATTTTTCATAAAACATGTAGGGTCAGATATAATATTTTCTAGGCTAAAGTTATCACAAATGTTATTAAGAGGTTTACATTTTTTTCTTTTCAGTAAGTCATTATTCAAATCGCCTATGCAGATAATATGTTCAAAAGTTATTTACATTTTGTCCAAACACTTAGAAGTATAATTTTCTGGATCTGGCATCGACGGTTTTCGATAAAAGCACAAAATACCCCATTTCCGCCTCTGGAGTGACAGCTCATAGCACAGGCACTCAAGTTGATCATTTTCTTGGCCCCTGCGGCGTTTGAAGGGGAGATCAGCACGGGTGAAGGCAATCAATCCTCCGCCATGGCAGTTGCGATCTCGTCTTTCTAGCTTATATCCGTCTACAGTGAAGAGGTTGTTGTTGAAACTCTCACCCAGTTTGGTTTCAGCAATTACGAGCAGATCTGAAAGTTTATCATCAAAGATTGTACGAATTTCATGAAATTTGTACCGTATGCTGTTGATATTTAGGTAGCTTAGCATCGGACGTTTATTGTTATCATTTCTTAGAGATTTTAGGTTGTCAAATAAATATGAAGAGTCGCTGTTTGTGCTGCAAGATCAAGCAGAATCATTAGTCATATGGGTTGTGGTGTCCGCTGTTGTTTCCTCGGCAGGTTGCAGCCTTCCTCTGGATCAGCGTTGGATTCCAGTTAAAATGCTCTTGTTGTTTTACAAGGCCGCGAAACAGTGGTTCCAGCTCTTTTAAGAGCTGTGTATAAAAAAGAGTCAATGACACTTCTGAGCTAGAGCAAAAGAACGGATATCATCATAAAACGTAAGTATGACTCGTTAGTTTATTTTATATCACAATTTTGAGGACTTATTTGAGAAATCGGGGAATGCAGTGCCATATTAATATGTTTAATCTTCACACGTATTTCGGTTATTTTGTAAACACATTGTTTATGGAATTATAAAACCGATTCTCCCATCATAAACACACGCATGTTTACAAACAAAAGCAGAAATTGTTAGCTGAATTTGCCTCAAGAAACTTACATTAATGATAAAACCAGTATGATCGAGCGCTTTTATTTGGTCGGGAATAAAAAGACCGCCTGTTTATCGGTGCAGTAATAAATAAAAATAGTACTTATAACTAGATAATTTTTATACCCGTTAAATAATTCATTGTGTTATTTCAGCAAACGACAGTGACATAATTCCGCTGTCAGGTAAGCATTTGAATACCGGCGACACGTTTTCGCCATACATTAGACCCGCCGGTATTCCGACCGCTTACCGAAATTGCGATACACCTTCGTGGTTGAAGACATTTGACAACCCCGTCCTGATACCACACAATGCAGCTTTTGACACCAGAGTATTAATAAATAACTTCCTGCTTTGTAGTGCATGTAAGCCATTCGCATATGATTTATGGTTTTGCGGATAATTTAAAGCTATGCAAAGTGATCTTTCATGGACGTTCAAGCTAAAAATTATCTGCTATCGTCTAAAATATATTGAACATTGACTTCAATGCTCACGACGCGGAAGCTGATGTTGCCGCCCCTGGAGCCTTGCAACATACAGTCGACGCTCTACTACAGAAGCTGCAGATAACGCTGTTACAAGAAGCGCATTATAACCTTTACAGAAAAGCACTACCTGCGGACATATTGAATGTAAATAATTCCAAATACTCAGCAAGCAAGGCTAAATGGGTCCCATATGGACTGAATCTGGGCAAAAAGCCCATATGGGGCCCATATAGGACCCATATGGTTGAAATTGCCCAGATGGGACCAATATAGCTGCTAATCTATATTAATTGGATACACAAACGGAAACGAAGATCATTGTTATATGAAAATATGTAAACATCGATACTATGTGAAAAAAGCTCATAATTCCATGCATCGGCTTCATATCTTTTGCCATGATATGCCCCAGATAGGTCCCATATGGGTCCCATATACTCGGCATTATCATTATAGTAGGGCAGTGTTAGATGGTAAGGCACGATGTTGTGGCGATGATACATAAATACACAAGGAACAGATATTTTCCAGTAATTTCATATTTTATAGCTAATCAAATATGAACCTTTTGCAATTTTGTTTTTAGTAGCAATTTAGTCACAAATAAAAAAAATATGCGGACAATTTGATTTGTCACGTGATATTTTATCGACGCGCGAATGATGAACGTGATTGAGTAAAAAAACAATGGTCTTTAAAGGGGAGGTAAAGGTTTTATTTAACTTTTAAAGCAAGTTGTATCTACATTTATAGTATTTTGATTTAAAACAAGTGAATTACTGATGACTTCCATGCAGAAGTATTGTTCGTGCTAAGAGTTTGTAATTTGTCATATAATGTCGCGATCATATCGATGTAAATTATAAAGTAACTTGAAACTTGAAACTTGTTTATTTGTTTAAACGCCTATTTCCACATATAAAAACATATTCAATGGCGTTGTACAATAATGAATTATAAGATAATAAAAGCAATACAGACACAAGAATAAAATAACCAGTAATCAATGAAAAAAAATCACGAATATTAGCACACAGTACACAACATACATAGTTCAATGAATAGCATATAAATTATTTACAATATGATTGGTGTTCACCATCGTGTAAACAGACAGCAGCTCATCAATATATTGGTAAATATTTCATGGGTATACATTTTAAAACAATGCATAATAATCTCTGAAAAGATGGGTTTTCAAATGTTTCTTGAATATGTTTACTGAATCACTTTGTCTAAGGCTCAGAGGCAGTTCATTCCAAAGCTTAGGGCCAATAGTTCTAAAACTTCTGTCATTAAAGGCCTTTTTCTTAATTAAAGGCACAACATAGCATCCTATTGATGATTCCGAGGATCGTAGTGTGCGTTTTGAATTTTTTCTAGACAAAAGTTCAATAAGGTATTGAGGAGCATTTCCAACGGAACAGTTATACATATTAGTGAGGATCTTAAAATTAATTCTTGCCTTTATGGGTAACCAGGTCATACAATGCCTGTTTTGAACTATCACGCATAAAGCGGTTGAGAACAAGTTTGGCACACATATTCTGGATGCGTTGTAATTTATGTAGTTCCCACTGAACGACACCATACAGAATGACGTTACAATAATCCAAGTGTGAAATTACTAATGACAGAACTAAGACCTCAGTTGCTTCTTTGGTTAGAAACTTACGGATAGTTTTTATCTTAAAATAGTTCAACATAGCAGTTTTACACTTTCTTTTAATATGCTCTTTGAAATTAAGTGTGGCATCTAGAAAAGCACCCAAATATCTGATATAATTCTGCAGTTTGATGTTACCACCGCATATTTCAATTTCGTTGGTGTTATTTAAACATTTATCCAACTGCGGGCGACTACCAAACATGATAAATTCTGTTTTGGATGCATTCATTTTTAGTTTGTTATTGTTCATCCAGTCGTTTATGACAATAGCACAGCCTTGAAGTTCCTGAATTGCAGCCTCTTCTGCGATTGTTGTTGGTTTGAAACGAACGTTCGCTGTATGGTCGTCCGCAAACCCAAACACGGAAATGGACGGGGGCAGATGGCAAAACAAAACTAAAAAAACAATGACAAATTCATGGTTCATGCAGCTGTGAGGAACCTATTTACATATAAACCACCAAAGATACTTTGACATATTCTTTTCTCTTGAATGGATTCTGACAATCTGACATTGTCTGTTATCCAATTTAAAAGTGCACCAAGGAGGCTGTACGAGGATGTGAGCCAGGGTGAACAGCCTTCCACTGCTGCTAATGGTGATGATGGCACTGTTACAGCCAAGACTAACACCTCCCAACTTCCAGCTACCCGTTTATTATTCGATGCTCGGCAGAGCAGAATCCATGAAGGTAAATAGAAAAAAATCATGAAATGTAAAATGATTTTCATAATTGAACATTGCATCTTTTTATTATTAAAAACATTAACAAACAGCCAATCACATTAATGGTTTAATGGTTCACTGTATATGACCTAAAGTGTCTTGTTTCAATTTTTATTTTTGACAGAATGCTATTTGTTCCAAATCCGGTCACCTGGATCTTTGTGATGTTGTTAAATCAGCAGGAGCAATTGCGACAGTATAGGCGGCTCCTGTGTCTCATCCTAGCGAGAGATTCAGCACAAGATGCAGTTCCTAGTGAGTTGCCAGAGGGGATATCTTCCCCCTGAAAACTCTGGAGGATTCGGCAGCCTTCAACGAACGAATGTCACAATCGAATGCTGCAACATACATTGTAAGTTTCCCAAACACAGTCGACCGATTGTTATTAGGTGTCTTTAAATCTAATGCATAATTCGTGCCCTAAAATTACATTTTGAAGTGACATTATTCATTCAGTTTTGTTTTTGAAACGTGATCTGATCAATATATTAAAGAGCAGGCACACAAACCGAGCCAGTACTAGGGGGTGCTGACAGTGCTTCAAATTTTAATATGTTATTGTACCACATTAAGTGTGAAACTATTGTTCATCATGAAATTATTTACTGATTAGCATTTATATGTTGATTTACGGGCATTTTCATGCACAACTTTTTGTTCAAGGTAAAATACTTGGCAGAATATGGTGGGAGTGACACAGTGGACACGGTTTCTTGGATAATGGAGACGGTGTTGACAACAAATCTGGCCAGCCAATACAACCTAACGGGAACCAAACAAAAAGAGAAACTGGACGTATTCCACTTGATAAACATCTTTTTGAGTAAGTAGTTTTGTTGTTGTATATATTAAGGTGTTCTAAATGAAACTACTTATGCTGTTCATATACATCAATGAATTTAAAAAAAATATAAGTATTAGTATTAAAAAATGACAAACTTTTTAAGAGACATGTAAATTTATCTGCCCAGCTAAAATTACAATATATAGTTGAAGATGAAATGCTGCTTATTTATTACTAAACATTTGATAATCACTTTGATGAACTTACTGTCTCGGATATTCATCTATCACTATTTACAGGATGTCTACAATTGAACCCAGCAACACGCTCTTGTGACCGCAAGGAAATTGAGGGGGCCATCCAGAAGTAGCTTTCCGAGTCTCGAGGTCGTGAGGTTGGCCACAAAGACCGAGCAAGGGTTACCCCGATGCTTCCTGAGTAGAATGTTGACTAATTTACTTACCAAAAAATTTAGGATTTACGATTCGAAATTTAACCAAAAACAAATCCGATTATAAACAATAGGCATGCACCGATTATTTTATCATAAACATCAATGTCTTGTGACATGTTATGTAGTTTGAATGCAAAATGTATCTCAATAATGTAATAATGAGATATCTTCAACTTTTTCACTAAATTTTCATATCGTTAAGGGTTGCAAGAAGAGCATTTCTTATCGATATTTATAGGCAAATACATGTTGCTTTAACTTCTTTGTATAAGCAAAAGATAAACTGTCCATGACAAATAAAAGCCCCATCAACAAGACAAATATGTTGAGTTCACATTTTAATGATTGTTCAAAAGAAGACACTTAATATTCAAATTGGGGTACACTGGGAAATTTCTGAGACTCTTAATAAGCTCGTACAAGGACCTGAAATGTGTGATAAGAGTGCAAGGACTTAAATCAGAGCCGTTTGACGTTCTGCGTTCTGTTAGGCAAGGAGGGGTCCTGTCAACATTTTTGTATTTGGTTTACGTCGACCAACTTCTCGTCGACCTTGAACGAAGCAATTATGGAAGTATGGTTATGTCAGTCAAGGGAGGTAATCCATCGTTTGCGGATGATATCTCACTAGTATCAGTCACTCCCCTTAATCTACAACGCCTAGTAGACATTGTATATACATATTGCCAGAGCTGAAAAATTGAAGTCAATGTCAAGAAATCAAACACGGTTGCCTTTACAAAACGACGAACTGCACCACCAATTGGAGTACTTTATGGAAACATGTACATTGAACAATCAAGTTACGTAATCCATCTTGGTATAAGGCAGGACTATAATTTAAAATATACCACTCGCATTGAAGAAAGATTACAGAAGGCGGGAAACGCATTTTATTCCATGGCTGCGCAGGGAGTTAGTCCCCATGGAATCAACTCACTGATCTCTATAGATCTATATAAGAAATTGGTCAAATCAATAGCATTATATGGTTGTGAGCTTTGGTGTAACATATCTACGACAAATGCTAACTTAGTCAATAGGTTTCAACACTTTATTGTAAAAAAGATACTGGGGTTTACGATATTGACTAGATCTGATATGTGTGAAGCGATAGTTGGCTTGCATAAGCTTAGTTGCGACATTGAAATTAGAAAGCTTCTGTTTTTTGCACAAACTCCTAAGCTTAAATGTCCACTGCATTAGCAGAACTCTGTTTATTCGTAGGTATCTATTATACTTATCACAAGTTGGAACTCACATGTATGGTTTTGTAACTGATATATGTTGTATCCTATGTAAATATGGTTTACAGTCAACTGTTAATGATGTGATTGTTAATCCATCAAAGCAGCCATTCAAATCAAATTGGGAGAGCCACGTTAAGACCTTAGTTTACCAGTTTGAAGAGAGCGAGTGGAACTCGCGTGTGCTTTGTGATGACAGTTTTCAATATTTTAGGGTTCTTCACCCAAACGTCCGTCCATGTATAGTATACAAAGTGTGTTTTCACAGCGGATACACGTCATTTATAAGTGACATTCATGTTTTTGGGACGCAATTCCTTGCAGACTTATTGCATCTAGATGGAACTTTCTTTTTACTAAGACTCCTCGGTGCTCCTATCTTACCACTGTTAAATGAAGAGGAAAACCTTGTTTTCCTCAAACGATCATTTAAGTTCATCTTCTACTGTGTTAAAGTTCCCCTTAAGGGAAGGTAATGCGTAGGGCACGCAGGACATGTTGCTATATGAAATATATACATGTATACATATGTAAATGCATGTACCTGACCGACACGCAAAAGCTGTACACATATTGTGTTAACGACATGTATGCTGCATTGTGCATCACCATGTTTTTTTTATTTAAACATTATGTAACCCTTCCATTTATAATTTATTTATTGTAATAATTTGTACATAACTTATATATCTTTAGTAATGGAGGAAATAAAGAAGATAGATAGATAGAGGTGTCAATAATGTCATATTTTACTTCAATTTTTGTTTCCCTGATGAACATTGTAAAGGAAACCTGTTGGCATTGAATAATAATCAGTATCGGAATGATGTCGGTTTTTGTTTTACTTTAATATTGTCTTATCCGGGGTACACCATTTTAAACTTTGATACACTCACTATAAACTAGGGATGGAAGCGAATATCCGAGTATCCGGATATCACGCAAGTATTCGGATACCAAAATGGGTATTCGAATATTCGTTAAGAATTAAAATTTCAATGAAATAGCTTAGCAGAGACATAGCAATTGTTATAAAACTTTTCAGATAAAATATTTCAAGTGATCAACAGTGTCTGTCGTGAAGAGGGTATATGTCACAAATCGTCTGCTAATTTGGTGTTTGCACAAGGCGTGATAGTGTGTCCTTGTGCAGCACCCTGTGAAGTTCTATGACCTTGTTTACAATGACAAGTGTTGTTTTATCATCTCAGATGTGCTTAATTGACACTAATTGGCACTAGTTGATATTAAACGGATTGATCATTAATCCGTAGGAATTGATCATCCAATCACAAGATAAGGGTCGTGCGTTCGATTAAGTGCGACATCGAATGAAAACTGTTGTGAAGTATTCGAACATTTCGGACTTAAAAGTAGTGTGTGTACAGTGTTTAATTAAATTATCAAATATATAAATGATTTATTTGATATTTAGTATTTATTCACGTTTTATTATGTGTAGTGTATTTTATTTTTCATACGATATGTAAACATGTTTAGTTTATTGATAAATAAAAAAAGTACACGCATGTAAATAAAGAAAAATCAGATCGTCTTATCTTTTCCGCAGTTATATCCTTCATTACAAAACACCGTAAAAATTGCAGTTATTGCATTAAATCAAACAATGTAATGAAATAAAATTACAATTTAACATGAAACCTGCTGATAAATAACAAACTCGAAAGCACGTGGCAGTAACCAAGCAACCACCTCGGCCGAAGTGACTATCAAATTCGCGAGGTGTTTATGTGGTATTCATCATGAGTTTTATGACGTAAAATGAGTTGTTTAGCTTTGATTTTAACATTATAAATTATTAAGACTGAGAAAGAATGAATGAAAAAATGAAATTGCCATATGACGAATTATAAATTAAGTGGACAATTATGTCAAATAACAGAAGGTGGGTGACATATAATAGGAAATTTACTTATTATGAAAACAATTTGATACGAGTATCCGGATAGTATTCGAATACTTGATACGAATATCCGGATACTGATTTGGTATCCGGTTTCCATCCCTACTATAAACTTATTTTAAGATTAAGTAAGAAATGTGGCTGAATAAAATAAGCTACTTAAGGGTGTTACGCTTATAAGAACTTTCGAGAAATTGGAGCCAGATGATTATTATTAAATCAACACCATTTATTTCCTTGGCTATAACAGTGATCCCTGATTTGTACATTTTTTTAACCTATGGAGTGATTTTGTATATATTAATTAATCCTCCTTGATTGACAGCAATGAAACTGGTCTAAATGATATAAATTATTTAAATATTTGTTATATGCTGTTGCTATATTTTTTGTTTCATATGCCTTTCGTAATGTAACTCTTCATACATGGAGGAAATAAGGATACATATGTTTTAACATTCAGTCATGTCAGTTCACTAGTCAGGTGCATTAATTGAGTTAGTCAATAGTTCTGGTTTGTGTATAATATTTCTCTTTTTTATTTTACATTTATATTTTTTTTTCGACTATTACCTTGAAACTGTTATTTTATTCTGGTCTGAAACACTGCTTTATGCCTGAATGTGTAGATGCACTCCATGCTCTGTTTATTAGAATTGTGCGTCTTTGATTTGTGTATTTTTTGTAAACACATTCGTTAAAGCATTTGGAGCTCCTCGGCTATTTTTATTGAAAAAAAACCTTGGATGTATGCCGGTACATCAGTTTAAGTAGTTTGTAAATTTTTAAATTATATCATTAATTAAATGTAGGGTTTTAGAGTTGTATTTATTGATCTAAGTTTAAATTGATTGCCAGTGAAGTGTATTGTTGCAAACATAATTAAGATTCTAAAGAGTTATTACCTGCTAAAATGATTTACTACGCAATAGACTTGCAGCGGACTAAAGGACTAAAACATACCTCATTTTGAGTATGTAAACCGTCGAAATACATCCGAGGTTGTTTTTGATAAAATTCAACAGCTTTAATTAAGTGACAGATACAATCAATAATACAAAGTTTACACTTTATATTATTAAGTTAATAATCAAATTCCCATATAAATGTGCTAGATCCCTTTAACTTGGTATTGTCAAACCAAACTGAAAAAAATGTGTCAAAATTTCACATTATTTTTGTGTGCCACTTTAGTATTTAATTTTTGTTGACTTTTTAGTTTGTACATCTTGTTTTACATTTCTGTTGTTTTCATATTAATAAACTTAATAAGAGTATTGCTATCTTCGTTGTATAATGAAATATTATGTTGACATTATGTCATTTGTACTTCTCAACATAGCTGTTGGTCTAGATAACCAATGAAGGGATAGTAATGCAAAAGGTGAACACTGGAGATAAACTATTTAAGTTAATTGGAATCACTATATATAAAACATGTAATAACAAAAGTAACGGTTTATTGCTTAGGTATGGCCCATATACAGCCCAGATATACCATGTGGACCCATATGGGTCTCATATCAAGCCCTGTTCCAAAACCCATGTGGGGCCCACATTCGACCCATATGGGTTGCCCATATGGGACCCATATGTTTTGCTGGCTGGGTATTGGCCTGTACTAGACAGCACGGGATGATATTCCAAACAGCGTAACACCGTTCTGGTGCGATGGACTATCTGTTTTAATAAAAACAAATAAGTTAAATCAGCAAAACCAATCGCCGCTATATCATCTTCTTTTTCTGAGTTAATAATCAATTATAGTTGTTAACCTGATTCACATGTATAGAATATAGTAGTGTTTTGAAATGGATGTGTGAATTTTTGTCAAAAAATTACAACTGTTTTACGTTAATATTTTTCTGCAAATCGCAGTACAATTTACGATTGCAATGGTATTGTTTCATATCTTTCCAATTATAATTAAAAATAAAAATATTATTATTTTTAGCCAACTTCACGCCGCTAGGCCGCTATATGCCGCTGAACTGACAACGTTTTTGGAAAATGTTGATAATCGCTTGAGATTTATAATTTGTGCATTAAAACAGTTAATTTATCATTGGTTTAGAAGAAAACGCACATAAAAATATTCTGAATAGAAAACCATTTATTGCCGCTATGTTAATATATGAATAAAAACATTGATTTATCATTGTCTTCCAAAAACAAAAAACGCATGAACAATTGCTTAAAAATAGGAAATAATTAGGCCTCTTGGCCGCTAACTTCACGGCGCTAAGCCGTTTGGCCGCTAACTTCATGCTGCTAGGCCGTTTTTTTATGAAATTTAAATATTTTATGACGTAATTTATGACAAATTAAAAAAAATAAATACGGTGCCTTATAAGATAGCATTTTTTTTGCACTAACCTTCATCGGAAAGGTATTTTATATCGCTTAAATGATTGAAGGAAGCTAAGCACTTTCTGTTGGCAAATTTTCAGTACATTTAGAAAATATTTCATTTTGACGTCGAAATTTTGTTAAGCTACGAATCCAACAACTTTAATCATTAAGTACTTACTTCAGGTCATCTAACTGACTTAGAATGCAACCTGATTGGCTGATACAGTGACAACGAAATATCTGACACAGGGAGTGTGTATAGTGACAACGCAATATCCGACACAGAGAGTGTGTATAGTGACAACGCAATATCTTACACAGACAATGTGTATAGTGACAACTCAATATCTTACACAGACAATGTGTATAGTGACAACGCAAAATCCGACACAGGAAGTGTGTATAGTGACAACGCAATATCCGACACAGGGAGTGTGTATAGTGACAACGCAATATCTTACACAGACAATGTGTATAGTGAAAACGCAATATCTTACACAGACCATGTGTATAGTGACAACGCAAAATCCGACACAGGAAGTGTGTATAGTGACAACGCAATATCCGACACAGAGAGTGTGTATAGTGACAACGCAATATCTTACACAGACAATGTGTATAGTGACAACGCATTATCTTACACAGACAATGTGTATAGTGACAACGCAATATCTGACACAGGGAGTGTGTATAGTGACAACGCAAAATCCGACACAGGAAGTGTGTATAGTGACAACGCAATATCTTACACAGACAATGTGTATAGTGACAACGCAATATCTTACACAGACAATGTGTATAGTGACAACACAATATCTGACACAGGGAGTGTGTATAGTGACAACGCAAAATCCGACACAGGAAGTGTGTATAGTGACAACGCAATATCCGACACAGAGAGTGTGTATAGTGACAACGCAATATCTTACACAGACAATGTGTATAGTGACAACGCAATATCTTACACAGACAATGTGTATAGTGACAACGCAATATCTGACACAGGGAGTGTGTATAGTGACAACGCAATATCCGACACAGAGAGTGTGTTTAGTGACAACGCAATATCTTACACAGACAATGTGTATAGTGACAACGCAATATCCGACACAGGGAGTGTGTACAGTGACAACGCAACATCCGACACAGGGAGTGTGTACAGTGACAACGCAACATCCGACACAGGGAGTGTGAATCGTGACAACGCAACATCCGACACAGGGAGTGTGTATCGTGACAACGCAACATCCGACACAGGGAGTGTGTATCGTGACAACGCAATATCCGACACAGGGAGTGTGTATAGTGACAACGCAATATCCGACACAGGGAGTGTGTATAGTGACAACGCAATATCCGACAAAGGGAGTGTGTACAGTGACAACGCAATATCCGACAAAGGGAATGTGTATAGTGACAACGGAATGTAAAGTGACAACGCAATATCCGACACAGAGAGTGTGTATAGTGACAACGCAATATCCGACACAGAGAGTGTGTAAAGTGACAACGCAATATCCGACATAGGGAGTGTGTATAGTGACAACGCAATATCCGACACAGAGAGTGTGTATAGTGACAACGCAATATCCGACACAAGGAGTGTGTATAGTGACAACGCAATATCTTACACAGGGAGTGTGTATAGTGACAACGCATTATCCGACACAGGGAGTGTGTATAGTGACAACGCAATTTCCGACACAGGGAGTGTGTATAGTGACAACACAGTATCCGACACAGGGAGTGTGTATAGTGACAACGCAATATCCGACATAGGGAGTGTGTATAGTGACATCGCAATATCTTACACAGAGAGTGTGTATAGTGACAACGCAATATCCGACACAGGGAGTGTGTTTAGTGACAACGCAATATCTTACACAGGGAGTGTGTATAGTGACAACGCAATATCCGACACAGGGAGTGTGTATAGTGACAACGCAATATCCGACACAGGGAGTGTGTATAGTGACAACACAATATCTGACAAAGGGAGTGTGTATAGTGACAACGCAATATCTGACAAAGGGAGTGTGTATAGTGACAACGCAATATCCGACACAGGGAGTGTGTATAGTCACAACGCAATATCCGACACAGGGAGTGCTTTTACTGACAACGCAATATCCGACACAGGCAGTGTTTTGACTGACAATGCAATATCCGACACAGGGAGTGTGTATAGTGACAACGCAATATCCGACACAGGGAGTGTGTATAGTGACAACGCAATATCCGACACGGAGTGTGTACAGTGACATCGCAATATCTGACAAACGGAGTGTGTATAGTGAAAACGCAATACCCGACACAGGGAGTGTGTATAGGGACAACGCAGTATCCGACACAGGGAGTGTGTATAGTGACAAGCAGTATCCGACACAGGGAGTGTGTATAGTGACAAAGCAATATCTTACACAGGGAGTGTGTATAGTGACAACGCAATATCCGACACAGGGAGTGTGTATAGTGACAACGCAATATCCGACACAGGGAGTGTGTATAGTGACAACGCAATATGCGACAAAGGGAGTGTGTATAGTGACAACGCAATACCTTACACAGGGAGTGTGTATAGTGACAACGCAATATCCGACACAGGGAGTGTGTATATTGACAACGCAATATCTGACACAGGGAGTGCTTTTACTGACAACGCAATATCCGACACAGGGAGTTTGTATAGTGACAACGCAATATCCAACACAGAATGTGTATAGTGACAACACAATATCCGACACAGGGAGTGTGTATAGTGACAACGGAATATCCGACACAGGGAGTGTGTATAGTGACAACGCAATATCCGACACAAGGAGTGTGTATAGTGACAACGCAATATCCGACACAGCGAATGTGTATAGTGACAACGCAATATCCGACACAGAGAGTGTGTATAGTGACAACGCAATATCCGACACAGAGAGGGTGAATAGTGACAACGCAACATCTGACACAGGGAGTGTGTATAGTGACAACGTAATATCCGACCAATGAGTGTGTATAGTGACAACGCAATATCCGACACAGGGAGTGTGTATAGTGACAACGCAATATACGACACAGAGAGCGTATATAGTGACAACGCAATATCCGACACAGGGAGTGTGTATAGTGACAACGCAATATCTTACACAGGGAGTGTGTATAGTGACAACGCAATATCCGACACAGGGAGTGTGTATAGTGACAACGCAATATCCGGCACATGGAGTGTGTATAGTGACAACGCAGTATCCGACACAGGGAGTGTGTATAGTGACAACGCAATATCCGGCACAGGGAGTGTGTATAGTGACAAAGCAGTATCCGACACAGGGAGTGTGTATAGTGACAACGCAATATCCGACACAGGGAGTTTGTATAGTGACATCGCAATATCTTACACAAAGAGTGTGCATAGTGACAACGCAATATCCGAGACAGGGAGTGTGTATAGTGACAACGCAATATCCGACACAGGGAGTGTGTATAGTGACAACGCAATATCCAACACAGAATGTGTATAGTGACAACACAATATCCGACACAGGGAGTGTATATAGTGACAACGCAATATCCGACACAGGGAGTGTGTAAAGTGACAACGCAATATCCGACACAAGGAGTGTGTATAGTGACAACGCAATAACCGACAGAGGGAATGTGTATAGTGACAACGCAATATCCGACACAGGGAGTGTGTATAGTGACAACGCAATATCCGACAAAGGGAGTGTGTATAGTGACAACGCAATATCCGACACAGGGAGTGTGTATAGGGACAACGCAATATCCGACACAGGGAGTGTGTATAGTGACAACGCAATATCCGACACAAGGAGTGTGTATAGTGACAACGCAATATCTTACACAGGGAGTGTGTATAGTGACAACGCAATATCTTACACAGGGAGTGTGTATAGTGACAACGCAATATCTTACACAGGGAGTGTGTATAGTGACAACGCAATATCCGACACAGGGAGTGTGTATAGTGACATCGCAATATCTTACACAGGAAGTGTGTATAGTGACAACGCAATATCCGACACAGGGAGTGTGTATAGTGACAACGCAATATTCGACACAGGGAGTTTGTATAGTGACCACGCAATATCCAACACAGGGAGTGTGTATAGTGACAACGCAATATCCGACACAGGGAGTGTGTATAGTGACATCGCAATATCTTACACAGAGAGTGTGTATAGTGACAACGCAATATCCGACACCTTACACAGGGAGTGTGTATAGTGACAACGCAATATCTTACACAGGAAGTGTGTATAGTGACAACGCAATATTCGACACAGGGAGTTTGTATAGTGACCACGCAATATTCGACACAGGGAGTTTGTATAGTGACCACGCAATATCCAACACAGGGAGTGTGTATAGTGACAACGCAATATCTGACACAGGGAGTGTGTATAGTGACAACGCCATATCCGACACAGGGAGTGGGTATAGTGACAACGCAATATCCGACACAGGGAGTGTGTATAGTGACAACGCAATATCCGACACAGGGAGTTTGTATAGTCACAACGCAATATCCGACACAGGGAGTGCTTTTACTGACAACGCAATATCCGACACAGGGTGTGTGTATAGTGACAACGCAATATCCGACACAGGGAGTGTGTATAGTGACAACGCAATATCTGACACAGGGAGTGTGTATAGTGACAACGCAATATCCGACACAGGGAGTGTGTATAGTGACAACGCAATATCTGACACAGGGAGTGTGTTTAGTGACATCGCAATATAGTGACAACGCAATATCTTACACAGGGAGTACGTATAGTGACAACGCAATATCTGACACAGGGAATGTGTATAGTGACAACGCAATATCCGACACAGAAAGTGTGTATAGTGACAACGCAATATCCGACACAGGGAGTGGTATAGTGACAACGCAATATCTGACACAGGGAGTGTGTATAGTGACAACGCAATATCCGACACAGGGAGTGTGTATGGTGACAACGCAATATCTGACACAGGGAGTGTGTATAGTGACATCGCAATATAGTGACAACGCAATATCTTACACAGGGAGTACGTATAGTGACAACGCAATATCTGACACAGGGAATGCGTACAATGACAACGCAATATCTGACACAGGGAGTGCGTACAGTGACAACGCAATATCCGACACAAGGAGTGTGTATAGTGACAACGCAATATCCAACACAGAATGTGTATAGTGACAACACAATATCCGACACAGGGAGTGTGTATAGTGACAACGCAATATCCGACACAGGGAGTGTGTATAGTGACAACGCAATATCCGACACAAGGAGTAAGTATAGTGACAACGCAATATCCGACACGGAGTGTGTATAGTGACAACGCAATATCTGACAAAGGGAGTGCGTATAGTGACAACGCAATATCCGACACAGGGAGTGTGTATAGGGACAACGCAGTATTCGACACAGGGAGTGTGTATAGTAACAACGCAGTATCCGACACAGGGAGTGTGTATAGTGACAACGCAATATCTTACACAGGGAGTGTGTATAGTGACAACGCAATATCTGACACAGGGAGTGTGAATAGTGATAACGTAATATCTTACACAGGGAGTGTGTATAGTGACAACGCAAAAACCGACAGAGGGAATGTGTATAGTGACATCGCAATATCTTACACAGGGAGTGTGTATAGTGACAACGCAATATCCGACACAGGGAGTGTGTATAGTGACAACGCAATATCCGACACAGGGAGTGTGTATAGTGACCACGCAATATCCGACACAGGGAGTGTGTATAGTGACAACGCAATATCCGACACAGAATGTGTATAGTGACAACGCAATATCCGACACAGGGAGTGTGTATAGTGACAACGCAATATCCGACACAGGGAGTGTGTATAGTGACAACGCAATATCCGACACAGGGAGTGTGTATAGTGACAACGCAATATCCGACACAGGGAGTGTGTATAGTGACAACGCAATATCCAACACAGAATGTGTATAGTGACAACGCAATATCCGACACAGGGAGTGTGTATAGTGACAACGCAATATCCGACACAGGAAGTGTGTATAGTGACAACGCAGAATCCGACACAGGGAGTGTGTATAGTGACAACGCAATATCCGACACAGAATGTGTAAAGTGACAACGCAATATCCGACACAGGGAGTGTGTATAGTGACAACGCAATGTATAGTGACAACGCAATATCCAACACAGGGAGTGTGTATAGTGAAAACGCAATATCCGACACAGGGAGTGTGTATAGTGACAACGCAATATCTGACACAGGGAGTGTGTATAGTGACAACGCAATATCCGACACAGGGAGTGTGTATAGTGACAACGCAATATAGTGACAACGCAATATCTTACACAGGGAGTACGTATAGTGACAACGCAATATCTGACACAGGGAATGCGTACAGTGACAACGCAGTATCTGACACAGGGAGTGCGTACAGTGACAACGCAATATCTGACACAGAGAGTGCGTACAGTGACAACGCAATATCTGACACAGGGAGTGCGTACAGTGACAACGCAATATCTGACACAGGGAGTGTGTACAGTGACAACGCAATATCAGACACAGCGAGTGTGTACAGTGACAACGCAATATCAGACCAGATGGAGTGGGTTTGAAATCATCCTCTTATAGAATGGCTTCATTATGTTTTTACATAACAAAGGACACGTGACTTCACAAGCTGTTAGTCGAATTCTGCAAAAAGCAATAAGAATCAGATACTACCCAGATAACGAGTATGCGCAAGTCAATTCCGGATTTCCCCGGATATCCTCTCGGACCTGTTGGGGGCATGGTAACGATTGACTGGTGCATTACGACCGCAGTACTTATAACCCTTTTTGGATATAAATTATTGTTTTTAATCACAATCGCAATATTGTCTTTTTATATGACCTGATAATAATAACGCTTGAAATATCACTTCATTAAAAAAACGCTATATGACCTGTCTGTGTTAAGATCGGAAACAGGATATGTCGTCATTATATATCATGCGCAGTCGCAACAGCTCGGCTAGTATCCAACAGAAGCTTGCCGGAATTGGTCGAGTTGTTACGAAGAATAGCATACGGTTTCATGACACAGCTTTCGTCCCGGCCAAGGATTTCTTGGTCGATATGACATGATATTTCACAGTTAATAATTGCATATTGAACTACACCGATTAAAATTCGGTAAAATTTATCAAAAACTAAGGAATACAGTGCATGGACGTCCAAATGCGTTCGTGTTCGTGCGCTTTGCGCGACTGATATGGAAGGCATAGAAATGATAACCTTATAAAGAAATGACTACATATGGGCTGTGACAGTTCCAGGTCAACCTGGTGCATAACCTTCAAACTCATTGGTGATACGGGTATTACCTTTCAGAAGAACTCTGTAAAATATAAGTCAACGTCTTTAAATCTGCAGATTCATTCCATACACCCAGATTCGTCTGTGCACATCAGGACTTCCGTTGAGGGAAGTTTGGAAGTATAATACTCCCTAGAAAAGTACATTCGAGAGACTTCAAACTTTCAGTATTCATACATCCAGTTTCAAATACAAACAAGAGGGCCATGATGGCCCTAAATCGCTCACCTGAGTAAAAGAGTTTAACCTTTGTAATCAATATAGCTTAATATTTGTTCTCAAAGAATATTGGCTGGTCACTTTTCATTAAGTTAAATGGATGTTGCACTAATTAGTACGCCATTCAATATCTCTGTACGGTTCCATCAATATGCAAATATGAAAATAAAAGAGACCACACAAAATTATTTTAATACATTTGAGAGAAGTCTATGCAAGGGTGCTTCAGACCAAATTTGGTAAATATCCATCAAGAGGTTCACAAGAATAATCGTTTTTTACTCTATTTTTAGCTAAAAGGGGCCAAACAAAATTATGTGAACAAATTTAAGAGAGGTCCATGCAAGGACACTTCAAACCAAATTTGCTGAAGATCTATCAAGGGGTTCATGCGAAGAAAATGTTAAGTTTTTTTTTACTAATTTTAGCTCTGGTGGCCCTTAAAAGGGGCCAAACAAAATTATTTGAAAAGACCTGACAGAGGCCCATGCTAGGATGCTTCAGACTTGAAGATCCATCAAGCAGTTAATAAGATCAAGTTGTTTAAAGGTTTTTCTATTTTTTGCTCTGGTGACCCCTAAAAGGGGCCAAACAAAACCATTTGAACAAAGTTGAGAGAGGACCATGTAAGGATGCTACATATCAAGTATGGAGTCATTCTGACCTTTACTTTCAGAGGAAAAGATGTTTAAGTGACAAGACAATGTAAAAACAAATGACCCCTGAGCAAGGCCAATTTGACCCCGGGACAATAATTTGAATACCTTTGGTGTAGGTCCACTAGGTAACACTATATACCAAATATGAAAGCTCTAGGTCTTGTATTTTGGAGAAGAGGATTTTTAAAGTTTTATTATATAAGACTATATAAAAATATTGAAAACCTAAGCCTATGAACACGGGGCGTGGCCAATTTTGACCCCAGGGCTAAAGTTTGAACAATCTTAATAGTGGTCCGATAAACAATGCTTCATACCAAATATCTAAGGCCTTTGCCTTTTGGTTTCGGAGAAGAAGATTTTATAAGTTTTCATCATATACATATATAAGGAAACCCATGATCGCCCGGGTGGGGCCATTTTTTTACCCCAGGGCCAAAGATTGAACAATATTGGTACAAGTCAACTAGATGATATATCATGCCAAATATCTAAGCTCTTGTCACTACTTGATTTTACGTGTGTATCTATATATGTATATTTGTTATTAATTGTTGTATGTGGCCCATATTGAAAATTGGTATGTGTACTAAATATGTTATCCAGTTTAAATTAAGACGTTACTTGTCTTTGTGAGTTCAGAGGAGAAGATTTTTTAAGTTTTCACTATAACACATATAGAGAAGTCCCTACCCCCCCTGGGCGGGGCCAATTTTGACCCCAAGGCCATAATTTGAACAATCTTTGTAGAGGTCCACTAGACGATGAATCAAGCCAAATATCTAAGCTCTAAGCAATGTAAGTTCAGAGGAGATTTTTGATTTTTTTTTAATATAAACATATAGAGAAAACCCATGACCACCCAGGGGCGGGGCCAATTTTGACCACAGGGCCATAATTTGAACAATCTTTGTAGAGGTCCACTAGACGATGAATCATGCCAAATATCTAAGCTCTAAGCCACGTAAGTTCAAAGGAGATGATTTTTGAAGTTTTCACTATACACATATAGAGAAAACCCATGACCCCCGAAGGGGGTGGGGCCAATTTTGACCCCAAGGCCATAATTTGAACAATCTTTGTAGAGGTCCACTAGACGATGAATCATGCCAAATATCTAAGCTCTAGTCCAAGTAAGTTCAGAGGAGAAGATTTTTGAAGTTTTAACTATAAACATATAGAGAAGTCCCTACCCCCCCTGGGCGGGGCCAATTTTGACCCCAAGGCCATAATTTGAACAATCTTTGTAGAGGTCCACTAGACGATGAATCAAGCCAAATATTTAAGCTCTAAGCAATGTAAGTTCAGAGGAGATTTTTGATTTTTTTTAATATAAACATATAGAGAAAACCCATGACCACCCAGGGGCGGGGCCAATTTTGACCACAGGGCCATAATTTGAACAATCTTTGTAGAGGTCCACTAGACGATGAATCATGCCAAATATCTAAGCTCTAGTCCAAGTAAGTTAAGAGAAGAAGATTTTTGAAGTTTTAACTATAAACATATCAAGTATACCCATGAACCCCCGGGGCGGGGCCAATTTTGACCCCAAGGCCATAATTTGAACAATCTTTGTAGAGGTCCACCTGACGATAAATCATGCCAAATATTTAAGCTCTAGTCCAAGTAAGTTCAAAGGAGAAGATTTTTGAAGTTTTCACTATAAACATATAGAGAATACCCTAACCCCCCGGGGCGGGGCCAATTTTGACCCCAAGGCCATAATTTGAACAATTTTTGTAGAGGTCCAATAGACGATGAATCATGCCAAATATCTAAGCTCTAGTCCAAGTAAGTTAAGAGGAGAAGATTTTTGAAGTTTTAACTATAAACATATCAAGTATACCCATGACCCCCCGGGGCGGGGCCAATTTTGACCCCAAGGCCATAATTTGAACAATCTTTGTAGAGGTCCACTAGACGATGAATCATGCCAAATATCTAAGCTCTAGTCCAATTAAGTTGATAGGAGAAGATTTTTGAAGTTTTCACTACAAACATATAGAGAAAACCCATGACCCCCCGGGGCGGAGCCAATTTTGACCCCAAGACCATAATTTGAACAATCTTTGTAAAGGTCCACTAGACGATGAATCATGCCAAATATCTAAGCTCTAGTCCAAGTAAGTTCAGAGGAGAAGATTTTTGAAGTTTTAACTATAAACATATAGAGCATACCCATGACCCCCGGGGCGGGGCCAATTTTGACCCCAGGGCCATAATTTAAACAAACTTTGTAGAGGTCCACTAGACGATGAATCATGACAAATATCTAAGCTCTAGGCCAAGTAAGTTCAGAGGAGAAGATTTTTGAAGTTTTCACTATAAACATTTAGAGAAAACCCATAAACCCCCCGGGCAGGGCCAATTTTGACCCAAGGGCCATAATTTGAACAATCTTGGTAGAGGACCATTTGGTGATCCTACCTACCATATATCAACGGCCTAAGCCTTGTGGTTTGGGAGAAGAAGATTTTTAAAGTTTTTCCTTTCCATTGCCATGGCAATCAGAGTTCTGCATGGAATTCAATTCTTTGAACAATTTTCAAAGGGGACCACCCAAGGAACATTCCTGTGAAGTTTGGATGAAATTGGCTAAGCGGTTTATGAGGAGATGTCGTTTAAAGTAAAAGTTTACGGACGGACGGACGGACGGACGCCGGACAAATTGTGATCACAAAAGCTCACCTTGTCACTATGTGACAGGTTAGCTAAAAATGGAAGCTTTGCACATATTTCCCAAGCATTTCCTTGATAACAATTGGTCGTTTAAGTCTAGACTCGGACTCTTAATAATAAAAATACTTTTTTTGAAGAATAAACAAATCTTTAATCCATTTTCTATTACATATTAATATGTAATTTATAATAACACATTCAAATAGCAACATAATTCAGCAGCCTTGAACATTAGAAAAATTATTGTTCAAGTAGCACTCAAAACACGTAACATAAGGAAAGGATAAGCTAGCTAAACAAACAACATTAGAATGTGGTGCTGACTCGCAATTGAGTTCAGTCGAGCCCCGTTTGCAAACATCGCGGTCTGTGATTCGAACCAAACTAGAACGCTTAAAGCACATGTACATCAGATTGGCACAAAAAAGTTTTTGTAGGGAATCTCAGGAGAATTATTAGATTAAATGTTTTACTCTTTGATATCATAATTGTAAAAAACACCAAACTGATAAAAATCAAGTCGGGGACCGGGTTCAAACCGGTGTCGCCGAAATTGAAGCAAAGAGCTGTATCCACTGTGCTACGAAGGCTTACCATAAACTGTTGGAATATTTAAGCCATATACCTAACTTGGTAATCTCACGTGATAACATCGACTAACAAATCACGCATACGATATGAATTCTACTAGGTAGACATACATAGTAATCATTTAAATGGAAAAAATATGAAAAAAACTGCGAAAAAAATAAAATAAATTATAAACCATGTGGTAGTTCAGTAAGTAAGTTTCAATGTATTGTAAACATCGATACCAAGATTATGTCAATTTTCGACAATTTTCTTTTTTTCGCTATTTCATCAGTATGAAGATATCGGTCCTTTACATCCACTTTGATGAAACGAGGAATTCGAGTCAAGCGAGTTCGAGCAATCGGGGTTCGACTGTATTTCAAAAGAAAATTGAAACAGTGACTGTCCCAATAGTTTCTCCAAGGCCGGTCCATACATATAAATAGTGCCGTGATGACGCGTTTTTAGAAACACTTAAAATGTTACATTAGTTAAATGTTTACCCCATACCGAATATTTCCTCACAGCACATTAAACTGAGCAAACCATTAAAGAAAGCCAGTTTCCCACATTTTTGCACAATCAAACAGGGTTGAAGTTTAGAACTTGAACGTATTGTTTTGAATAGGTCGACGTCTTTCCCATAATGCTATGTAACCTAAAAACTGTAATGCCACAGAAAGTCAATCATAGTACCGTTACTCTCAGTTAATGTTCACAGCAAAATTCTTGAACTATTTCCATGCCCACTTATAATGTATTTTAGGACACAGCAAAGGGAAGTAACGGCTATCACTACAGTATGCAGATTGCAAAGTAGTTACCTTCCTCAAATAACCACTAAATAGTTTTCACCTATTGACTAGAATTTTTAGGAAATATGTGTAATTATTGACAATAAATGTGGTATTAACATAGTCGGAGTCAAAATTAATCAGTTCATCCAGTTCTGATAAATATCTAAGCTTTATAATATCCAAAATATATCGGTACTCTGGTTAAGTAGGAGTCATAGTTTCCCCGCGATTTTAAACCTGGGCAGACTTACCTGCTTTGCGTGGCTATATGCACAGTATTAGCAGTTTACTTTATCCTGCAGAGCCGTCTTCAGTCTAAAGTAACGATTCTTAATAAATACGAAACATTTTAAAAATCTAGCCCCCTGATTGGCTGACAATGTTGGGTAAACACTATCTTTTGGCTATAAAACTAGTCTTAGCTATAATGCCCAAACACATTCTGACAAACTATGTATACTTGTTTAAAAAGCTACAAGGGGCCATAACTCCTACATTATTTAAGTTGGATTATATAACTTGTACAAAAGAGCACATTGTTACTGTTCAGAACTTGAATTAATCAAGTTTGAATTTGATATATTCAATGATTGTTAAACAATAAATGGATTGTATTTAAATTACATATGAAAAAACCTGTTTGATAAGTTTTTGACCTAAGGTGACCGTTATTGACAACCGTTCAGAACAACATATTGGCCCGGTTGTTGGAACATTCGTTAAATACATAACGATGAAATTTAGCGTTAAAATGACTAAAATTGCTAAAAATTCCTTAAATACCTTCGTTTAATTTATTTCGCTAAATTTCGGTTGTTGGAAATTTTAACGATAACGAAACCGTTAAATCAGTCGTTAAGTTAACGAATCAGTTAATGAAAACCAAAATGGCTGCAGTAATTGGCCGTTTAGTAAATAATATTTACACCTCAACTTCCATTCCTTAAATGAACTGCCTTTCGGCAATTGCGTTCATCAATCGATGAACGCAACATCTTCAGATATGTTCGGATCGCAATTCATCGCATAACAATATACATGGAAACTATTGATCTTGTTATTGTTTGTATCGTGTCAGCAGGCCCCGTAAAATATGAATCAACATTTTAGAAAATGTTAAGTTATTATATTTTAAACGTATTGTTGCCAAAAGTGTTTCAATTTTACGTTTAAAAGTGATTTAAAGTGGTTGATCTTTTCCCGTTATTGTGACGTCATTTAAAAAAATGTTTCCGGTAACAGTCGGGTCCTCCTATTTACAGAATGGGTAAGAAAGGATTACTGAAAGATAATCCGAAATGAAATGAAGTACATTTTTAACGTTTCTTGAATAAAATAATGAACTATTAGTGTAAATATAAGGAATTAATTGCGGGGTTGATGTCATTATCGGGGATATGAACGCAATTGGGCTGGTCAAATTACACGTGGAGTCATTCGGACTCCACACACACATCAACTCCGCAATCCGTTCCTTAATTGGACCACTTTTATCGAAATCTGGATAAGAACCACCCAAGGAACATTTCTGCGGAGTTTAATTGATCTTGTCGTAGTGGTAAAGTTGTTGTTACGATAAAATGTTGACGACGAACAATCCCTCTATCGCAAAAGCTTAAGCTCAAAGAACTTTGCCAGATTTGCATTATATGCAATCCAGAGTGAGCAAACTGTATAAGGTTTCAAAACAATACATGTATTAGATGTTAGATTGAATTTCATATGCTAACAAGCAAAACCGTAAGCAAAATTATGACTGTTAGGGCGTCTTTTTTATAAAGTGTAGTACATGATGTAATTGCTGAGCTATTGAATTAAATGTGATAACATGCAAAACCTAAACCAGACGGAAGAAATTGAATAAAAAAGGAACAAACACTACCTTAAAGACAGTATGGTACCTTTGTATTAAGTTTCAATGCAATTTATCAAGTATGCTATGTTTTCTTACATGCACAACTTAAACAATTTGTTTTGACGTACAAGCCATAATCAACCCAAAAGAACTATAAAATTGGCCTAATCAGAGGTTGGATAGTTAAGTACAAATGTCACAAATAAACTTGGTTATTTGATTGGGATGAACGGTTGAGTATCATTGTATAAAGTCGAAATACAATCAATGCATCAACTAATGGCTGATATATGTGCTTACATGCAAAACCTTAATCAGAATGTCCATGTCAAAAGAAAAAGGTCCATAATTTGCTTTGTTTTCCTATACGTATAATCAAACAGAATCATTAATAATTATTAAATAATGTTGGGAACACATATATTTTTTTTCAATCAATACATGATATACTTGCTTAGATCTTGAATGCATTGTTGCTATTATGCAAATCCTTCAACAAACTGAGTCACCAACCGGCGCTAGGGAAACAAGTGTAGCATTCATTATTATTCTAATATTCCCTAAAACAGAGTTGTTAATTAAATTCCATCGAGTAGTATTTAAGTTTTCCGAACAAAAAAAGTGACAAAGGGCAGTAGCTCTGCACTGAGCTGAAATAGAGTTATGCTTTTCATACAGTGCATTTCCGCTCATTGTGCTTTAAAAAATGTTTCATAAAGTTTCATCAAGTAGTTATGTTCCGGACAGGGGAATAATGCCATCTTTATAAGGTATAATAGTGTTATGTATACTTTACTTCCTATCACTGTGCTTTACAATTGTATGTAGTTTAATTAAGTTCTAACCATCACTGTGCTTTACAATTGTATGTAAGTTCTAACAAGTATTTTTAAGTTATGGACAAGGAAAAATGTCATACATGGCAATAACTGCGAAAAGCTTAACTTGACTGATAGTTCTTATATAATATACTTACTCTCATTCAATTCTATCATTGAATGAAGCTCCACTGAATTTGATCTAGAAATGTTAAAGAAATGCTCTGGCCCCGAATTCTCGAATCTTTTGAAGTCCCTTTAAACAGGATTAAGCTAAGCTCACTATTTTTGGATTACAATAAATTGCGTAATGTTTACTTCTTTAAGATATTTTATACTTGAGAAAGGAATTATCATCATGATTATCAGAAGAGGTTTTTATGATTTATCAAAATCTAGTTAAGTATATATTTTGGCATTTTGAAATAAGCTACTTAAGCCTGTAAAGCTTAAGTAGTTTCGAGAAATCGGAGCCAGTTGTTTATGAAAAAGTTACAAAGGGCAAACGATCTGTTAGTAGCTTTAACAGTTTCTTGTACACTCTACTTATTCTCATTGTGCTTAACTGTGGTGTGTAGACAGTAGTTGAAATACATCCTGTAGTTTTCAAAAATGGTTCTGATCAAGAAACGTAACACAGGACAATAACTCAATTTGCTGAAAGGTCCTCAGGAATATGATATGGCTGTTTGTGTGTCACTAAATATTGAGATGTAAAGGTCTCCAGGAACATGATGTGGCTGTTTGTGTGTCCCTCTATGTTGAGATGTAAAGGTCCTCAGGAATTTGATGTGGCTGTTTGTGTGTCCCTCTACGTTGAGAGGTAAAGATCTTCAGGAATACGAAGTGGCTGTTTGTGTGTCCCTCTATTTTGACCTGTAAAGGTCCTCAGGAATATGATGTGGCTGTTTATCTGTTCCTCTATGTTGAGATGTAAAGGTCCTCAGGAATACGATGTGGCTGTTTGTGTGTCCCTCCTTGTAGAGATGTAAAGATCCTCAGGAATATGATGTGGCTGTTTCTGTGTCCCTCTATTTTGAGATGTAAAGGTCCTCAGGAATATGATGTGGCTGTTTGTGTGTCCCTCCTTGTAAAGATGTAAAGGTCCTCAGGAATATGATTTGGCTGTTTGTGTGACCCTTTAGGTTGAGAAGTAAAGGTCCTCAGGAATATGATGTGGCTGTTTGTGTGTTCCTCCGTGTAGAGATGTAAAGGTCCTCGGGAATATGATGCGTCTGTTTGTGTGTCCCTCTATATTGAGATGTAAAGGTCCTCAGGAATATGATGTGGCTGTTTGTGTGTCCCTCATTGTTGAGAAGTAAAGGTCCTCAGGAATATGATGTGGCTGTTTGTGTGACCCTTTATGTTGAGATGTAAAGATCCTCAGGAATATGATGAGTCTGTTTATGTGTCCCTCCTAGTAGATATGTAAAGGTCCTCAGGAATATGATGTGTCTGTTTGTGTGTCCCTCCTTGTAGAGATGTAAAGGTCCTCAGGAATATGATGTGGCTGTTTGCGTGTCCCTCTATGTAGAGATGTAGGGGATCCTGAGGAATATGCTTATGAAAGTATAAAACAGATGTATTATTGAATCAAATTAAGTGTTCACTACGAATATACATTTATCAACAATATTTAATTAATTACTTTTAGTTTGAAACAGAAGAAGACACAGTGTTTTTCTTTATATATAGAAGAAAAAACAACAACATATAAGTGAAGAAATTGTACCTTTTAATATTTTTTGTTAAACCAATCAAACGCCCACATTTTCCAAATGTAAGAATGAACAAGAAACGCCGCAATGCGACGAAACCAGGGTTTTAATGATTGACAGAAGAACTTCAGCCTGTGTCTGTTTTCCTATTTTTAATAACAGTGACCTTGACCCTAGGGGCCCAAAATGCAATCGATTGAAAGGTATCCATAAACGCTTCCTTTATACTAAGTTGGGTCAGGATATGTCAACCCTAACTTAAGTTATTCAGTTTCAACCATTTTTCTATTTTCAGTAACAGTGACCTTGACCTTGAATCAAGGGACCCCAAACGCAATCTCATGAAAGGTTTCCATAAACTCGTCCTTTATACCTGGTTTTGATTAAGATATGTTAACCCTTACTAAAGTTATTCAGTTTCAACTGTTTTTCTATTTTTAGTAACAGTGATCTTGACCTTGACTCTAAGGAGCCAAAACGCAATCCCATGAAAGGTATCCAAAAACTCTTTCTATAGACCAAGTTTGATCAAGATATATCAACCCTTACTAAAATTGTTCAGTTTCAAATGTGTTCCTATTTTTAGTAACAGTGACCTTGACCTTGAACCTAGGGAACCCAAACGCAATCCAATGAAAGGTTTCCATAAATTCTTCCTATAGACCAAGTTTGATCAAGATATGTCATCCCTAACTAAAGTTATTCGGTTTCAACCGTTTTTCTATTTTTATTCTATAACAGTGACCTTGACCTTGACCATAGGGACCCCAAACGCAATCCCATGAAAGGTCTTCATCAACTCTTCCTAAAAACCAAGTTTAGTCAAGATATATCATCCCTAACTGATGTTATTCAGTTTCAACCATTTTTCTATTTTAATAACAGTGACCTTGAACCTAGGGACCCCAATCGCAATTCCATGAATGGTCTCCATAAACTCTTCCTATATACAAAGTTAAGTCAAGATATGTTATCCCTTACTAAAGTTATTCAGTTTCAACCGTTTTCTATTTTTAGTAACAGTGACCTTGACCTTGACCTTAGGGACCCCAAACGCAATCCCATGAAAGGTATCCATAAACTCTTCCCACAGACCAAGTTTAGTCAAGATAATTATGTCATCCCTAACTAAAGTTATTCAGTTTCAACCATTTTTCTATTTTTAGTAACAGTGACATTGACCTTGATCCTATGGACCCTAAACGCAATTTCATGAAAGGTACCCATAAACTCTTTTATAGACTAAGTTTGGTCAAGATATGTCAACCCTTACTAAAGTTATTCAGTTTCATAGGTGAGTTTGACGCCGCCCGGATGCCGGCCCGAACAACGACGTTCGTCATTCTAATAACCAGGTTTCACTATGTAAAAGCCCTGGCTATGAGAACAGTGATACAGTACCTAGACATGTAAAAGCCCTGGCTATGACAACAGTGACACAGATTCTAGATACGTTGAAACCCAGGCTATGATAAAAGTGACACAGTACCTAGACATGTAAAAGCCTTGGCTATGATACCGGGGGTAACAGTGACACAATACCTAGACATGTAAAAACCCATGCTATGGTAACAGTGAAACAGTACATGTCTAGTTAGTTATGTTGAAACCGAGGTTATGTTAACAGTGACACAGAAAATGTCTAGTTATAGGAAAAGAAGCTCAGAATTTGTTTATACAGATTTCAGATGCCATTCATGTTTTCAATGGCTACAACTCTGTATAAAAATGTTGCAATTAAAACAAATCTTTACTGATAATGATGCCTAAATTTATATTTGTGAAGGGTCATGCAATAAAGCTACCTGTATAGTTTATTAAATTTGGAGTATGATGCAATAAGGTTTCCTGTTAAGTTCCAGTGAATATGGCCCTGTAGTTTAAGAAGAAAGATTTCTTTTAAAGCAAAACAAGAAGTTTGCCAGAATGTTGTTTGTATTTAATAAATCTCGACACCTTAAATTTTTGTAGAAGGTTATCCAAAAAGGTTACCCTAGGAAGATTCCTGTATAGTTTCATTGAATTTGGACTGGTAGTTTTAAAAATGTTTTTTATAAAGCAAACAGGAAGTTGGTCATTTTGTAAATGTTGTTGGTGATCAATCGTGACTCTTTGTTGTATTGTTTGTAGAAGTTTTATTGAATTTGAAGTGTTAGTTTCAGGGGATATGCTTTTTTAAGCAAAACAGGAAATCAGCCATTTTGATGTTGTTGCTTTTGATGTTGTTGATAAATCATGATTCCTTGTGGTATTTTTGGGTCACCCAAGGAAACTTTCTGTAAGGTATAATTGAATTTGGAGTGTAAGTTTCAGAGGAGATGCTTTTAAAGTCAGTCATTTTGTTGTTGTTGTTGTTGTTGTTGTTTATCAATCGTGATCCCTTGTTGTATTTTTGTAGAGGGACACCCAAGGAAGCTTTTTGAAAATTTTAATAAATTTGGCCTGGAAATTTCAAAGGAGATTATTTTTTAAGCAATTGTTAATTTTGGACGGACAGACCACGGACAAAGACTGATATGTGATCACAATAGCTCACCTTGGGCACTTGTGAGCTAAAAGGATTGGTATATCAATGGTTTCTTTTGAAATAGGTCTATCAACACAGCAAGTTATATAAGTGTGTGACATTATGATCTAGGAATATGCATGCAATTACTTGAATAAAGCCACAGCAGCACAAAGAAAGGACATTTATATTTTAGGCTTTTCAGAGTGAAGTGGAAAAACATGAGTTCACTATATTGTGAACTAAATTCAGAAATTCACACGATTAAGTTTAAATATGTCGAAACTTTGTTTTGACATACATTTATTTTATAAAATGGCTCCAATCATCTAATGGATATTTTGGCTTTTCCCTACTCTCAACTCTAGTTGTGAAGATGTAGGTAGGATTGTTATTTCACTTCCTAACTTCTTTATTTCACAATGACCAACACAATTAATATAAGCATTGAACGTTATTTTCTGTTGGATGGTATAAGGCATACAACAAGAGCTGTCACAGAGACAGCGTGCTCGACAATTCCGCCGCTTTTCAGTGTAAGGATTGAAAAGTTTTGGCCAAACATGCATGGATCACTGTTAGATTAGATTTCAATGCAATTCATGATGTGCTGAGATAATAACATAAATGTGGTCACATGGAAAATTTCAACCACATTTTTAAGTCTAATAATAAAGGGCAATTATTTGCAAAATACAGTTATATATCTTGGTTATTCAATTAAGTTGAGTGGTTGAATACCATTCTATAAAGTCTCAATTCAATACATCGAGTAGTTGCTTAGAAATTAACCTATGTGTGCTTACACGCAAAACCTTAACCAGAATTTCTATGTCGAATAATAAAGGGCAATTATTTGCATAAAATAAAACTAGAGTTATCTTACATGGTCAATTGAGTAGGTTGGATGGTTGAGTACCATTGTATCGAGTCTCAATGCAATACATCAAGTGGTTGCTTTAATATTGAAATAATGTGTGCTTGCACACACAACCTTAACCAGAATTTCGAAGTCGAACAATAAAGGGCAATTATTTGCATTAAATGCAAAGTAGATTATCTAACTTGGTTAATTAATTAGGTTGGATGGTTGAGTACCATTGTATCAAGTCTCAATGCAATACCACAAGTAGTTGCAGAGATATTAACCTATGTGTGCTTGCACGCAAAACCTTAACCAGAATTTCTAAGTCGAATAATAAAGGGCAATTATTTGAATTAAATGCAATGTAGAGTTATCTAACTTGGTTAATTGAATAGGTTGGATGATTGAGTACCAATGTATCAAGTCTCAATGCAATAACTCATGTAGTTGCTGAGATATTAATCTATGTGTGCTTGCACGCAAAACCTTTACCAGATTTTCTAAGTCGAATAATAAAGGCCTATTATTTGCATTTAAGGCAAAGTAGAGTTATCTAACTTGGTTATTAAAGTAGGTTGGATGGTTGAGTACCATTGTATCAGGTCTCAATGCAATACCTCAACTAGTTGCTGAGATATTAACCTATGTGTGCTTGCACGCAAAACCTTAACCAAGGGTTGACGCCGACGCCGACACCTACGCCGACGCTTTGGTGAGTAGTATAGCTCTCCATATTCTTCGAATAGTCGAGCTAAAAATGAACTTTTTAGTAAGGATTATATCTTTTTCAAAACAGGGTACTTATATGTAGGCTTTTTTTCAAATGAAATATTTCGTTTTCTATTATGCTTTATGTAAAAAAGTTATTATCATTAGGTAGGAGTGTTCAAGTAACTTTAACGGTTTCAAACTATGTGTTTAAACACACTTATGAACAGGAGGCCAATAAAGGCCTATGCTCTAACGGCATGGCTCTTGTGATAATTTTTAATCCAGAGCATGTATGCATGGGTAAAAGGCAACATACATATAGTTCACGTTATGTGTTTTGGTTACATAAAAATGTTGCACGATCAACATCTGAGGTCAGTTAGTGTTGTTAGCAGATCTCTATTTTTCTCTCTGCATAAACTATTTGAATATGTGCCAAGTAAAGGTCATCTGACAAAAAAAATGCTTAATATTACTGTATTCATGGTCAAATTTTCTGTAGTTTTAAAAATAAGAAGTTGGTCAAAAGGTCAATTATTAAGGGCATTCGAGGACAACATTGGTTCTCATTTGCAAAACTGTAGACATGGTCTAAATATCATTGCTGTAGCTTTAAAAATTAAAACATCAAAAGGGGTGGGTCCAGCTTTAGCTCAATGGGCATATTTTCAAATGCTTTGCTTGACAGTCATCATATGATGCTCCACAACAAATATCAAAGGTACGAGCTTTGTGGTTTGAAACAAGAGGATTTTGAAAATTTTCTTAAATAAGTTTCTAGAAAAATTGTGACCCCATGGGGCAGTGCCAGCTTTGACCCAATGTTCATAATTTGAACAACCCTGGTAGCAGATCACTAAATTGTGCCTTATTCAAAATAGCAAGTCCAAACCTTCGAACACGTTGGATGACCAGTTATAACCCCAGTGGCATAATTTGAACAAACATTCACAGGCAATTATGCTGAGATGGATGCGCGAAAACACGAACACTTTTTCAACATTTCCCAAATTAAGTGTACAAACTTGTGAACACTTGGTGTGGGCAGTACTGACCCCGGGTGCATAATTTGAACAATTTGCGCGAAATACAGACAATAGAGCTAATAAATTGGCCTTATGGCTTTCAGCAAGAACAAGGCGGAGTAATTGACAAAATCAACTGCAGAACCAAAAAGCAAGTTGTCTCCCTTTGATCCTAGACTTGACTTTACATGTTAACATGGCTACAAATAGAATTCGCTCATGCAGACCTGACTAAAACTAGGTTAGCTCAAATAGCATTTTTTAAACTATCAAGGGCAATAATCTTGGCATTGTTTTGAAAGGAACCAAGCTCAAATATATATTTAAACACCGTACAAGTTTCATAGAAATACAAGCAAAACTGAAGATTGTATCGTGTTCACAAGCAATTGTTTACAGACGCATATACTACGTACACATAACCATCTCATAAGCTCTTTGGCCAGTAGATCTAAAAACAACAAAGTATAAAAAGGGAAAGGTCAGTGCCTATTTGGTATGTTGGGTTGGGTAGGCAAAACTAATGGGTTGGGTTGCCAAAACTAAATGTTTTTTTTTGTTTTTTTTCCGAGGCCTAATTGGTCAGGAATTCTTTGTTTTTAAATAATAAGGAGGGTTTTTTTTATATGTTTTGTGGCCAAGCTGACAGAGAATGTTCTAGTAGAAGAGAATGTGTAGTAGACATATATAGGACTGCAGGGACACACCCACTACATGGAAGACACACGTTTAATGCAATCCAATTACCTTTTAGTTCTTGAAAGAAAATCTAAATATATAAAGTGTTCTTTTCTAATGGAGAAATATAAGTTAAAGCAGAATGGTTGCAAAATCACTCAATATATGTTTCAAAACTAGGACAAAAAAACAAAAATATGGCAGTGATTAAAAATATATTAACAAATTACATAGACCATGGTTGCCAAAGACTATTAATATTAACTAATGCTTAAAAGTCACACAACTGCAAAAATGTAAATAGATATATAGCTTGTTACCTATTACATAAAACAAACAAAACATTTTATTACATAAAACAAACAAAACAATGTCATATAAATCTCCAAACCAAATAATAAGAATAGCAAAAAGAACAGGCTTCAAACAAATAGCAGAACTACCAAAAAGAGCCAAAAACAAACCTTAAAAACACTGACTTCACACATTTAACATGTCATACATAAAAGAGCGTAAACCAAACTAAAAATATACCAGACTTCATATTTACAGCATGGTTGCCATGGGGAGCCAAAAACAAACTAACAATACAACAGACTTCACATTTATAACAGGGCTGCCACGAAGAAACAATAGAATCTAACAATACAAATGGCTTTAAAACCATATGAATTTTACAACAAAAAGAGAAAAACAAACTAACAATACACAATAATCCATACATATAGCAAGACAACCATAACAAACAGCAACCAACAAACAATCTTACAATACACCAAACCATACATATAGCAATCGAGGCTACCAAAAAACCAAAACCAAACTAACAACACAACAGTCTTCATACATATAACAAGAATTAACTAAAACAATCAAATTACTTTAAACATATATAAAGTTAACAAGCAGACCATTAAAACACTCTAACAATACAACAGAACGTGTGTATAAAGCATGGATTCTGTAAAGAGCAAAAAGCAAAAACAAATACTTCATAAATTATATGGTATGGCTACTTTACAATTACAAACACAAATTGTGATGCATCAGCCTACAATTCCATAAAATGACAACCATAGAAAAATAACAAAGAAACAAACAAAAACAATACAGAGCCAAAAGAAGACAAAAAGTTCAACTACATACAAATAGAATTGCTATAATTAAAGACTTAATTTCCCAGATTTCATACAACAAGAATGGCGCACTACTCTAAAACAACACTTAAATATAGTTACAATTTCAACACACTTCATACCCATCATGGGTACCATAACAGACAAAAACAAACTAATATTACTATATGCTCTAAGCAAGGAAGCTTACCATAAAAAAAAACATAATAAAAGTACCAACACATTTTACCCGACACATGTGGCCATAACAGGGGAAAAACAAACTAAAAAATCACAATACACATACATATAAAAAGACTTCTATTTCATGATCAGATTAACAATACAGTGTCACACACAATAAGGTACAACAAACCTTATGCATGAAACATGGTTTTAATAATGTTACACCAATTAACTAACAATAAATCAGACTTCATACTTTTTGCATGGCTTCTTCAAAGAAAACAAACACTAAAATACATACAACTTCATATATAATTGTTTTAAACAAAACATGGCAATTTAACATATCAAATACATAATTATGGTTTTGCTACTAATAAACCCCAAAACAAACTTAGATTACACACACCTTTTACATATAGAAAAGCTATCATAAAAAGATAAAGAAGCATTTCTCAAGACTTCATTCAAATAGCATGGCTGAAATAAAGAGCCAAAACAAACTTACAACACAGCATACTTCATAAATACAGCATGGATATAATAATAAGAATAAACAATAACAATACAACACAAGTCATACACAGAGGAAGGCTTTCACAAAAATAGCAACACAACATATTAAATACATGTTACATGGCTACGAAAGACACTATAACAAACTAACACTACACCAAACTCCATACACAGAAAATGGCTTTCATAAAATACAAACAATATAAAAATACAACATATTTAACCCATGTTACTATGAAGCATGGCCACCATAAAGATAAAAAGATAACAATACATAAGCCTTCATACGTTTAACATGGCCACAATGAAGAGCCAATAAGAAAACAACAATACACATATTGCAAAAATAGGGCATCCAAGAAGGAGCCAAAATAAACAAACAACAAAATAAATACATGTAGCCTGGTTATCATAAAAAATAAAAACCTAACAATGCATCATCCTCCATACATATAGCATGGCTGACATAAACTGACAATAATCAAACAGACAATACACCATATTTTATACATAAAGCATGTATACAATAGAGCAAAAACAATTCTAACAGTATTCCAGACTTCATACATATAGCCATAAAAATCAAACTAACAATACACAGGCACTTATATAAATATATAAATGTTATTATATATTAAAACACAAAATAACTAACAACACAACAGATAACAAAGCATGGCTACCATAAAGAGCCAAAACAAGCTAACAAGGCTATAATAAAGAGATAAAAAAACACGAACAATACACCATACTTCATACATTTGATGTAGCATGGCTACAGTGAAAGGTCAAGCACAACCTATCAATACACCATACTTCATATATATAATACTTCATATATATATATATATAACATGGTTATATATAAGAACCTAAAACAACCTAACAGTACACCAGACTTCATTCATTTAATATGGTTACAATACAGAACCAAATACATGTACAACCTAACAATACCTCAGACTTCATACAGGTAACATGGCTACCATGAAAAGCCAAACATAATCTATCAATACAACATATTTCATACTTAGAGGAAGGCTATAATAAAGAGCCCAAAACAATCTCATATTACCCCAGACTGAATACATGTTGCATGGCTTTAATAAAAAGCCAAAACAAACAATACACCAGGTTTAATAAATAAAAACGATAACATTCTAATAATACAATATTATAATACTTCATACATATAGCATGGCTGCAATAACATGACAATTGTAGTCAAACTTGCACTACAACAGACGTTATATGCATAGCATGGCTACAATTCATAGTTTTTAAAACTTAAAAAAAAACAATACACCAAACTTTAAACATGTAGGATGGCTACCATATAAAGCCCAAACAACAAACAATATGCCAGAATCTATACATCGATATTGCATGGCTACAATGATAGTACCAAAGCAAACTTACAAGACAACATACTCCATCCATTTGATATGGTATTAAGGTAAAAATAAAAAAAAACCTGGGAGGTAGTTTTAAATAATCAACATAAATCAAAACATATACCATAACATATAAAGATATAAAACAATCAGTATGGAGCCAAATCAAACGTAAGAATAATGTGTATAAGTTGTAATGGCCTATAAGAAGATACAAAGAAAAACTTACAGTACATCATACTCAATGCATAAAGCTTGGCTTTACAAAGAGTAAAAACAATACTTAAGAGTTCAACAGACTTCATACATATGGCATGGCTTCAACGAGTAAAGCCACACTTACGATAAAACAGACTTCATACAAGCATCCGCTTAACAAAGAGTAAAAACAGACCGACAATACAATAGGATTCATAAATATACATGGCTAAACAAATGGAAAAAAACAACAAATTTACAAAACAGCAGATTTCATAAACACAACATGGCTTTACAAAAAGGAAAAACAAACTAACAATACAACAGACTTAAACAAACAGCATGGCTTAACAAACAGTAAAAACAAACTACAATGCAAAAGATTTCATACATACAGCATGGCTTTACTAAACAAACTTACAATACAACAGACTACATACAAACAACATGGCTTTACAAACAGTAAAAACAAACTTACAATGCAAAAAAATCATACATACAGCATGGCTTAACAAAGAATAAAGAGAGTACATTACAATACAAAAGACTTACAATACAAGAGCCTTAATACATACTAAACATACAACATGGCTTTACAAAGAGTAAAAAACAAACTTATAATACAACATACTTCATACATACAGCATGCCTTATCAAAGACTTTACAAGGAGTAAAAACAAACTCACAATACAACAGACTTTATACATACATCACTACATACATATATACTTCATTCATACTATTTACATTTATAATACACAATAAATTAAACGAGTACACTAAGCTTACATTACAGCATGGCATCACATACAGTAAAAACAAACTTACAATACAATAGGCTTCATAAATAAACATGGCTTTACAACAAGTAAAAACAAACTTACAATAAAACAATGTTCTAACATAGAGCATGGCTTAACAAAGAGTAAAAAACAATCTTACAAAAATACTACAAATGTTATACATACAGCATCGGTTAACAAAGAGTAAAAAACAATCTTACAAAAATACTACAAATGTTATACATACAGCATGGCTTAACAAAGAGTAAAAAAAACAATCTTCCAAAAATACTACAAATGTTATACATACAGCATGGCTTAACAAAGAGTAAAAAAAGCAATCTTCCAAAAATACTACAAATGTTATTCATTCAGCATGGCTTAACAAAGAGTAAAAAACAATCTTACAAAAAAACTACAAATGTTATAAATACAGCATGGCTTAACAAAGAGTAAAAAACTTAACAAAGAGTAAAAAACAATCTTACAAAAATACTACAAATGTTATACATACAGCATGGCTTAACAAAGAGTAAAAAAACAATCTTACAAAAATACTACAGATGTTATACATACAACATGGCTTAACAAAGAGTAACATACAATCTTACAAAAATACTACAAATGTTATACATACAGCATGGCTTAACAAAGAGTAAAAACAATCTTACAAAAATACTACAAATGTTATACATACAGCATGGGTTAACAAAGAGTAAAAACAATCTTCCAAAAATACTACAAATGTTATACATACAGCATGGCTTAACAAAGAATAAAAAAAACAATCTTCCAAAAATACTACAAATGTTATACATACAGCATGGGTTAACAAAGAGTAAAAAACAATCTTACAAAAATACTACAAATGTTATACATACAGCATGGCTTAACAAAGAGTAAAAAACAATCTTCCAAAAATACTACAAATGTTATACATACAGCATGGCTAAACAAAGAGTAAAAAACAATCTTCCAAAAATACTACAAATGTTATACATAGAGCATGGCTTAACAAAGAGTAAAAAAAGCAATCTTCCAAAAATACTACAAATGTTATACATACAGCATTGGTTTAACAAAGAGTAAAAAACAATCTTACAAAAATACTACAAATGATATACATACAGCATGGGTTAACAAAGAGTAAAAAACAATCTTCCAAAAATACTACAAATGTTATACATACAGCATGGCTTAACAAAGAGTAAAAAACAATCTTCCAAAAATACTACAAATGTTATACATACATGCAGCATGGGTTAACAAAGAGTAAAAAACAATCTTACAAAAATACTACAAATGTTATACATACAGCATTGGTTTACAAAGAGTAAAAACAAACTTACAGTAAAAGTTATGCAAAGGACTTCTTACATATACCATGGCTTTAAATATAGGACAATACAACATTTTCTTTACTTACAGCATGGCTTTACTAACAGTAAAAACAAACTTACAATACAACATATTACATACATACAGCATTGCTTTACAAACAGTAAAAACAAATTACAATTCAATAAGCCTCATACATACAACATGGCTTTACAAAAAGTAAAAACAAACTTACAACACACCATACTTCATACATACAGCAGTTCTTTGAAACCAGTAAAAACAGACATCATACAAACATACATCATGCCTTTATAAACAATAAGGAACAACTTTACAATGCAACTGACTTCATATTTACAGCATGACTTCACAAACAATAAAAACATTTTACAATATAAAGGACTACATAAATATAGAATAGCTTCACAAACAGTAAAATCAAACTTACAATACAACAGACTACATACATACAGCATGGCTTTTCAAAGAGTAAAAACAAACTTACAAACAATAGGCCTTATGCATACAGCATAGCTTCCAAACTGTAAACACAAACTTAACAATACAACAGACTCCTTAAATACAGCATGGCTTTACAGACAGTCAAAATAAACAAATAAATACAACCAACTTCATAAATACAGCATTGATTCACAAACAGTGTATCATCCATGCAATACAACAGACAACATACATAAAACATGGATTCACAAACAGTAAAACAAACTTACAATACAAATGACTAACAATACAAAAGCCTTCATGCATACTTAACACACATCATGGCTTCACATGAGTAAAAACAAACTTACAATACAACAGACTTCTTACATACAGCATGGCTTTACAAACAGTAAAAACAAACGTACAACACAAAAGACGTATTTCATATAGCATGGCTTTACAAACAGAAACAAGAGGCCCAAAAGGGCCTATGCTCTACTGGCATGGCTTTTGTGGTCATATCAATCCAGAGCATGTATGTATGGGTAAAAGGCAACAGACATATAGTTTATGTTTTGTGTTTGGGTTACCTGAAAACGTAGCACGTTCAACATCTGAGCCCAGAAAGTATTGTAAGCAGATTAGTTGCATGAACTATTTTAATATGTGCCAAGTAAGTCATCTGACAAAAAAAAAATGCTTTCAAAACTGTACTCATAGTAAAATTTTCTGTAGTTTTAAAAGTTAAAAAAAGTTGGTCAAAAGCTCAAAGTCAAGGGCATCCTAGGACAACATTGATCAATTTGAACAAACATTCACAATCAATTGTGCTGAGATGGATGCACGAACACACAAAAAGATTTTCAAACCTTTCCAGATTTATGTTTACCAAACCTGTGAACCCTGGGTGTGGCCAGTAATGACACCAGGTGCATAACTTAAACATTCACAATCAATTTTGTTAAGATGAATGCGCAAACTACAGAACTTAAAGCTAAAAAATTGGCCTTTGGGCTTTCAACAAGAACAAGGCAGAGCAATTCACAAAATCAACTGCAGAAGCAAAAAGCAAATTGTCTCTCAAAATCCTAGACTTGCAAATTGTCTCCCTTAACTCTAGACTTGAATTAACATATACATGTAAACTTGGCTAAAAATAGAATTCGCTCATGCAGACCTGGCTAAAAATAGAAAGCATTTCTTTAAAACTTTCATGGCCCATAATCTAGGCATTCATGGGCGGATCTTGCTGGTTTTCGAAAGGAACCAAGCTCTAATGGATATCTAGATACTGTACAAGTTTCATCGAGATATAATCAAAACTGAAGACTGTATCGTGTTCACAACCAATTGTTTACACAATAGCATTTTTTTATACTATCAAGGGCCATAATCTAGGCATGCATGGGCGGATCTGAGGACAACATTGATCAATTTGAACAAAGATTCACAAGCAATTCTGCTGAAATGGATGCAAAAACACACAAAAAGATTTTCAAACCTATCCCAATTTAATTTTACCAAAACTGTGAACCCTGGGTGCGGCCAGTAATGACCCCAGGTGCATAACTTGAACAAACATTCACAACCAATTTTGTTAAGATGAATGTGCAAACTACAGACATTTAGAGCTAAAAAAATGGCCCTTTGGCTTTCAACAAGAACAGGGCAGAGAAATCAACTGCAGTACAAAAAGCAAATTCTCTCCCTTAGTCCTAAACTTGAGTTTACACATGTAAACTTGGTTAAAAATAGAATTCGCTCATGCAGACCTGGCTAAAACTAGGTTAGCTAAAAATAGCATTTCTTTAATTTAAAACTTTCAAGGCCCTTTATCTAGGCATGCATATCCGGATATAGCCGATTTTCGAAAGAAACCAAGCTCTAATTGATATCTAAATACTGTACAAGTTTCATCGAGATACAATCAAAACTGAAGACTGTATCGCATTAACAAAAAATGTTTACAAGAAATTGTTTACAGACGCACTGACACACGGACGCACGCACGGATGCACATACTACGTACACATTACCATCACATAAGCTCTTCTTGCCTTTGGCCAGTAGAGCTAAAAGCTAACGTACAACAGACTTCATACATACAGCGAGGCTTTATAAACAGTTAAAAGAAACTTACAATACAACAGACTGCATACACACAGCACGGCTTCACAAACAGTTAAAACAAACTAACAATACAACAGACTTCATTCATACAGCGCGGCTTCTCACACAGTTAAAACAAACTAACAATACAACAGACTTCATTAACCAAGCTGATATTAAAATGCAATTCACTGCATAAGCCAAAAACAAATTTACAATATACTTCCTCAGATAATAGAACATAGACTATTGCTGCCTAAATGAGCCAAAGCATTCAATATCACTTGTTACATGGTTTCTTGATGCAGGAATTATGGCTTTAAAGAAACCAAAAACAAACCGACAACACTAACACAAAGATTTCAAGTTTAACACAAAACACTGGCAAAACAAGACAATATATGACACAAACTAACTTATATACACCGAAGTTCTATTTAGAGGAGCCAAAACAACCTGACGTAACATTAACAACATAAGCTTAAAGCTCCATTTAATGTGGCTATTATAAATAAATAAAGCCAAAACACCACACTAAAAATCATGATATAAAGAAACTGAGGCTTCCAAAACAGAACTTAGAATACATAAAAAACTTTAGACACTTGAGCACAATCATGTTATACATTAACCTTGGCTTCCATAAAAATAGCTAAAAACACAGCAAATATAAAACATTTTTTCCGATATAGATTCTGCTATAAAATGAGCATTAAAACACAATTAAGACAACATCATTCAAGTCACTCAATACAAGTACTGTGGCTACAATACAGACACAAGTTTAAAAATAAACAACACTACTCTAATATTATGCAATGCATAAACCAAAGTTGAGCAAAAATATTTTTCATCAAAGCATAATACATTTACCATGACTAACATTAAAATTACAATAAAATCCTGAAAAACATAGATCATGGCTCAAATCAGAAAGGCAAAGTAGTTCTAACAATACAAAGAAGAGTAGAATGTTACTTTGCATGTTTATGAATGTTGTTGCACCTACTTTTTGAACATACACATTCCCCATAAAAAAAGAATGTGAGTAAACAGTAATATATTTATAAGTCTGTTGATTGTGAAGTTTTTGGCCTTTGATAATGAAATATATTTAGATTTAGTTCCAAAGAACTTACTTTATACTTTGTAAGATTGAGATTTTCTGTACACCTTTTGAGAATACAAACAGGACGTTATGCACTAATAATGTACCTCGTAATAATATACCTCGTAATGAAAGATATTGTTTATGTTGTAATCGTAGGGACATAGAGGATGAATATCACCTCATAAGTATTTGTCCATGATATCATCAGTTACATGTAACTTATATAAAACAATGCAGTATATAATGTATATAATCCATCTGTATTCAAATTCCATCAGTTATTGGAATCATGTAATAAAAAGGATGCTATGAATGTTTGTAAATATATTAAAGAATCAAGTGTTATACTCAACTCACTTAATAATTTAACTTGATATAGTAGCTATGAAACATTCCCTCACTGCCAAAGTTAACATATTACTTATTTGGTATTCAATTTACATAGTATGTTTGCTTATATCATATTTCATTATATTATGTTTGTAAGTTTAGACATGTGGCATGTTTATATGTATAACTATATGTATTATGACATGTACACTTGTAAAAGTCAAATAAACTGTCTGTTCTATTTTCTTCTTCTAGGTCCTTTCGTTAACGAAGTTTATGGCTTCTTGTAGATCATTCTTTGAATAAAGTTTTAGACTTCTTGTAGATCCTTTCTTGAATTAAGATCTTTAATACTTTGAGGTCCTTTCAAAATAAAGATCTTTGCTTCTTAAAGGTTCTTTCTTGAATAAAGTTCTTGACTTCTTGTTATGGTTTCTTTCCTGAATGAAGTTAATCGTCTCTTGTACATGAAGTACCTTTCTTGATTAAAGTTCTTGACTACTTGAAAGTCTTTCCTTGAATTAAGTTCTTGACTTCTTGTATGTTTGTCCTTGAATAAAGTTCTTTCAAGAATTAGGTTATTACATACTTTAAATTCCTTTCTTGAAAGAAGGTAGTCACTACCTGCTTGTGATCTTTTGTTATTTTAATTGTTTCAACTCTAATCCCAACCAGGGGTTTGACTATGGTCTCAAAGAAATATTAAATTACTGCAAACATTAATGTATACACAAATTTATTAATACAGACTCACCTTAAGACCACAATAAACAATACGGTACACCAAAGGCTACCAATTAAAGAATAAGGTTTTAGTGGCAGGTTTGCGGTTTGGTACTGGGCTTGTCCATACAGTTTTCAGCATAAGAAGAAGAGAAGAAATGGTGCCGGAAGAAAGTGGATGATTGAAATATCCTTTGATTGATGTATAGTGACTGTGTAACATCGGGAAGGACACACACACACATATGTTGAATGTGGTTATATTTGGAAGGACAACGAAATAAAGTGGTTGCGGTTTTGTTTATAAGGACACAGTCATATTGAGACTGTGGATTTGTCTTGAAAGACACAGACATATGGTGACTGTGGTTATATCTTTAAGGACAAAGACATATGGTGACTATGGTCACATCTGGAAGGACACAGAACTATATATTCAAATGAAACCACTAATGGCCAGACATGATTTTTGCTAGAAAATTAAAATAGGGCTAAAACACTAACCCAAATAACTTTATATATGATATACTAATACATATAGTTTATGTATTGATCAGTTATCATCTATGATTCTTTTAAAATTACACCAAAATTACAAAAAGGTTTCACAACTTCAAATGATGATTAATGTAGCTTATTTGCGGGGTTTCTGAGCAATAGATACTAGTCATTATGTTCCATTTTTGTTAGTCTATTTTAGTTCTTAATACATTTCTATTGAATCTTATTTCAAATTCCATCAACTTAAGTTTTTCTGCAAAAAAACAACAACAGAGCCCTGAAGGCCCTGTATCGCTCACCTAATCCAGATTCGAACTTGGCCTAGAGCTAATCAATATAAACATTCAGACTAAGTTTTATGAACATACAGTCACGAATGTGACCTCTAGAGTGCTAACAAGCTTTTCCTATAATTTGACATAATGAACTAGTTTTTGACCACACATAATCCGGATTAAATATTGACTTAGAGATTATTAATATAAACATTCTGACCAACTTTCATAAAGATACAGTTATGAATGTGACCTCTAGAGTGTTAACAAGTTTTTCCTTTTCCTAATAACGTGACTGATGCCTCCTACCTTGAACTTTACTGCCTTTGGTCAATTCTTCAATTCTTTCACTGCCCATGGTAAGTTATGATATTGTCCAATGTTGGTTATATCGGCTTCTACAGTAGGTTCTATCAGCATCCATGGTTGTTTCTATCAACATCCAGGGTAGGTTTTACCAGTGTCCATGCTTGGTTCTATCAGCCTCCAGTATCCATGGTTAGTTTTCAGTACCATGAAAGACTAAAAATATAACATTTTGGTCATGCCATCTAGTTTTCCATATACATGCTATGTCCTATCTAATCATACAAGTTCCTTTCTACATAATGCAACTCAAAGTCAACCTTTTAAGTTTAAACCACTTGTCCCCTAAGCACTTCTATGAAAGGCCAAGTTAAAAACAAAACACATGGCCTGAAAGAGTTTTATAAATCCATCTTTATAGGAGCACTTCTGTTAAACAATCTGGCCTGTTGTTAGTGGAGAGTAGATTCCATTGATTTATAGTTATATAGTAAACTAGCCCTGCATAATGTTGGCAAAGGTTAAAGCAATCCAACATAGCTTGAACAAAAAATATAAAGGACCTTTAAGTTGTAATTTATATTTATACTGTATACAATTACTACATTGATTCACCTTTATCTTTCACCTAAGTGTATGCTGACCATCCCTGACTGTCACTGCCACCTATGGCCATCCAACTACAAATATTCTAAACCTTTCAAAACCAAAGGTTATTCTAACTAGAGATTGCTTTTTTGAAAATGCGCTTGTCTCCCCTATTGTGTGTTGGTATTTGAGAAAAAATAAATGATGGACATGAAATTTGTAATTTTGGACTGGAGATGAACCAACAGTGAAGTTTATTCAACCGTATTAAATATTTAAGAGAAAAAAAGAGTTGTTGATTAATCCTGGAAAATGTAAACAAATTTTGCATTGTTTGAAGTTCCTGGGCGCAAGCGTTATTCAATTATTGAATGGAAAACATTTTATCAGCTCAATGTAATCATGACCTTGACCTTTGACCTACTGATCATAACATCAATAGCGATCATCTACATGACCAACTAGCATACCATGTATTAAGATCTTGGGTGCAAGTGTTCTCGAGTTACTGAGCGGTAATCGTTTCTTCACATTAATGTCACAGCAATCTTGACCTTTGGCCTATTGATCTCAAAATCAATAGAGGTCATCTACTAGTCATGACCGACTAGCATACCAAGTATGAATTTCCTGGGTGCAAGATTTTTTTATTTATTGAGCGGAAACAAAGTGTGATTTCAGACTGACAGTATTAAGTCAAGTATTAATTTCCTGGGTACAAGAGTTCTTTAGTTATTGAGCAGAAATCATTTTTAAGCTAAAGGTCACCACCAAAATATCATTTTTTACTTGAAGGTAATCTTGAACTTTGACCTTTTGATCTCAATATATATGCAAAAAGCTACTCAAAATCACTAGGGGTCATCTTTTAGTCATGATCAACTAGCATACCAAGTATGAAATTCCTGGTTGCCAGTGTTCTTTAGTTATTGAGTGGGAACCGTTTTTTCAACTGAAGGTCATGGTGACCTTGACCTTTGACCTACAGATCTCAAAGTCAAAAGGAGTCATCTACTAGTCATGAACAACTAGCATACCAAGTAGGAAGTTCCTTGGTACAAGCTTTTTTTAGTTATTGAGCAGAAACCATGTTAAAGCTTAAGGTCACTGCCAACATATCCTTTTTTTCCTGGAAGTAACAGTGACCTTTGACCTTTCGATCTCAAAATCAATAGGGGTTATTTATTAGTCATGAACAACTAGCATACCAAGAATGCATTTCCTTGACTCGAAGGATCTTAAGTTATAGAGCGGAAACCATTTCTTCACCTCAAGGTCACGGAGACCTTAACCTTTGACTTTGTGACCCCAAAATATATAGTGGACGTCTTCTAGTCAGGACCAATTAGCATAACAAGTATGGGTCTCAGCGTTCTATAGTTCTTGAGTGGAAACAAAGTGTGATGTACTGACTGACTTACAGACCGATGGACTGACAGTCTGACTGATTGACAGGGCAAAAACAATTTGTCTCCACATGAATTGGGGAGACATAAATGTCAACTGTGAACTTGATGAGGTTATTTGGCACATTTTATTGTCACTGTTGAAATGGGAGGTCAATATGGGGGTTTCTCTCAAATGCACATAGATATAAAACCATTTAACTCTTGCAACGCCTTAAGAGCTAATGCTACATAAGGTCATTAATTGGTTCTATAACATTATTTATCTATCAGTTAACACATGCATTCAGGAAATTAAAGACACATTTGTGCTAAATGATGAAAAAATAATGTTGTTTTCCATTGGCAATCACATTTATGACAAATTTGCAAAAGTGGTATCAATCTGAAAAAAGGCTATATTTAAAACATTTTCTTAAATTGATATTAGCAGAGCACTTAAACTTTTAGGCTGATTTGGTATGTCCATTTTAAATTCAAACCTTTATAAGAGTTTGAAATGATACAGTCATATTACTGGCTATTTACCGACAATTCTATGTAACCGAGTAATTGCAATTATCACAATAAACTACAGTTCTGAAACACCAGAAACAATACAAATAATTATTGTCATATTGCCTTTTCTTCGACTTAACCATCTTTATTAATCCACTGACCATTTTCAAGCCATTCCCTACCAAATCAGCTAGATATGACCTGGTGATCTCTTTATTTCATATCGTGTTAGACTTGTATTGATCTTTATGCGCGTAGCTTTATTAAAAAAAAACGATTATTAGGAAAATTGCTATCAAATATTCGCGATACCTTTGCCGTTTCTAGCCAGAATATTGGGTCGCGGTCGCCCCCGCTCCTACATGACTACAATGGCACGATGGTATATAATCACTAGTAAAAATGTCAACTTGCCTTGTCAACGTTTACCAAAGTACATCAGTTATTATTTTGGAAAAGTCTTGCATCCTTTTTTAAAACAAACAAAACAAAGCTTAGACAAAGGAAGTCTGGAAATTAATATGCAAAAGCTTACCATGCCGCTCAGGATAATTATTTCTGGCTAGAGATGTTGCATTCACAGTTCTGCTAGTAAATCAGACTGATGCTTCAGAAGTCCATGTACACCCACAGCAGTATCTGCAAGAGGAGCGTAAAAATCTAGATAACTGCATACAGGGTAATTTATTTAAGAAGGTTTTATCTAGCATTGAGACATTCACAGTTTTGGTAAAGAAGAGGCCGATAAGGGCCTATGCTCTACTGGCATGGCTCTTGTGGTCATTTTTAATCAAGAGCATGTATGTATGGGTAAAAGGCAACAGACATAAATATTACATTTTGTGTTTGGGTTACCTGAAAACGTTGCACGTTCAACATCTCAGGACAGAAAGTATTGTAAGCAGATCCCTCTGCATAAACTATTTTACTATGTGCCAAGTAAAGGTCATCTGACAATGCTTTAAAACTGTACTCATGGTCGAAAATTAGGTAGTTTAAAAAAAAGAAGTTGGTCAAAGACACGGGTATTAGAGGACAGCAATCAATATCAATGTTTAACATTGATGCTCATTTTGAACTGTGTTGCTTGTCATTGCATTTTAGTAACAGTTACTTTGACCTTCCTTCATACCAAGATTGATTAAGATATGTCAACCTTTTAATGTAGTACTAAAGTTATTCAGCTTAAACTTTTTTCTATTTTTAGAAACAGTGACCCTGACCTTGTATCTAGGGACCCCAAACGCAAACCTATGAAAGGTGTCCATAAACATTTCCTTAATACCAAGTTTGGTATGTCAACCTTAACTAATACTTCAGTTTCAACCGTTTTACAAGTTTAGTAACAGTGACCTTGACTTTAATTAGGACCCCAAACACAAGCCATGAAAGATAATTATCCATAAACTCTTCCTTAATATCAAACTGGTTCAAGATATGTCAACCTTAACTAAAGTTATTCAGTTAAAACTTTTTTTATTTTTAGAACCAGTGACCTTGACCCTTGAAACCCAAAACGCAATCCATTTAAAGGCATCTTTAAAGTCTTCCTTCATATCAAGTTTAGTCAAGGTATGTCAACCCTAACAAAAGTTAATCTGTTTTAACTGCTTTTTTTATGTAACAGTGACCTTGACCTTAACTAGATAGGAACACCAAATACAACCCCATGAAAGGTATCTATGAAATCTTCCTATAGGTCAAGATATGTTTTCTATTACTGAAATTGTTCAGTTTCATATGTGAGTTTGATGCCGCCTGTTTGCCCGCCCCAATACCGTCATCTGTCGTCACATAGTGTAACCTGGTTAAAAAGGATATATTTTCATCCCTTACAATTTATTAATTTGATGTTTAATTATCAGTGCATGACAATATTCTGTATAACATCCATTTAAAATATATGTGTATTTAAATTGGCGAGCACACATGCATTTGAAATATAAATGCAGTAAAAAAAACACTAACTTCGATGATTAGTTGAATGTTTCCATATTTAAAAACAAAGTTTAGTTATTATTCAAACCCGAATGATTTCATGCTAATTGTCTATTTTTATTGTAAGGTGATTAGACACTCATAAATGTTTGTGGCCAAATGAATCAGATATTATCATCACTTACAAAATATGCACAAAAGGGCATGTTTACCTAGATAAATGTCTTAGGCCTGGAAAATATGCAATGAAAACGGTAAAATTGTATATTTTTTGACATTATGCCGATATACAGATATGTTTGGGTTTTCAATACGGAATTTAAATTACTTTCACGTATTCAGACAATTCATTTTTTATGTGGCTGCCAAATACATGGACTTTTGCATTTAAATAGTATTGTTTCACATATCTTTGTTTTGAATATGAAATGCAAGAGTGATATTACCTGAAGGTGAATGTGAAATTTTAGCAAAATGTTGTTCTTGATATGCTTTTTTATTATGACTACGGTTACAATATTGAAAAGAAACCTCACTCAGGTAGAGATACATGTGAGTTGAATACATCTTCAATGTACCTTTAACATATCGAAGACTACCGCTGTTGAAATTTCTGTCTGTGTTATCATCTGTGTTTTAATAAATCAGTCTACCCTGTCAGCTCCTTTTGATTCCATATTGTGAATCTGCAATGAAGGACAGCATGCATGCTTAGAATATGCATAGAAGTGAAAGAACCATATACTCTAGGGGAACTAGCTTGTGCATCTTAAATCACACTGTCTTATGGGAGAGTGGGTACATCTATGCAGCATTATTGCAATTGTATTAGTATTGGAGGATAGATCATGCCAACTCGAGTATGTGGTTACCACCATTTTGCTGGTAGTTTTTGGATATTTGAAGCAAAATGAACACAACAGAACTACCAAGAAAGATTCATAATTATATGGATTGAAATTTTATGATACTGCCACAATTTAAGAAATACAGTGTTTCTTTTACGCTATATAAATGTATATAGAAATCTTGTTTTTGTTTAACAAAGGTTGTAAGGCTAATTTCTCCACGTGAAAGGAAGTGATCAACAATAGCCCTTTGAATACTCCCTTTTTTCATACTTATGAAGTGCTGTCCAGATTTTCTTTTTTCCTGAAATCACACCTTTCACCACGGTTTTTCTTATGGGTAAACTCAAACCGGAAGTATTTTAACTGAATTCCTGTTATTTGACCTTTTAAATTTACCCAGTTATTAAAAATAACAAGAGCTGTCACAGTATGTGACGAATGCCCCCGATTGTGACATTGACCTATGAACAAGGTCAGTACATGAAAAGTTGATCTTGCCTTTACATGTCAAATACATATGGCAAGTTATTTTAAATTGCCTCTAAACATAAAAAATACCACCCATACTTGACAACCGACACTGTTATGTCCTTATATATGCAGCATTCCATTGTGAATAAACACCCAAGTGTGACCCTGACCTTAGAGATAGGGACACGGGTCTGTCATGCGACACATCGTCTTGGTATGTGGAACACATGTGGCAAGTTATTTTAAAATCTGTCCATACAAGGGAAAGTTACAGCCCGGACACGACAACTTATACTCTATGTCCTTATATGCAGCACTCCATTGTGAATAAACACCCAAGCGTGACCATGACCTTAGAGGTAGGGACAAGGGTTGTGCACGCGACACGTCATCTTGGTATGTGGAACACATGTGGCAAGTTATTTTAAAATCTGTCCATACAAGGGAAAGTTACAGCCCGGACATGACAACCTATACACTATATCTTTATATGCAGCACTCCGTTGTGAATAAACTCTAAGTGTGACCTTGACCTAAGAGGTAGGAACACGGGTCGTGCACGCGACACGTCGTCTTGGTATGTGGAACACATGTGGCAAGTTATTTTAAAATCTGTCCATACAAGGGAAAGTGACAGCCCGGACACAACAACCTATACTCTATGTCCTTATATGCAGCACTCCATTGTGAATAAACACCCAAGCGTGACCATGACCTTAGAGGTAGGGACAAGGGTTGTGCACGCGACACGTTGTCTTGGTAGGTGGAACACATGTGGCAAGTTATTTTAAAATCTGTCCATACATGGGAATGTTACAGCCCGGACACGACAACCTTTACTCTATGTCCTAAATGCAGCACTCCATTGTGAATAAACTCTAAGTGTGACCTTGACCTTAGAGGTAGAGGCATGGTTCTTGCACGCGAAACGTCGTCTTGGTATGTGGAACACATGTGGTAAGTTATTTTAAAATCTGTCCATACAAGGGAATGTTACAGCCCGGACACGACAACCTATACTCTATGTCCTCTATGCAGCACTCCATTGTGAATAAAGACTAAGTGTGACCTTGACCTTTGAGGTAGGGACACGGGTCTTGCATGTGACACGTTGTCTTGGTATGTGGAACACATGTGGCAAGTTATTTTAAAATCTGTCAATACATGGGAAAGTAACAGCCCGGACACGACAACCTATACTCTATGTCCTTATATGCAGCACTCCATTGTGAATAAATACTAAGTGTGACATTGACCTTAGAGGTAGGGGCACGGGTCTTGCACGCGACACATCGTCTTTGTATGTGGAACACATGTGGCAAGTTATTTTAAAATCTGTCCATACAAGGGAAAGTTACAGCCCGGACACGAGTTATTGAGCCGGACACACGGACGGACGGACGGAAGGTGCGATTTTAATATGCCCACATTCGGGGGCATAAAAATGATTTTAAATAAACAAGAGGGCCCTGAAAGCCCTGTATCGCTCACCAGATCCAATAAAGATCATCAAGAAACATTCAGATCAAGTTCCATCAATATATGGTCATAATTGTGACCTTCAGAGTGTTAACATGCTTTTCCTTAATTTGGCCTGGTGACCTAGTTTTTGACCGCACATGACCCAGATTCGAACCTGAGCCAGAGATTATTAATTTTAACATTCTCACTAAGTTTACTGACAATACAGTCATAAATGTGACCTCTCTAGTGTTAACAAGCTTTTCCTTTAATTTGACCTGGTGATTTTAACCCCAGATGACCCCATATCAAACTCGTCCAAGATTTTATTGAGGGTAACATTCTGACAAAGTTTCATTAAGATTGTGCCAAAATTGTGACCTCTAGAGTGTTAACAGTTAAATTGTTGACGATGGACAATTGACGGCAGACGACGACGGACGGCGGACACAGGGCGATCACAATAGCTTACCTTAAGCACTTCGTGCTCAGGTGAGCTAACAATCATCCTGCACACTGAGAGGACTTGTCGATCGCCTGCTTACTCGCAGTATTTCATTCAGTTGCCTGCACACTGACAGGACTTGATGATTGACTGCACACTGACAGAATTTGATTCTCATATTTGCACACTGACGGGACTAAGGTTTGGAATCGTACAGAAGAAATACTATCGATAATCGTTCAATGATCGATTATAACAGTGCCCCCCCCCCCAGCGGGCCGGCAAGTTATGTTTTTTGAGGGCACATATTTATTGAATTAACTGTACAAACAAGTTGTTTTGCCACAATTTAAATTTTATGTAAGCATTTGAGCAAATAAACAGTATGATTATGGGGTGTATTATAGTATAGGAAACGACAAAGTCTTTTTAAAAATGACATCGGGGCCCGATCATTTTATAAAAAGAATCAGCGCCGCATTTTACACAGACAGCTGATCAAAAGTAGACAATTATTGCTGCAGTTATACGGGTAAGTTGCTTTTCATAATGTCATTGTGTGCCAATAAGATGTGTGTGCATGACGTGCATTTAACAAAGTTTAAATTCAAAAAGTTTCCGCTTTGAAACTTTCTATTTCGTCCTTTATTATCGTATAGTTATCTAAAAAATATGCTAGAGCCCTTGTTAATAAATACATAACAATTTATTTGAAACAACTTTTTTGAATTTGTTGTCAAGTTGTTTTTACTTCAGATAACTTAAATTTATAACAATGACATTCAAAGTACCTACAGTACCGTTGAGTGCAATCAATATACTTTGTGAAGGTTTATATAGCACTAATTTTAAAGCATAAGTATGGGTGTCTGAGGTGGACGAGTGGTTAATGACTTAGCCTGTTAGTCCGTCAACCCTGGTTCGATTCCCCAGAACGGTTAGATATCTTTGTTGTTTTTTGAAAGGTTTATCACAGTAAATGATATTTTTTTAATTCAATTTATCTGCCAAACATCATTGACAGAGAAGACAAATGTTTATTCCATGTCATTATATGATTAAACTAATACATTCAAAAAAAGTTTGATATGTTTATAATTATTTGTGCCCCCCCCCCCCCCCATTTAGAGAGACCTGGAGCCGCCCCTGTATTAATCGATTCAATTATAATTTGAATCTTCATATTTCAGGTCAATGTGAGGTCTTGGCTGCAAATTAACTTGTGCCTAACATAGCCTAAATCGCAGTGAGGATATAAACACCATGTGCAACAATAATGTTGTGACATACAACCATGTGCTTTAAAAGGTTTTCCATGTTTCGTTACAATGTTCGAGCATTGAAATACAAATGTAATATATATATATAATATAGCGTTTTAGGATACATTTTCTATATCGTTGTTCATAAGATGAGTCAAATCAATCTTTGTTTTCATATTATTATTTTACTTAAGTTCCCGAGTTAGTTTGGGTTTTCCATAGTTATATTTAGTTAATTAAGAGGTCAATCTCAGAACGAGGCTGCTCATCCTAAGTAAGGCCCTTCTTTGGTGCAAACACTATTTGACTAGTAATCCATCTAATTTCACATTGTTTAAAAATATAAAGGCTACGGAATTGAAATTATTCCGTATTTGTTTATAATGTATTGCTTTTTTTCTTCCTGATAATGAAAAACAAGAGGCCCAAAAGGGCCTATGCTCTACTGGCTGGTTTTGTGTGGTCAACATCACTGTTTTCGAAAAAGAACCAACCCCTTATGGGTAACTGAATACTCAAAAGTGAAGACTGTATCATGTTCGCAAGCATTGATTACACAATAGCATTTTTATACTATCAAGGTCCATAATCTAATCATTTCAAGGCCCATAATCTAGGCATACATGGGCAGATCCAGCTGGTTTTCAAAAGGAACCGAGCTCTAACGGATATGTAGATACTGTACAAGTTTCATTGAGATACAATCAAAACTGAAGTCTGAATTGTGTTAACGAGCAATTGTTAACAGGATTTTGATACTATCAAGGCCCATAATCTTGGCATGCATGGGCGGATCTGGCTGGTTTTCGAAAGGAACCAAGCTCTAATGGATATATGATCATGATCAGGTTTCATCAAGATACAATCAAATCTGAAGACTGTATCGTATGAACATGAATTGTTTACAGACGCACGGATGCACATACTACATACAAATAACTATCGCATAAGCTCTTCCGGCCTTTGGCCAATAGAGCTAAAAATCAAAGGCTCATTTGGGGAAAATCGGTATCCGCAGCGCTTACTCCGGGCTATGACAAAGTAGGGTAAAAATGTCCCAGCTAATACTTTAGCGAATAATCAAAGTAGTTTTAAAACAACATCTTCTAAAATATGTACTTTGGTAATCGAATATTCGATCGAAAGAATTACTGAATATTCGAATATCAGTTTTGCCATTCGTTTGCATCCCTTATAGATACACAAACAAAAAAACAATGTACCATCCAATCCAATCAATAAACTGCCTTAAACTCTAAATATCAAACATCAGAACACCTTCAGCACCTTCCACTAATATCATCACTTCTCTACAATCTAGATCAACATCACCTTCCTTCACATGTTCAAACTCAAATGTTTCTTTTAATAATTTCATAAAGGCTTATTCACTATCCACAAATAAGATAAGATTGTAGCTTAAAATAATCTACATGAAGTTCAATGGAAAAGTCTGATTATTTAATTTATCATAAATAAAAAGAAAAGAAAATTTCTTCTAAAGACTAAAGTATATTAGAATTATTTGAATCTATGAACCTAAAAAAAGAACAATAATAACCTTAAAGGGATTATGTTGAAGACTTAATTTGTTTAAATCTATTCCCTTGTTCCAAAAAATAGAAAGTAGAGAAATCTCCAACAAAAAGGGAGACCATGAAGCAATACTTGCTGCCCTTGCTTCAAGAGTTAATGTTACATAACATACAGATTTTAACATTTTATCAATTTTGTTGTTTTTGTTGTTGTTGTTGTTGATCAATCATGTTCTTTGGTGTATTTTTGTAGAGGGTCATCCAAAGAAGCTTACTGTAAAGTTTAATGGAAATTGGAGTAGTAGTTTTAGAGGAGAAAGCAAAATAGGAAGTTGGCCATTTTGTTGTTGTTGCTATTGTTGTTGTTGTTGTTGTTGTTGATCAATCGTGACCCCTTAATGTATTTTTGTAGAGGGTCACCCAAAGGGGCTTCCTGTTAAGTATCATTGAATTGAGAGTGGTGGTTTCAGAGAAGATGTTTTTTTAAAGCAAAACAGGAAGTCAGCAATTTTGTTGTTGATTGTTTTAATATAAACCCAGTCTCAGGAGATAAATTAATTTTCTGTTTTATTTCAGGTTGTAATAGACAAGTTTATCTATAATGAATTTATTTCAGTGCTCTTATTTTATTTATTTGATCGTATATATATACTGTAAGTTTAGTTTTCTGAACATGTAATTGCATTCAATGGTGTTTAAAAAAAGATTCTTGTTTTGCGACTCAGATATGTGCACATGCATATATTTGTCACATTGTTTAGTATTTGTATGTTTCTTTCTTTTTGATGAGGCATTTAACATTTTATACGGTGCTAGGGAGACAACTTAAATAACATTTTTGATTGGTGTGATGAATATCGGATAACGGTACCTTAAATTTGTTTGATTAATATATTTTGCATAAATTATTCTCGTATTACATTTATTTTAGAATTGGAGGACAAACTTTCCCTTATGGGGGAAGTGTAATGGGGTGTTTTATTCATATGTTCATGTTAATTTATCATTGCCTGCTTGCGTTTAGATTGCGCGTACATTATTATATAGTGTGTGAGAGGGTGGTCAGTGTGTATGTATTTAAGTGGTCATTTTAACAACTATCATTTGGATAATATTAGAATTCATTCATACATGTAATTACCCGTAACATTCTATCTCTCAAGCATTGCTGTCCTGACACTTATTGAATTCGCATCTGAAAAATGTTTTCTACTTTTTTGCATTGTTGTTAAATAATACTTATTACACTGCTGGCCTTTTTCTTTTTTTAATTGGAAATAAAGAATATAAACGGACTGACCCATAATACTTGTATACCCAGACTACAGTTAAAATATACATCAGCTATTAAAGGAATCCTTTGGACTGAGTGGTGAAGGCATCAGTTTTCTTTTTTTCTTGCCTGTTCTGCAGTGGGTTTGCACCCCAATACAGCCAGCTTATTTTAAATACTTTAATTGTTGCTGTTTTTCTGCAATTTTGGTTTCAAAGAGTCAAATAATTATAAAATAAGTCTTCAGGTACATTTAAATTGATCCAAAAGCATAAGTGAGTCCCTTAAAGTACTTTAATACTACAAAAACTTTGTTTTATAAAAGTTTGAAAAAAAAAAACAAATTAAGAAAATGTAATCAAATTGGAATTTTAAACATAACTTTAATGGACAAAATTTAAAATATTTCCCACACATTAAAGTTTTCTTGTCTTAATACAATAACCATACAGGCATATTTGCTACCAATAGACAGAGCTTCAACTAAGCAATAACTAACTATTCAATTATTTGTATGGTTGGTTTGATTTCTTCGGCACATTTGAGTTTGGTTGGCCCTCAACTACAGACTCTCTCTCAACATCATTCCAAGAGAGCAAACTTGTAACTACAGACTCTCTCTCAACATCATTCCAAGAGAGCAAACTTGTAACTACAGACTCTCTCTCAACATCATTCCAAGAAAGCGAACTTGTACAATTTAATAAAACTTCCTTCACAATTATTGTAGAATAATAAATTTTAACTTGAGCATGCTCAGTCTTCTAACATTGTGCACAAAACAGTTATTTCACCGAAAATCCTTGTTATTGAGATAATCTTCTGTGCAGTGTTTTATTTCAATAGCTCAGAGACAGGTTACAAACAGTGACAAAAAAACCCAATAAGAATTATAAAACAAGAATGTACCTTGTTGTGTTTTTTGCCTTTGGTCTTGCATGCTGGTCTCAATCTCAGTGGAAGTTTTGTGAAACTCAAGTAGGCCACTGCCATCATAATTTCCATTTTAATTTGCCGCAGCTGTAGCTCCAGCCTGTAATACATTTTAAAACAAATTAATAAAATCCTAAAACAAATAAAAATGGAGGTGCATTAAACCTAAAGGTAAGTGATCAAGAAGCTTGAGTGAAAAATACTCATTTTTAAAGCTGCAGTCTCACAGGTTGACAACCCATGCAGAAATTATTTCAATGTTTTTTCAAATCCTAACAATTCCTATGATTTCTTAGCAAATACCAATGTTTTCTCATTTGCAAAACATTGGAATTCTTTGGAATAGACAATCCTAACAAATCCAAAGAATTCTTAAGACTTCTTTGGATATTTATATTGGAAAAGAAAGGAAAAGATTGGAATAATAATCCAAACTTATCCTAGCTTTTCTGAATTGGAAAAAGTTGTCATTACTTAGAAATGCAACCATTTTTCTGTAAAATGAAAATCCAAACATTTGGATTAGTTAGGAATTTAGTATCATGACATTGAGCACATAGGACAACTTACTCTATAAGAATTCAACAGTTTCGTTTTTCAGATTTTTTTCAATATAATGTCTAATGTTTACCAATGGTATTGATTAATATTTGTGAGTAGTATTTTGTTATCACCTGTTGCACAGAATTCATCAAAACATCAGTTGATGAGGTATTTTCATGAACCTAACTTCTTGAACTTGAATCATCGAAATTAAATGAATGTGATGAACTGTTTAACCATTTAAAAGATGAGACGACCAGCAGAATATAATAAGATGCATCAGCAACAGGCAGATAGTTGAGGTAGCTGTGGTTACAACTGACTGTTGCATTTAGAGTAACACTATTGGCCCAGTCATAACCCAAAGATTATAAATAAAAAAATAAATAACATGCTTAAAGAAAATTCCATATCAAAATAACATGAACATTGAAATTAAATTTATTTTAATTAAAGCACCACATATATCAAATGTATCATGTAAGGTGCCATGGATTGTTCCACTCACAGGTGATTGTCACATTGCCTGGATACAGTAATATATTTTTATAATTTTTTATATATTTTTTATATTTTTATTATTTATTATTTTGGTCAAGATAGTGAATATGTGTCATTTAAAAAAAAAATATTACTAACTTTTTCCATGAAAAATTGTGGATTTTTTTTTAAAATGATATATATTCACTATCTTGACAAAAAAAAAAAAAAAATATTTAAAAAATATTTAAAAAAAATAAATATATATATATATATATATACCTGTATCCAGGCAATATGACGAGCACCTGTGGTAAACACTGGTTAATTAGTTGCCAAACAAGTTAAATGTACCTTCTTTCAAGGTTCACTAAACTAAAACGACCCTACAATCATTGACAATGACGCAAGGCGATGTCCAGAGTTTTTCTTCCAACTTTCGGTTTCGCTTACGTCTTTATTAATTAGAAATAAAATTAGATGGACCATGATCTCTGAGAATGGGGGAAAATGCAATTGATTTGCTTGTAATTGATTGTCTCTCAAATATTTACTAAAAAATAAAAATTCTAACGTAGCTATATATTCTAACGGTTACGCATTTAAGACGAAACGCTCTTCACTGGCGGAGGTAATTTCGAACTCCCGCTATTTTTGTCGGAATAATGCGCCAAATAAACTGAAGTGTTGTTTCGTTTATTTAAGGTAAGTTCAAGCGAAGTAAGGGGTGTAATTCAATTACTTTTATAACGATCTTTTACGCTAACATTATTGTTTAAAATAGCATAGCAACATTTTGAAGTAATGAGCAAATATGTTTTGTTGTAATACATTTTCGCGACAAACGTACGAAATACGTTTGTGTAGAAACACAGTTAAATGAATGTTTGTGACTTACGCGTACAGCTAATACTTAATTGTTATATATTTTAACAGCTATTATATTTGTTTCTTAATGTATGTAAGCTAATTTTGTCTAGAAAAAGAATCAATTGCCATAAAGGGTCGGCAGTGATGCAAAAGTGGGTGGGGAAGGTCAAAAACTAAAACGTTTAAAAAGTCCATGTTTTATATAGTTTTGAGGAACGATCTTTTAGGGGTGTGAAACATATATTATTGGCAACATGTTTTGGGGTAGTAAGGAGTTAACAAATTTTACAATAAAAGATTAATTAATATTTTGGATCAAAAAAACTTTCACATTTATTCAAAAAAAGTCTCTTGACATTGCTTATCACTTTGTTTTGTTTTTTTATGTCAAAATGCCCCAGACTACCTATTCAACAATGTTGTGAGTTCTTTATTATATTTTGTCAAATAAATAACCACTATGCAAGCAAATTATAGTTTAGTGTCTGAAATGATGTTTCATATATTTTAGCCGGCCTAAAGGAGCTAACAAAGATATCATCAGTCCACAAAGGAATCAACCAGTGAAGGAGAAAAACATTCAAAGCTGTAAATTGCCAAATCCATCAGTGAGTAGACTATTTTTAAAGCACATGGTAAGATTTCCATGTTGCAATGGATAAATGGGTATGAGTCATGCTTGTGAAATATTGAACCTCAAAACTAAGTAGAAATTGATATTTTTAACATTTTAAATTGTGGTCCTTCAATGGGCTTTTGCATCGCTGCTGACCCTAGACCTTTTAAATAACCACTATGCAAGCAAATTATAGTTTAGTGTCTGAAATGATGTTTCGTCTATTTTAGCCGGACTTAAGGAGCTAACAAAGAAATCATCAGTCCACAAAAGAATCAACCAGTGAAGGAGAAAAACATTCAAAGCTGTAAATTGCCAAATCCATCAGTGAGTCGACTATTTTTCAATGCACATTGATTTTGAAAACAATATTGTGGATGTGTGGAGTGGATTTTATTTGTAACGGACAAACACTATTAAGAATCTTTAAAAAAAAATCAGACTTAATATATTTGAGCACTATGGTTCGAACAAATAAAATAATATATCATTAATTTATATACCTGTGACATTGAAATCTTAATTTGCACTGATTTGATAACCAACTCGCCGTTAGAAATAGGAAACTATTGGCAGTACAAAAAAAAGAAGAAATATTTTTCAGGTTGGAAGATGGATGTCAAAGTCTCAGACAAAAGCTTCCAGAGTTAAGAAAAGATCACTTCAACAAAAACAAGCACGAGAAGAATGACTGCAAAAAATATTTTCGCAGATGCGTTTCCTCATCAAGTGTATAAGGAAAACGGACCTGTCTACAGAGACTAGATGTAAATGTCAAGGACTGAAATGAGCAATTCAATGGCTCATTTCTAATTGTGTTAAGTGTCATAAAAAATTAAAACTGTTATAAATGGACATGTAGTAATGATGAAATTATCATCCTGTTGCGAATAACATTTACTTATTCATGAACTTAGTTCATGAATGACATTTTGAAAAAATCATGTTCATTAACTGTCAAGTTCATTAACTAAGTGGGAGTTCATGAACATGATTTGTCCAAATTGTCATTCTTGAATAGTTCATGTTATTCTCAAAAAGCACACGCTTGATGTCACTGACATGGATATTAATTTGATGGACTAAAGAAGCTCCATACATGGAAAATGACAAATGCGAATCAATTAATACCCTGTCTAGAATAAAAAATAACAACTGTATAACTAATTTTATCAGTAAATACAAAACTGTGAGTCTAGCCCGCTGATGCCAAAAATTAAGTCATTAATAACTATGCATTTAAACTCCAGAATGACCTTTATGAACCATTAATGTACAGGTGATATTTATTGTTTCTTAAATACAATAACTTATAAACTGTGTTAGTTTGAATTTTTTATCCATGTTTTCATGCACATTGGTTAAAAGTACATGTTTGAAAAATATAATGATATAATTAAAGAGAGATAACTGTTTTACTTGCGTTTATGCTGTAAGAGCGTAGAAGGGCATGTGAGTGAATTTCATAAAGCATGTTAGAGCATCTTGGGTCATTTGCTTGCTTACCCTACTGCATTCATACAGCATAAAAGCAGTAAAATGTGAGCATTACTTATAATTTTAATACATAATAAAAAAATGTTCATTTCGGTTAAACAGTAGGAGTACTTTTATCTTGTTCTGTGCGTATCGCAGGCAGAAAAAGGACTTGCAGTTTACTCTAGATTGATCATGGTGTTAAAGACCTTCGCCAACAGTTATGTATTAAATAATGCAATTGAGTATTTGTTCTTTTAGAAATGTAACCAACAACATATGTTGGTATGAAAGAATAGCTGATTTTGTAATGTATTATAATATATTTGTTTTAAATGACTAATCCTTAATTAAGAAAAGTAATCTACATTTCATGATGAAATGGAATTGGTTGCGTAAAACTGGAGCTTACAAGAAAGTGTTTTCTGTTTTCTTGTTGACTAATTTTTTTTCATGATAGTGGTTGACATTTTTATTTTTAAACAAGAAAGTTATAATGTACCTTTTGATATGAAATGGTTTTCTACGACATGTGCAACTTAAAACATGACATGTTGTCTGTAAATTTGTCTCAGTGTGTTCACATGCATTCTGGTGAACAGGCTTTATCACTAATCACTCAGCAAAACATTGGATTACTTAAGAATTTGGTAGATATAAAATGATAAGAAAACCTATGAATTCTTGGGAACTCCTAACAAATCCTATGTTTTTCAATTTGACTCCAATGGGTAAAAATCCAATGTTTTCCATCTAGGAATACATAGGAAAAGATAGGAATTTTGCATCCAGATTCAGTTCGGAAAACTTAGGAAAACATTGGATTGTGGGGCCAATACCGCCCATGTTTTCCAAAGTATTCCAACTCAGAAAAACATTGGATTACTTAAGAATTTGGTAGATATAAAATGATAAGAAAACCTAAGAATTCTTGGGAACTCCTAACAAATCCTATGTTTTCCAATTTGACTCCAATGGGTAAAAATCCAAAGCTTTCCAATGTTTTCCATCTAGGAATACATATAGGAAAAGATAGGAATTTTGCATCCAGATTCGGTTCGGAAAACTTAGGAAAACATTGGATTTTGGGGCCAATACCGCCCATGTTTTCCAAAGTATTCCAACTCTTTATTCCTAGGAATAGATAGGAAAAGATTGGAAATTCTAAGAATTAAATCCTAAGATTTCTTAGGATATTCTTAAGAATACTTAGGAAATCCAATTTAATTTCTGCAAGGGAACATATTTCACTTTTTGTCTTGGAATGAGCCAATTTCGGCACATTGTCTGAAAACCAGTGATACAGAGCTGCTGACAAAAAAAAAGTTGGTACATTGTAAGTAGTGTAAGTATTATGTACAAGGAATGTCGTATAGTGTAAGTATTATGAACGAGGAATGTCGTATAGTGTAAGTATTATGTACGAGGAATGTCGTATAGTGTAAGTATTGTGTACCAGGAATGTCGGTACAGTGTAAGTATTATGTACGAGGAATGTCGGTACAGTGTAAGTATTATGTACCAGGTTTGTTGATTAACTGTGTAGACAATTTAGAAGTTTAAAAGCTGCACTCTCACAGATTGATTTTTTTGACAACTTTGATTATATTTGGTCATTAACATACATAGGGACATACATCAATATTGTCTAAGTTTAATATAGTTTTAAATTAGTTTTGTTCAACACAAAGAAAATGATTTACAATGAACAGACCCATGTGAGTGGGGCAGGTCATATTCATGCATCTGAAGAGGATGACCTTTTAAAATTTGGCAATTAAAGTGTCTGCTATTTAATAAAGCTAAAGTGACATCCCTCAAAAATTAAACATTCAAGACATGTTGTAAAAACTACACAAGCCTATAAGCCTTGCACTGGTGAACTGCTTTCTTGGTTTTATTAAATTCAAATTTTATATAGACAGGCTTGTTCAAATAATGTGATGCTAAGCACAGGTGTACACATAATAATTTGGTATTGTTTCATGAAGGAAAGAGCTTCTGGCATAAATCATTATCTGCATGTTTTGGAGAGTGTAAAGGCTTCCGTTAAAGTTTAAAGTATATTACTCCCTAGATTAGATATTGGCTCATACTTCCAAAATTGATTCTTTGGATGTACAGAAACTTCCATAATTTTGAAGAAAACTTCCACAGTTGAGAGCTTGGAATTTAAAAATATCAACACCTGGTGTCAATATTACTTTGATGGTCACAATTTGAATCAGGCTTCAAGAAGTATGTATTTTAATAATATAAATCTCTGATTATGGCAACTTGCAAATTATTTGATTTTTTACTACAAGCTGAAAACTGCGAGATACCTAAACTTCCAAATTTCAGTAAAAACTTCAAGTAATGATTGACAGGAAGTTAATACTTCCAATTTCAAAGTCTTAAATATACACTCTTTAATACTCCCAAATTAGATTTACTACAATTAATTCTTTGTTTTAATATCCACAAAGGATGAATAAATGTTGAAAACAATTGTTCTTAAGAAGGATACGGAGTTTAATTTGTAATAAATGTGCATAAAATTAAAAGACTGTATTTCTACCCTATGCCACTATAGTAGATCACAGTAAATCTTTTAACTATCACCAATCATTTAATATTTTTGCAATTTTCTGTTATAAAATACAGGGTTACAAACTTACTTATCAGTATTAAATATTGTACATAAATGCATTTTTTAGTAAGTCGTTAAAGGTTTATCAGTAAAAATTTATGTTTGTTTACATGTGTATATATTGATTTTGATTAAGAGTGTCACTTTAATGAAAGCCCTGGAGCGTTATCTAGAGAAATCACAGGAGTGGTATGGATCATGCATGTCAGAAAACAAAAACATAATTTAACAAGAGATGTTTGTCAAACATTATGCCCCCTCTGAGCGCCATGTTGTCAGGATTATATGGACAATTGAATGAAATATGCATGGACCGAAATGACAGCTGATTTGTTGCTGTTTTAAGATTATGACCATTAAAGTGTGAGGATAATGTGTGTTATGACCGTCATGACCTTTGATTCTATGAACTCAAAATCAAGAGTCATCAGCTGGTCACCAGAAATCTAAATGTCAAGTTTGAGGGCCATGGGTGCAGGCATTGTCAAGTTATCACAAGACAAGTTTTTTTCGTTTTTCGACCTTTGACCCGATGACCCCTTAAATCATAAGGGGTCATCTACAAGTCAGATGCAACTCCAAGTCAAGTTTGAAGGCCATGGGTTCAGGCATTGTTGATTTATCACTCGGACAACCTTTTACCATTCAAGATCACTGTGACCTTGACCTTTGGCTCTATGAATCCTAAAATGAATAAGGGTGATCTACTGGTCAGGCTTAACATCCATGTCAAGTTTAATGATCATAGGTTCAGGCATTGTTGAGATATCAGTGGGGGAAGATTTGTTAACTTTTTTGCGTTAAAGGTTACTGTGACATTGACCTTGGCCTGATGACCCCCAAAGTTGATAGGGGTCATCTACTGGGCAGGCCCAACCTTCATGTCAAGTTTGATGACAATAGGTCCAAGAATTGTCGAGTTTGCTTTCAAGGTCACTGTGACCTTGACCTTTGACCCCTAAAATCAATAGGGGTCATCTACTGGTCAGGCCCAACCTCCATGTCAAGTTTGAGGGCCATGGGTGCAGGCATTGTTGAGTTATCACTTGGACAACCTTTTATCATTCAAGGTCACTGTGACCTTGACCTTTGGCCCAATGACCCCTAAAATTAATAGGGACAATCTTCTGGCCAGGCTCAACCTCCAAATCACGTTTGAGGGCCATGGGTGCAGCCATTGTCAAGTTATCACTCGGATAACCTTTAACCATTCCAGGTCACTGTGACCTTGACCTTTGGTCTAATGACCCCTTAAATCAATAGGGACCATCTTCTGGCCAGGCCCAACCTCCAAGTCAAGTTTGAGGGCCATGGGTGCAGGCATTGTCGAGTTATCACTCGGACAACCTTTTACCATTCCAGGTCACTGTGACCTTGACCTTTGGCCAGATGACCCCCAAAAACCATAGGGGTCATCTCCTGGTCAGGCCAATTCTCCAAGTCAAGTTTGAGGGCCATGGGTGCAGGCATTGTTGAGTTATCAATCGGACAACCTTTTACCATTCAAGGTCACTGTGACCTTGACCTTTGGTCCAATGACCCCCAAAATTAATAGGGACGATCTTCTGGCCAGGCTCAACCTCAAAATCAAGTTTGAGGGCCATGGGTGCAGCCATTGTCAAGTTATCACTCGGATAACCTTTAACCATTCCAGGTCACTGTGACCTTGACCTTTGGCCTAATGACCCCTTAAATCAATAGGGACCATCTTCTGGCCAGGCCCAACCTCCAAGTCAAGTTTGAGGGCCATGGGTGCAGGCATTGTCGAGTTATCACTCGGACAACCTTTTACCATTCCAGGTCACTGTGACCTTGACCTTTGGCCAGATGACCCCCAAAAACCATAGGGGTCATCTCCTGGTCAGGCCAATTCTCCAAGTCAAGTTTGAGGGCCATGGGTGCAGGCATTGTCAAGTTATCAATCGGACAACCTTTTACCAGTCAAGGTCACTGTGACCTTGACCTTTGGCCCAATGACCCCCAAAAACCATAGGGGTCATCTACTGGTCAGGCCCAACCTCCAAGTCAAGTTTGAGGGCCATGGGTGCAGGCATTGTTGAGTTATCACTCGAACAACCTTTTACCATTCAAGGTCACTGTGACCTTGACCTTTGACCCATTGAGCCCAAAAAACAATAGGGGTCAGCTACTGGTCAGGCCCAACCTCCAAGTCAAGTTTGAGGGCCATGGGTGCAGGCATTGTCCAGTTATCACTCGGACAACCTTTTACCATTCAAGGTCACTGTGACCTTGACCTTTGGCCTGATGACCCCCAAAAACAATAGGGGTCATCTACTGGTCAGGCCCAACCTCCATGTCAAGTTTGAGGGCCATGGGTGCACGCATTGTTGAGTTATCACTCGGACAAGCTTTAAAATTATTTTACCATTAAAGATCACTGTGACCTTGACCTTTGACCGGATGACCCCCAAAATCAATAGGGGTCTTCTACTGGTCAGGCCCAACCTTCATGTAAAGTTTGATGACCATACGTCCAGGAATTGTTGAGTTATCACTCGGACAAGCTTTGGTCTACCGACGGACCGACCGACCGACCGACCGACCGACATACCGACATGCATGTGCAAAGCAATATACCCCTCTTCTTCGAAGGGGGGCATAAAAATATTCAAAAGTGGGTGTTATTTACTTGGCACTTAATATCACTATTTTCAATTCTAGCTTATCAACATATACTGCAGAATGAAAAAGAGAAGATAAATCATAAAGAATCACAATAATCGTTACATACTTTTGAATATCGAGTTCTCTGCATCTGTATCCCAATAGGAGGGAGCATCAGTTTTCTCCTCCACCAATACAGGAAATGGTCCTGTTAAAAAGGAAAAAAAAGGGTTAACATAATCATATATCAAACTGACTGAAAAAAGTTGACTTAAAACAAGCACAGCACACAGGAGCTTGTAATGTTATACAGTCATTCGGTCTTAGTCAGCAATAAACAACCAGGTTTCTGTTACAAAATCAAGCTTCTTTATTGTGGTTTTGCTCTGAAAACACATATACAAGACAACTAGATTTAGCCACTCAGATATATTTTTTTACATTTAGTAAATATTTTCAATACCTTTTTTCAAATATAATTATGTGGAACGTGTCGGTCGGGTCAAGAAGCTTAAAATTCCAGTTGTAATGAAGTATGATGGCACAGGAAAAGTCCGGAAACAGACAGTGATATATCGGACAACTCATTTTTTATACAATATTTGACAGTTTTAATGCTTTCTACACAAGGATAGTCCATTTTGCAACCAAACACTCACAATTAATAAATATGACTTAATAAAAATGAAAAAACCAATATACACTTAAAAATGTCAATACGACAAAACAAACATGAATAATCCGATATACTCTTTAAAAATTGTCATCCAGCACCACATTCATGAACTCATTTCTACAATGAATGCTTTGCTAACAATCAATCATTTTAAGCTTTAGGGCCATGGGTGCAGGCATTGTCAAGTTATCACACAGACAAGCTTTTTGCGTTCAAGGTAACTGTGACATTGACCTTTGACCCGATGACCCCTTCCACATATATTAAAAGGTGTCATCTACAGTTAAGGCCCAACCCCCAAGTCAAATGTGATGATCATAGGTCCAGGCTTTGTTGAGATATCTCTGGGAGAAGCTTTGTTAACCTTTTTGTGATCTTTGACCCAATGAAATCAAAATCAAGAGGAATCATGAGACTGCTGGTCAGGCCCAACCTTCATGCCAATTTGATGGTCCATGAATTGTTGTGTTTGACTTCAAGGTCACTGTGACCTTTGACCTTTGACTTGAAGACCCCCAAAATCAATAGGGGTCATCTACTGGTCAGACCCCACCTCCAAGTCAAGATTGAGGGCCATGGGTGCAGGCATTGTCAAATTGCCAATCGGACAACCATGTATCATTAAAGGTCACTGTGACCTTAACCTTTGACCCGATGACCCCAGCCTCCATGTAAATTTTGACGACCATAGGTCTAGGCATTGTTGATTAATCACTCGGAGAAGCTTTAAAATCCTTTTACCATATAAGGTCACTGTGACCTTGACCTTTGACCCGATGACCTCATATTCCTCTACTGGTCATGCCCTATCTCCATGTCAAGTTTGATGACCATATGTCAAGGAATTGTTGAGTTATCACCCCGACAAGCTTTGGTCTACCGACGCACGGACGGATCGACCGACCGACATGTTCAAAGCAATATATATATACCTCTCTTATTCGAAGGGGGGCATAAATATCAATGAGTAGGTGTGCAAACTAAATTGTTTGAAGTCAGTTATTAAGCTAAGTGTGAACTGACTTTAATATTGTGCAAACTTAATTATTTGAAGTCAGTAATTAAGCTAAGTGTGAACCCTTTGAAGTCAGTTATTAAGATAAGTATGAACCCACTTTAATCTTTCTACGAAGGATTATTGCACAATGTGATAATTTAGATGCCCTATCATCTCTAATTAATAAGTCTTTAATATGTGCAAATTATATTTTATATTTTAAAACATTTTAATTATCAACAAATGCTGTTGTTTGATTAGCAATTACTGGGTATGTAAATTTCATACAAATATCTTAAAAATATTATAACTTACCTTCAAATATACATTTAAATAAAAAGGAGTGGTGGCTATTTGACCAAATTGGGGCGTTTTGACCAAATTGGGGGCGTTTTAACCATTTTTTTCCAAGTGAGGGCTATTGACCAAAATGGGGCCTATTTGGCTCAATGGTCCAAGTAATTGTATGACGGAATTTTTTGACGATTTTTGATATTGCAAATCCTTCACGTACAAATTCTTTTGTATGTATGAAAAGTGGGTAGTTATTTGGGATTCCGGGTTAAGGCATATTGCGTCTATAAATTATCATAAAAACAAGAAATATTACCAGATAATGTTAATTTAAATTAGTTCCGTAGACAAAAAATATCCAACGAATAATTATGAGTTTGAACGGTTTTCTTCATTTCATTCTGTCAAAACATAGCAATATATACATGAAGGGCACCTGCAAGGCTTTAGGGCACAATTTTAAAACAATCGGATTCCGATGGCCAAGTTGTTATGATTGTACATGTATTTGTGAGGTCTATTTGAAGCTTGTCGGTGGTGGCAGCGTTATTATGATTGGGTTAAGTTGTTCCGCTTGGCATCATTGTTGTGTGTGTCAGTCAACCTACGTTTTATTTGAAAGGTAAATAATGTGTTAAAATCATGACATTTGTGTTTTAATGCATTAAATGCTTGTTTTGTGCAAAATAACTCTTCACTTACATGGTAAAATATGAATATAAACCTTTATGATCAATTTCAGCCATAAAACTCCACTTAATACACTTTCAGTATTTTTCAAAACACCCTTGTTTTTTTTGTACCAACCAGTTTAGACGTACGGGATTGGAAGAATCCTGTATAACATGTCTATTATTTTAGACGATTTGCCTTAAAATGGCTAGTTGACCAGGTAGCTACAATAATGAGCGATCAGGGATACTTTTTTATTATTTGGACATTTCATGTGTATCCCTGTAACGCTACAACTCTCTACCATTTAACACTGGGCGAAACAATATATAGTAATATTATGCATCGATGTTGAATAATAATGATATAATTGTTCGAAATGTACCTGACAGTGATCTTAACTGGGTTGGATTTGTCGTTAGAGTCGTTATTTTCACATAAATATACTCTGGGTCACGAAATGAGCGTAGCAGTCCACCATTTTTATACATGTTGATTTTTATCGAATAAATTTGTACCCATCCGTTAATGATTGTTAACCCTGTGCGCAGTCACAGTTATCCTCGCTTTTCTATGTATTGTGCAGAGCAACGCAACAGTGTTCAAAAATGGTGATACCTAATCATCATCATCATCATCATCATCATCATCATCATCATCACGAACATCATCATCATCATCATCATCATTCTGCAGTAGCATCAACAATATAACCATGTACATGAAAATTTCCTATGCTATATGAACTCTTTCTTTTTAACGTGTCCTTATATATACTTCAACTATAACAATAACTTGAAAGATGTTTTAACAGTTATAAGATAAGTCTCAATGAAAAACGTACATACAAAAAAGTAATGGTTATCAGTCTGCCATAGTCTAAAAATCGTCAAAAATTGGTTGCCGGCCATTTAGGTGGACTAGTTGACCAGGTACCGTTTTAATACAATGATTTTAATTCAGTTAGGGTTAGGGTTGAGGTTTTTATTTTTACGCATGTATAGAATTGAGATGTCAATATATTGTTTTGCATTAATTTGAGACGCGACACTATCACAAGATCATGATATCCGAATCTTTGTTCATCCGATCTCTAGGTACCTCTGCTCATGGTGTTTAAATAGGCAAGGTTTTGCTAAACATGATCATTGAACCGAATGTTTCGTTGATGCCTTTTAAATCACGTTCATCCACCCATGCGATATATTAGTAAGGGTTGCACACGCCAACAATTATTCTTCGTCTTTTGCTGTTTTTGTTGTGTTTGGCATATGTTGCAGGCAACTACTTAGCAGTCCCGTGGTAGCAGTCAACAGTTTACGGCGTTGGAAATGATCGTTTTACAATAAAAATATTTTGTATGCCCAGGTCGGGGATCCCAAATTTATTTATATACCATTTTCATACAAACTATTTTGACACCTGTGCTTCTTGAGTGACAATGTACTTACTTATGTAATAAACGCCAGAAAACGTTAACGATACAAACGGTTATAGAATATTACAAAACAAGATATGCCACCCCGCAGATCCTGATAAATCGGCGACCACTATCTTAGACATTCAATATGGAAGGCGATGTGCGCGTGACGTAGGGTATGGTGAGACGTAAATTTCAATACCAGAACCAAGCTCCTATCACTCTTGGTTCCGAAGATACCTTCGAGATTAGCTCCCCCTTAGTAGCTATATGGGAGCGCGTTTTGTGTACGAAATGTCGCGAATTTGCGCGTACTTTGACGCTGTTGAAACCAGTCAAAAACTATCATCCCGCACACCCCAAGGGGTGCATCTTGAAGGGTTTAGCGTCCCCTACATGGAAAAATTGGTCCCAGCCTGATCACGTGTAGGGATGCTGAGATATCTTCGAGATTGCCAACCCCATTTTACGGCATTTTGTGCTGCATTTTAGTGTATAAAATAACGTTATAGGCGAATGGAAACGGTCACGTAATAACGACAGCGACGCACCGACGTGCGCGTGACGTAGGGTATGGTGAGACGTAAATTTCAATACCAGAACCAAGCTCCTATCACTCTTGGTTCCGAAGATACCTTCGAGATTAGCTCCCCCTTAGTAGCTATATGGGAGCGCGTTTTGTGTACGAAATGTCGCGAATTTGCGCGTACTTTGACGCTGTTGAAACCAGTCAAAAACTATCATCCCGCACACCCCAAGGGGTGCATCTTGAAGGGTTTAGCGTCCCCTACATGGAAAAATTGGTCCCAGCCTGATCACGTGTAGGGATGCTGAGATATCTTCGAGATTGCCAACCCCATTTTACGGCATTTTGTGCTGCATTTTAGTGTATAAAATAACGTTATAGGCGAATGGAAACGGTCACGTAATAACGACAGCGACGCACCGACGTGCGCGTGACGTAGGGTATGGTGAGACGTAAATTTCAATACCAGAACCAAGCTCCTATCACTCTTGGTTCCGAAGATACCTTCGAGATTAGCTCCCCCTTAGTAGCTATATGGGAGCGCGTTTTGTGTACGAAATGTCGCGAATTTGCGCGTACTTTGACGCTGTTGAAACCAGTCAAAAACTATCATCCCGCACACCCCAAGGGGTGCATCTTGAAGGGTTTAGCGTCCCCTACATGGAAAAATTGGTCCCAGCCTGATCACGTGTAGGGATGCTGAGATATCTTCGAGATTGCCAACCCCATTTTACGGCATTTTGTGCTGCATTTTAGTGTATAAAATAACGTTATAGGCGAATGGAAACGGTCACGTAATAACGACAGCGACGCACCGACGTGCGCGTGACGTAGGGTATGGTGAGACGTAAATTTCAATACCAGAACCAAGCTCCTATCACTCTTGGTTCCGAAGATACCTTCGAGATTAGCTCCCCCTTAGTAGCTATATGGGAGCGCGTTTTGTGTACGAAATGTCGCGAATTTGCGCGTACTTTGACGCTGTTGAAACCAGTCAAAAACTATCATCCCGCACACCCCAAGGGGTGCATCTTGAAGGGTTTAGCGTCCCCTACATGGAAAAATTGGTCCCAGCCTGATCACGTGTAGGGATGCTGAGATATCTTCGAGATTGCCAACCCCATTTTACGGCATTTTGTGCTGCATTTTAGTGTATAAAATAACGTTATAGGCGAATGGAAACGGTCACGTAATAACGCCAGCGACGCACCGACGTGCGCGTGACGTAGGGTATGGTGAGACGTAAATTTCAATACCAGAACCAAGCTCCTATCACTCTTGGTTCCGAAGATACCTTCGAGATTAGCTCCCCCTTAGTAGCTATATGGGAGCGCGTTTTGTGTACGAAATGTCGCGAATTTGCGCGTACTTTGACGCTGTTGAAACCAGTCAAAAACTATCATCCCGCACACCCCAAGGGGTGCATCTTGAAGGGTTTAGCGTCCCCTACATGGAAAAATTGGTCCCAGCCTGATCACGTGTAGGGATGCTGAGATATCTTCGAGATTGCCAACCCCATTTTACGGCATTTTGTGCTGCATTTTAGTGTATAAAATAACGTTATAGGCGAATGGAAACGGTCACGTAATAACGACAGCGACGCACCGACGTGCGCGTGACGTAGGGTATGGTGAGACGTAAATTTCAATACCAGAACCAAGCTCCTATCACTCTTGGTTCCGAAGATACCTTCGAGATTAGCTCCCCCTTAGTAGCTATATGGGAGCGCGTTTTGTGTACGAAATGTCGCGAATTTGCGCGTACTTTGACGCTGTTGAAACCAGTCAAAAACTATCATCCCGCACACCCCAAGGGGTGCATCTTGAAGGGTTTAGCGTCCCCTACATGGAAAAATTGGTCCCAGCCTGATCACGTGTAGGGATGCTGAGATATCTTCGAGATTGCCAACCCCATTTTACGGCATTTTGTGCTGCATTTTAGTGTATAAAATAACGTTATAGGCGAATGGAAACGGTCACGTAATAACGACAGCGACGCACCGACGTGCGCGTGACGTAGGGTATGGTGAGACGTAAATTTCAATACCAGAACCAAGCTCCTATCACTCTTGGTTCCGAAGATACCTTCGAGATTAGCTCCCCCTTAGTAGCTATATGGGAGCGCGTTTTGTGTACGAAATGTCGCGAATTTGCGCGTACTTTGACGCTGTTGAAACCAGTCAAAAACTATCATCCCGCACACCCCAAGGGGTGCATCTTGAAGGGTTTAGCGTCCCCTACATGGAAAAATTGGTCCCAGCCTGATCACGTGTAGGGATGCTGAGATATCTTCGAGATTGCCAACCCCATTTTACGGCATTTTGTGCTGCATTTTAGTGTATAAAATAACGTTATAGGCGAATGGAAACGGTCACGTAATAACGACAGCGACGCACCGACGTGCGCGTGACGTAGGGTATGGTGAGACGTAAATTTCAATACCAGAACCAAGCTCCTATCACTCTTGGTTCCGAAGATACCTTCGAGATTAGCTCCCCCTTAGTAGCTATATGGGAGCGCGTTTTGTGTACGAAATGTCGCGAATTTGCGCGTACTTTGACGCTGTTGAAACCAGTCAAAAACTATCATCCCGCACACCCCAAGGGGTGCATCTTGAAGGGTTTAGCGTCCCCTACATGGAAAAATTGGTCCCAGCCTGATCACGTGTAGGGATGCTGAGATATCTTCGAGATTGCCAACCCCATTTTACGGCATTTTGTGCTGCATTTTAGTGTATAAAATAACGTTATAGGCGAATGGAAACGGTCACGTAATAACGACAGCGACGCACCGACGTGCGCGTGACGTAGGGTATGGTGAGACGTAAATTTCAATACCAGAACCAAGCTCCTATCACTCTTGGTTCCGAAGATACCTTCGAGATTAGCTCCCCCTTAGTAGCTATATGGGAGCGCGTTTTGTGTACGAAATGTCGCGAATTTGCGCGTACTTTGACGCTGTTGAAACCAGTCAAAAACTATCATCCCGCACACCCCAAGGGGTGCATCTTGAAGGGTTTAGCGTCCCCTACATGGAAAAATTGGTCCCAGCCTGATCACGTGTAGGGATGCTGAGATATCTTCGAGATTGCCAACCCCATTTTACGGCATTTTGTGCTGCATTTTAGTGTATAAAATAACGTTATAGGCGAATGGAAACGGTCACGTAATAACGACAGCGACGCACCGACGTGCGCGTGACGTAGGGTATGGTGAGACGTAAATTTCAATACCAGAACCAAGCTCCTATCACTCTTGGTTCCGAAGATACCTTCGAGATTAGCTCCCCCTTAGTAGCTATATGGGAGCGCGTTTTGTGTACGAAATGTCGCGAATTTGCGCGTACTTTGACGCTGTTGAAACCAGTCAAAAACTATCATCCCGCACACCCCAAGGGGTGCATCTTGAAGGGTTTAGCGTCCCCTACATGGAAAAATTGGTCCCAGCCTGATCACGTGTAGGGATGCTGAGATATCTTCGAGATTGCCAACCCCATTTTACGGCATTTTGTGCTGCATTTTAGTGTATAAAATAACGTTATAGGCGAATGGAAACGGTCACGTAATAACGACAGCGACGCACCGACGTGCGCGTGACGTAGGGTATGGTGAGACGTAAATTTCAATACCAGAACCAAGCTCCTATCACTCTTGGTTCCGAAGATACCTTCGAGATTAGCTCCCCCTTAGTAGCTATATGGGAGCGCGTTTTGTGTACGAAATGTCGCGAATTTGCGCGTACTTTGACGCTGTTGAAACCAGTCAAAAACTATCATCCCGCACACCCCAAGGGGTGCATCTTGAAGGGTTTAGCGTCCCCTACATGGAAAAATTGGTCCCAGCCTGATCACGTGTAGGGATGCTGAGATATCTTCGAGATTGCCAACCCCATTTTACGGCATTTTGTGCTGCATTTTAGTGTATAAAATAACGTTATAGGCGAATGGAAACGGTCACGTAATAACGACAGCGACGCACCGACGTGCGCGTGACGTAGGGTATGGTGAGACGTAAATTTCAATACCAGAACCAAGCTCCTATCACTCTTGGTTCCGAAGATACCTTCGAGATTAGCTCCCCCTTAGTAGCTATATGGGAGCGCGTTTTGTGTACGAAATGTCGCGAATTTGCGCGTACTTTGACGCTGTTGAAACCAGTCAAAAACTATCATCCCGCACACCCCAAGGGGTGCATCTTGAAGGGTTTAGCGTCCCCTACATGGAAAAATTGGTCCCAGCCTGATCACGTGTAGGGATGCTGAGATATCTTCGAGATTGCCAACCCCATTTTACGGCATTTTGTGCTGCATTTTAGTGTATAAAATAACGTTATAGGCGAATGGAAACGGTCACGTAATAACGACAGCGACGCACCGACGTGCGCGTGACGTAGGGTATGGTGAGACGTAAATTTCAATACCAGAACCAAGCTCCTATCACTCTTGGTTCCGAAGATACCTTCGAGATTAGCTCCCCCTTAGTAGCTATATGGGAGCGCGTTTTGTGTACGAAATGTCGCGAATTTGCGCGTACTTTGACGCTGTTGAAACCAGTCAAAAACTATCATCCCGCACACCCCAAGGGGTGCATCTTGAAGGGTTTAGCGTCCCCTACATGGAAAAATTGGTCCCAGCCTGATCACGTGTAGGGATGCTGAGATATCTTCGAGATTGCCAACCCCATTTTACGGCATTTTGTGCTGCATTTTAGTGTATAAAATAACGTTATAGGCGAATGGAAACGGTCACGTAATAACGCCAGCGATGCACCGACGTGCGCGTGACGTAGGGTATGGTGAGACGTAAATTTCAATACCAGAACCAAGCTCCTATCACTCTTGGTTCCGAAGATACCTTCGAGATTAGCTCCCCCTTAGTAGCTATATGGGAGCGCGTTTTGTGTACGAAATGTCGCGAATTTGCGCGTACTTTGACGCTGTTGAAACCAGTCAAAAACTATCATCCCGCACACCCCAAGGGGTGCATCTTGAAGGGTTTAGCGTCCCCTACATGGAAAAATTGGTCCCAGCCTGATCACGTGTAGGGATGCTGAGATATCTTCGAGATTGCCAACCCCATTTTACGGCATTTTGTGCTGCATTTTAGTGTATAAAATAACGTTATAGGCGAATGGAAACGGTCACGTAATAACGACAGCGACGCACCGACGTGCGCGTGACGTAGGGTATGGTGAGACGTAAATTTCAATACCAGAACCAAGCTCCTATCACTCTTGGTTCCGAAGATACCTTCGAGATTAGCTCCCCCTTAGTAGCTATATGGGAGCGCGTTTTGTGTACGAAATGTCGCGAATTTGCGCGTACTTTGACGCTGTTGAAACCAGTCAAAAACTATCATCCCGCACACCCCAAGGGGTGCATCTTGAAGGGTTTAGCGTCCCCTACATGGAAAAATTGGTCCCAGCCTGATCACGTGTAGGGATGCTGAGATATCTTCGAGATTGCCAACCCCATTTTACGGCATTTTGTGCTGCATTTTAGTGTATAAAATAACGTTATAGGCGAATGGAAACGGTCACGTAATAACGACAGCGACGCACCGACGTGCGCGTGACGTAGGGTATGGTGAGACGTAAATTTCAATACCAGAACCAAGCTCCTATCACTCTTGGTTCCGAAGATACCTTCGAGATTAGCTCCCCCTTAGTAGCTATATGGGAGCGCGTTTTGTGTACGAAATGTCGCGAATTTGCGCGTACTTTGACGCTGTTGAAACCAGTCAAAAACTATCATCCCGCACACCCCAAGGGGTGCATCTTGAAGGGTTTAGCGTCCCCTACATGGAAAAATTGGTCCCAGCCTGATCACGTGTAGGGATGCTGAGATATCTTCGAGATTGCCAACCCCATTTTACGGCATTTTGTGCTGCATTTTAGTGTATAAAATAACGTTATAGGCGAATGGAAACGGTCACGTAATAACGACAGCGACGCACCGACGTGCGCGTGACGTAGGGTATGGTGAGACGTAAATTTCAATACCAGAACCAAGCTCCTATCACTCTTGGTTCCGAAGATACCTTCGAGATTAGCTCCCCCTTAGTAGCTATATGGGAGCGCGTTTTGTGTACGAAATGTCGCGAATTTGCGCGTACTTTGACGCTGTTGAAACCAGTCAAAAACTATCATCCCGCACACCCCAAGGGGTGCATCTTGAAGGGTTTAGCGTCCCCTACATGGAAAAATTGGTCCCAGCCTGATCACGTGTAGGGATGCTGAGATATCTTCGAGATTGCCAACCCCATTTTACGGCATTTTGTGCTGCATTTTAGTGTATAAAATAACGTTATAGGCGAATGGAAACGGTCACGTAATAACGACAGCGACGCACCGACGTGCGCGTGACGTAGGGTATGGTGAGACGTAAATTTCAATACCAGAACCAAGCTCCTATCACTCTTGGTTCCGAAGATACCTTCGAGATTAGCTCCCCCTTAGTAGCTATATGGGAGCGCGTTTTGTGTACGAAATGTCGCGAATTTGCGCGTACTTTGACGCTGTTGAAACCAGTCAAAAACTATCATCCCGCACACCCCAAGGGGTGCATCTTGAAGGGTTTAGCGTCCCCTACATGGAAAAATTGGTCCCAGCCTGATCACGTGTAGGGATGCTGAGATATCTTCGAGATTGCCAACCCCATTTTACGGCATTTTGTGCTGCATTTTAGTGTATAAAATAACGTTATAGGCGAATGGAAACGGTCACGTAATAACGACAGCGACGCACCGACGTGCGCGTGACGTAGGGTATGGTGAGACGTAAATTTCAATACCAGAACCAAGCTCCTATCACTCTTGGTTCCGAAGATACCTTCGAGATTAGCTCCCCCTTAGTAGCTATATGGGAGCGCGTTTTGTGTACGAAATGTCGCGAATTTGCGCGTACTTTGACGCTGTTGAAACCAGTCAAAAACTATCATCCCGCACACCCCAAGGGGTGCATCTTGAAGGGTTCAGCATCCCTACATGGAAAAATTGGTCCCAGCCTGATCACGTGTAGGGATGCTGAGATATCTTCGAGATTGCCAACCCCATTTTACGGCATTTTGTGCTGCATTTTAGTGTATAAAATAACGTTATAGGCGAATGGAAACGGTCACGTAATAACGACAGCGACGCACCGACGTGCGCGTGACGTAGGGTATGGTGAGACGTAAATTTCAATACCAGAACCAAGCTCCTATCACTCTTGGTTCCGAAGATACCTTCGAGATTAGCTCCCCCTTAGTAGCTATATGGGAGCGCGTTTTGTGTACGAAATGTCGCGAATTTGCGCGTACTTTGACGCTGTTGAAACCAGTCAAAAACTATCATCCCGCACACCCCAAGGGGTGCATCTTGAAGGGTTTAGCGTCCCCTACATGGAAAAATTGGTCCCAGCCTGATCACGTGTAGGGATGCTGAAATATCTTCGAGATTGCCAACCCCATTTTACGGCATTTTGTGCTGCATTTTAGTGTATAAAATAACGTTATAGGCGAATGGAAACGGTCACGTAATAACGACAGCGACGCACCGACGTGCGCGTGACGTAGGGTATGGTGAGACGTAAATTTCAATACCAGAACCAAGCTCCTATCACTCTTGGTTCCGAAGATACCTTCGAGATTAGCTCCCCCTTAGTAGCTATATGGGAGCGCGTTTTGTGTACGAAATGTCGCGAATTTGCGCGTACTTTGACGCTGTTGAAACCAGTCAAAAACTATCATCCCGCACACCCCAAGGGGTGCATCTTGAAGGGTTTAGCGTCCCCCTACATGGAAAAATTGGTCCCAGCCTGATCACGTGTAGGGATGCTGAGATATCTTCGAGATTGCCAACCCCATTTTACGGCATTTTGTGCTGCATTTTAGTGTATAAAATAACGTTATAGGCGAATGGAAACGGTCACGTAATAACGACAGCGACGCACCGACGTGCGCGTGACGTAGGGTATGGTGAGACGTAAATTTCAATACCAGAACCAAGCTCCTATCACTCTTGGCTCGAAGATACCTTCGAGATTAGCTCCCCCTTAGTAGCTATATGGGAGCGCGTTTTGTGTACGAAATGTCGCGAATTTGCGCGTACTTTGACGCTGTTGAAACCAGTCAAAAACTATCATCCCGCACACCCCAAGGGGTGCATCTTGAAGGGTTTAGCGTCCCCTACATGGAAAAATTGGTCCCAGCCTGATCACGTGTAGGGATGCTGAGATATCTTCGAGATTGCCAACCCCATTTTACGGCATTTTGTTGCTGCATTTTAGTGTATAAAATAACGTTATAGGCGAATGGAAACGGTCACGTAATAACGACAGCGGGACGCAACCGGACGTGCGCGTGACGTAGGGTATGGTGAGACGTAAATTTCAATACCAGAACCAAGCTCCTATCACTCTTGGTTCCGAAGATACCTTCGAGATTAGCTCCCCCTTAGTAGCTATATGGGAGCGCGTTTTGTGTACGAAATGTCGCGAATTTGCGCGTACTTTGACGCTGTTGAAACCAGTCAAAAACTATCATCCCGCACACCCCAAGGGGTGCATCTTGAAGGGTTTAGCGTCCCCTACATGGAAAAATTGGTCCCAGCCTGATCACGTGTAGGGATGCTGAGATATCTTCGAGATTGCCAACCCCATTTTACGGCATTTTGTGCTGCATTTTAGTGTATAAAATAACGTTATAGGCGAATGGAAACGGTCACGTAATAACGACAGCGACGCACCGACGTGCGCGTGACGTAGGGTATGGTGAGACGTAAATTTCAATACCAGAACCAAGCTCCTATCACTCTTGGTTCCGAAGATACCTTCGAGATTAGCTCCCCCTTAGTAGCTATATGGGAGCGCGTTTTGTGTACGAAATGTCGCGAATTTGCGCGTACTTTGACGCTGTTGAAACCAGTCAAAAACTATCATCCCGCACACCCCAAGGGGTGCATCTTGAAGGGTTTAGCGTCCCCTACATGGAAAAATTGGTCCCAGCCTGATCACGTGTAGGGATGCTGAGATATCTTCGAGATTGCCAACCCCATTTTACGGCATTTTGTGCTGCATTTTAGTGTATAAAATAACGTTATAGGCGAATGGAAACGGTCACGTAATAACGACAGCGACGCACCGACGTGCGCGTGACGTAGGGTATGGTGAGACGTAAATTTCAATACCAGAACCAAGCTCCTATCACTCTTGGTTCCGAAGATACCTTCGAGATTAGCTCCCCCTTAGTAGCTATATGGGAGCGCGTTTTGTGTACGAAATGTCGCGAATTTGCGCGTACTTTGACGCTGTTGAAACCAGTCAAAAACTATCATCCCGCACACCCCAAGGGGTGCATCTTGAAGGGTTTAGCGTCCCCTACATGGAAAAATTGGTCCCAGCCTGATCACGTGTAGGGATGCTGAGATATCTTCGAGATTGCCAACCCCATTTTACGGCATTTTGTGCTGCATTTTAGTGTATAAAATAACGTTATAGGCGAATGGAAACGGTCACGTAATAACGACAGCGACGCACCGACGTGCGCGTGACGTAGGGTATGGTGAGACGTAAATTTCAATACCAGAACCAAGCTCCTATCACTCTTGGTTCCGAAGATACCTTCGAGATTAGCTCCCCCTTAGTAGCTATATGGGAGCGCGTTTTGTGTACGAAATGTCGCGAATTTGCGCGTACTTTGACGCTGTTGAAACCAGTCAAAAACTATCATCCCGCACACCCCAAGGGGTGCATCTTGAAGGGTTTAGCGTCCCCTACATGGAAAAATTGGTCCCAGCCTGATCACGTGTAGGGATGCTGAGATATCTTCGAGATTGCCAACCCCATTTTACGGCATTTTGTGCTGCATTTTAGTGTATAAAATAACGTTATAGGCGAATGGAAACGGTCACGTAATAACGACAGCGACGCACCGACGTGCGCGTGACGTAGGGTATGGTGAGACGTAAATTTCAATACCAGAACCAAGCTCCTATCACTCTTGGTTCCGAAGATACCTTCGAGATTAGCTCCCCCTTAGTAGCTATATGGGAGCGCGTTTTGTGTACGAAATGTCGCGAATTTGCGCGTACTTTGACGCTGTTGAAACCAGTCAAAAACTATCATCCCGCACACCCCAAGGGGTGCATCTTGAAGGGTTTAGCGTCCCCTACATGGAAAAATTGGTCCCAGCCTGATCACGTGTAGGGATGCTGAGATATCTTCGAGATTGCCAACCCCATTTTACGGCATTTTGTGCTGCATTTTAGTGTATAAAATAACGTTATAGGCGAATGGAAACGGTCACGTAATAACGCCAGCGATGCACCGACGTGCGCGTGACGTAGGGTATGGTGAGACGTAAATTTCAATACCAGAACCAAGCTCCTATCACTCTTGGTTCCGAAGATACCTTCGAGATTAGCTCCCCCTTAGTAGCTATATGGGAGCGCGTTTTGTGTACGAAATGTCGCGAATTTGCGCGTACTTTGACGCTGTTGAAACCAGTCAAAAACTATCATCCCGCACACCCCAAGGGGTGCATCTTGAAGGGTTTAGCGTCCCCTACATGGAAAAATTGGTCCCAGCCTGATCACGTGTAGGGATGCTGAGATATCTTCGAGATTGCCAACCCCATTTTACGGCATTTTGTGCTGCATTTTAGTGTATAAAATAACGTTATAGGCGAATGGAAACGGTCACGTAATAACGACAGCGACGCACCGACGTGCGCGTGACGTAGGGTATGGTGAGACGTAAATTTCAATACCAGAACCAAGCTCCTATCACTCTTGGTTCCGAAGATACCTTCGAGATTAGCTCCCCCTTAGTAGCTATATGGGAGCGCGTTTTGTGTACGAAATGTCGCGAATTTGCGCGTACTTTGACGCTGTTGAAACCAGTCAAAAACTATCATCCCGCACACCCCAAGGGGTGCATCTTGAAGGGTTTAGCGTCCCCTACATGGAAAAATTGGTCCCAGCCTGATCACGTGTAGGGATGCTGAGATATCTTCGAGATTGCCAACCCCATTTTACGGCATTTTGTGCTGCATTTTAGTGTATAAAATAACGTTATAGGCGAATGGAAACGGTCACGTAATAACGACAGCGACGCACCGACGTGCGCGTGACGTAGGGTATGGTGAGACGTAAATTTCAATACCAGAACCAAGCTCCTATCACTCTTGGTTCCGAAGATACCTTCGAGATTAGCTCCCCCTTAGTAGCTATATGGGAGCGCGTTTTGTGTACGAAATGTCGCGAATTTGCGCGTACTTTGACGCTGTTGAAACCAGTCAAAAACTATCATCCCGCACACCCCAAGGGGTGCATCTTGAAGGGTTTAGCGTCCCCTACATGGAAAAATTGGTCCCAGCCTGATCACGTGTAGGGATGCTGAGATATCTTCGAGATTGCCAACCCCATTTTACGGCATTTTGTGCTGCATTTTAGTGTATAAAATAACGTTATAGGCGAATGGAAACGGTCACGTAATAACGACAGCGACGCACCGACGTGCGCGTGACGTAGGGTATGGTGAGACGTAAATTTCAATACCAGAACCAAGCTCCTATCACTCTTGGTTCCGAAGATACCTTCGAGATTAGCTCCCCCTTAGTAGCTATATGGGAGCGCGTTTTGTGTACGAAATGTCGCGAATTTGCGCGAACTTTGACGCTGTTGAAACCAGTCAAAAACTATCATCCCGCACACCCCAAGGGGTGCATCTTGAAGGGTTTAGCGTCCCCTACATGGAAAAATTGGTCCCAGCCTGATCACGTGTAGGGATGCTGAGATATCTTCGAGATTGCCAACCCCATTTTACGGCATTTTGTGCTGCATTTTAGTGTATAAAATAACGTTATAGGCGAATGGAAACGGTCACGTAATAACGACAGCGACGCACCGACGTGCGCGTGACGTAGGGTATGGTGAGACGTAAATTTCAATACCAGAACCAAGCTCCTATCACTCTTGGTTCCGAAGATACCTTCGAGATTAGCTCCCCCTTAGTAGCTATATGGGAGCGCGTTTTGTGTACGAAATGTCGCGAATTTGCGCGTACTTTGACGCTGTTGAAACCAGTCAAAAACTATCATCCCGCACACCCCAAGGGGTGCATCTTGAAGGGTTTAGCGTCCCCTACATGGAAAAATTGGTCCCAGCCTGATCACGTGTAGGGATGCTGAGATATCTTCGAGATTGCCAACCCCATTTTACGGCATTTTGTGCTGCATTTTAGTGTATAAAATAACGTTATAGGCGAATGGAAACGGTCACGTAATAACGACAGCGACGCACCGACGTGCGCGTGACGTAGGGTATGGTGAGACGTAAATTTCAATACCAGAACCAAGCTCCTATCACTCTTGGTTCCGAAGATACCTTCGAGATTAGCTCCCCCTTAGTAGCTATATGGGAGCGCGTTTTGTGTACGAAATGTCGCGAATTTGCGCGTACTTTGACGCTGTTGAAACCAGTCAAAAACTATCATCCCGCACACCCCAAGGGGTGCATCTTGAAGGGTTTAGCGTCCCCTACATGGAAAAATTGGTCCCAGCCTGATCACGTGTAGGGATGCTGAGATATCTTCGAGATTGCCAACCCCATTTTACGGCATTTTGTGCTGCATTTTAGTGTATAAAATAACGTTATAGGCGAATGGAAACGGTCACGTAATAACGACAGCGACGCACCGACGTGCGCGTGACGTAGGGTATGGTGAGACGTAAATTTCAATACCAGAACCAAGCTCCTATCACTCTTGGTTCCGAAGATACCTTCGAGATTAGCTCCCCCTTAGTAGCTATATGGGAGCGCGTTTTGTGTACGAAATGTCGCGAATTTGCGCGTACTTTGACGCTGTTGAAACCAGTCAAAAACTATCATCCCGCACACCCCAAGGGGTGCATCTTGAAGGGTTTAGCGTCCCCTACATGGAAAAATTGGTCCCAGCCTGATCACGTGTAGGGATGCTGAGATATCTTCGAGATTGCCAACCCCATTTTACGGCATTTTGTGCTGCATTTTAGTGTATAAAATAACGTTATAGGCGAATGGAAACGGTCACGTAATAACGACAGCGACGCACCGACGTGCGCGTGACGTAGGGTATGGTGAGACGTAAATTTCAATACCAGAACCAAGCTCCTATCACTCTTGGTTCCGAAGATACCTTCGAGATTAGCTCCCCCTTAGTAGCTATATGGGAGCGCGTTTTGTGTACGAAATGTCGCGAATTTGCGCGTACTTTGACGCTGTTGAAACCAGTCAAAAACTATCATCCCGCACACCCCAAGGGGTGCATCTTGAAGGGTTTAGCGTCCCCTACATGGAAAAATTGGTCCCAGCCTGATCACGTGTAGGGATGCTGAGATATCTTCGAGATTGCCAACCCCATTTTACGGCATTTTGTGCTGCATTTTAGTGTATAAAATAACGTTATAGGCGAATGGAAACGGTCACGTAATAACGCCAGAGATGCACCGACGTGCGCGTGACGTAGGGTATGGTGAGACGTAAATTTCAATACCAGAACCAAGCTCCTATCACTCTTGGTTCCGAAGATACCTTCGAGATTAGCTCCCCCTTAGTAGCTATATGGGAGCGCGTTTTGTGTACGAAATGTCGCGAATTTGCGCGTACTTTGACGCTGTTGAAACCAGTCAAAAACTATCATCCCGCACACCCCAAGGGGTGCATCTTGAAGGGTTTAGCGTCCCCTACATGGAAAAATTGGTCCCAGCCTGATCACGTGTAGGGATGCTGAGATATCTTCGAGATTGCCAACCCCATTTTACGGCATTTTGTGCTGCATTTTAGTGTATAAAATAACGTTATAGGCGAATGGAAACGGTCACGTAATAACGCCAGCGATGCACCGACGTGCGCGTGACGTAGGGTATGGTGAGACGTAAATTTCAATACCAGAACCAAGCTCCTATCACTCTTGGTTCCGAAGATACCTTCGAGATTAGCTCCCCCTTAGTAGCTATATGGGAGCGCGTTTTGTGTACGAAATGTCGCGAATTTGCGCGTACTTTGACGCTGTTGAAACCAGTCAAAAACTATCATCCCGCACACCCCAAGGGGTGCATCTTGAAGGGTTTAGCGTCCCCTACATGGAAAAATTGGTCCCAGCCTGATCACGTGTAGGGATGCTGAGATATCTTCGAGATTGCCAACCCCATTTTACGGCATTTTGTGCTGCATTTTAGTGTATAAAATAACGTTATAGGCGAATGGAAACGGTCACGTAATAACGCCAGAGATGCACCGACGTGCGCGTGACGTAGGGTATGGTGAGACGTAAATTTCAATACCAGAACCAAGCTCCTATCACTCTTGGTTCCGAAGATACCTTCGAGATTAGCTCCCCCTTAGTAGCTATATGGGAGCGCGTTTTGTGTACGAAATGTCGCGAATTTGCGCGTACTTTGACGCTGTTGAAACCAGTCAAAAACTATCATCCCGCACACCCCAAGGGGTGCATCTTGAAGGGTTTAGCGTCCCCTACATGGAAAAATTGGTCCCAGCCTGATCACGTGTAGGGATGCTGAGATATCTTCGAGATTGCCAACCCCATTTTACGGCATTTTGTGCTGCATTTTAGTGTATAAAATAACGTTATAGGCGAATGGAAACGGTCACGTAATAACGACAGCGACGCACCGACGTGCGCGTGACGTAGGGTATGGTGAGACGTAAATTTCAATACCAGAACCAAGCTCCTATCACTCTTGGTTCCGAAGATACCTTCGAGATTAGCTCCCCCTTAGTAGCTATATGGGAGCGCGTTTTGTGTACGAAATGTCGCGAATTTGCGCGTACTTTGACGCTGTTGAAACCAGTCAAAAACTATCATCCCGCACACCCCAAGGGGTGCATCTTGAAGGGTTTAGCGTCCCCTACATGGAAAAATTGGTCCCAGCCTGATCACGTGTAGGGATGCTGAGATATCTTCGAGATTGCCAACCCCATTTTACGGCATTTTGTGCTGCATTTTAGTGTATAAAATAACGTTATAGGCGAATGGAAACGGTCACGTAATAACGACAGCGACGCACCGACGTGCGCGTGACGTAGGGTATGGTGAGACGTAAATTTCAATACCAGAACCAAGCTCCTATCACTCTTGGTTCCGAAGATACCTTCGAGATTAGCTCCCCCTTAGTAGCTATATGGGAGCGCGTTTTGTGTACGAAATGTCGCGAATTTGCGCGTACTTTGACGCTGTTGAAACCAGTCAAAAACTATCATCCCGCACACCCCAAGGGGTGCATCTTGAAGGGTTTAGCGTCCCCTACATGGAAAAATTGGTCCCAGCCTGATCACGTGTAGGGATGCTGAGATATCTTCGAGATTGCCAACCCCATTTTACGGCATTTTGTGCTGCATTTTAGTGTATAAAATAACGTTATAGGCGAATGGAAACGGTCACGTAATAACGACAGCGACGCACCGACGTGCGCGTGACGTAGGGTATGGTGAGACGTAAATTTCAATACCAGAACCAAGCTCCTATCACTCTTGGTTCCGAAGATACCTTCGAGATTAGCTCCCCCTTAGTAGCTATATGGGAGCGCGTTTTGTGTACGAAATGTCGCGAATTTGCGCGTACTTTGACGCTGTTGAAACCAGTCAAAAACTATCATCCCGCACACCCCAAGGGGTGCATCTTGAAGGGTTTAGCGTCCCCTACATGGAAAAATTGGTCCCAGCCTGATCACGTGTAGGGATGCTGAGATATCTTCGAGATTGCCAACCCCATTTTACGGCATTTTGTGCTGCATTTTAGTGTATAAAATAACGTTATAGGCGAATGGAAACGGTCACGTAATAACGACAGCGACGCACCGACGTGCGCGTGACGTAGGGTATGGTGAGACGTAAATTTCAATACCAGAACCAAGCTCCTATCACTCTTGGTTCCGAAGATACCTTCGAGATTAGCTCCCCCTTAGTAGCTATATGGGAGCGCGTTTTGTGTACGAAATGTCGCGAATTTGCGCGTACTTTGACGCTGTTGAAACCAGTCAAAAACTATCATCCCGCACACCCCAAGGGGTGCATCTTGAAGGGTTTAGCGTCCCCTACATGGAAAAATTGGTCCCAGCCTGATCACGTGTAGGGATGCTGAGATATCTTCGAGATTGCCAACCCCATTTTACGGCATTTTGTGCTGCATTTTAGTGTATAAAATAACGTTATAGGCGAATGGAAACGGTCACGTAATAACGCCAGCGATGCACCGACGTGCGCGTGACGTAGGGTATGGTGAGACGTAAATTTCAATACCAGAACCAAGCTCCTATCACTCTTGGTTCCGAAGATACCTTCGAGATTAGCTCCCCCTTAGTAGCTATATGGGAGCGCGTTTTGTGTACGAAATGTCGCGAATTTGCGCGTACTTTGACGCTGTTGAAACCAGTCAAAAACTATCATCCCGCACACCCCAAGGGGTGCATCTTGAAGGGTTTAGCGTCCCCTACATGGAAAAATTGGTCCCAGCCTGATCACGTGTAGGGATGCTGAGATATCTTCGAGATTGCCAACCCCATTTTACGGCATTTTGTGCTGCATTTTAGTGTATAAAATAACGTTATAGGCGAATGGAAACGGTCACGTAATAACGACAGCGATGCACCGACGTGCGCGTGACGTAGGGTATGGTGAGACGTAAATTTCAATACCAGAACCAAGCTCCTATCACTCTTGGTTCCGAAGATACCTTCGAGATTAGCTCCCCCTTAGTAGCTATATGGGAGCGCGTTTTGTGTACGAAATGTCGCGAATTTGCGCGTACTTTGACGCTGTTGAAACCAGTCAAAAACTATCATCCCGCACACCCCAAGGGGTGCATCTTGAAGGGTTTAGCGTCCCCTACATGGAAAAATTGGTCCCAGCCTGATCACGTGTAGGGATGCTGAGATATCTTCGAGATTGCCAACCCCATTTTACGGCATTTTGTGCTGCATTTTAGTGTATAAAATAACGTTATAGGCGAATGGAAACGGTCACGTAATAACGACAGCGACGCACCGACGTGCGCGTGACGTAGGGTATGGTGAGACGTAAATTTCAATACCAGAACCAAGCTCCTATCACTCTTGGTTCCGAAGATACCTTCGAGATTAGCTCCCCCTTAGTAGCTATATGGGAGCGCGTTTTGTGTACGAAATGTCGCGAATTTGCGCGTACTTTGACGCTGTTGAAACCAGTCAAAAACTATCATCCCGCACACCCCAAGGGGTGCATCTTGAAGGGTTTAGCGTCCCCTACATGGAAAAATTGGTCCCAGCCTGATCACGTGTAGGGATGCTGAGATATCTTCGAGATTGCCAACCCCATTTTACGGCATTTTGTGCTGCATTTTAGTGTATAAAATAACGTTATAGGCGAATGGAAACGGTCACGTAATAACGACAGCGACGCACCGACGTGCGCGTGACGTAGGGTATGGTGAGACGTAAATTTCAATACCAGAACCAAGCTCCTATCACTCTTGGTTCCGAAGATACCTTCGAGATTAGCTCCCCCTTAGTAGCTATATGGGAGCGCGTTTTGTGTACGAAATGTCGCGAATTTGCGCGTACTTTGACGCTGTTGAAACCAGTCAAAAACTATCATCCCGCACACCCCAAGGGGTGCATCTTGAAGGGTTTAGCGTCCCCTACATGGAAAAATTGGTCCCAGCCTGATCACGTGTAGGGATGCTGAGATATCTTCGAGATTGCCAACCCCATTTTACGGCATTTTGTGCTGCATTTTAGTGTATAAAATAACGTTATAGGCGAATGGAAACGGTCACGTAATAACGCCAGCGATGCACCGACGTGCGCGTGACGTAGGGTATGGTGAGACGTAAATTTCAATACCAGAACCAAGCTCCTATCACTCTTGGTTCCGAAGATACCTTCGAGATTAGCTCCCCCTTAGTAGCTATATGGGAGCGCGTTTTGTGTACGAAATGTCGCGAATTTGCGCGTACTTTGACGCTGTTGAAACCAGTCAAAAACTATCATCCCGCACACCCCAAGGGGTGCATCTTGAAGGGTTTAGCGTCCCCTACATGGAAAAATTGGTCCCAGCCTGATCACGTGTAGGGATGCTGAGATATCTTCGAGATTGCCAACCCCATTTTACGGCATTTTGTGCTGCATTTTAGTGTATAAAATAACGTTATAGGCGAATGGAAACGGTCACGTAATAACGACAGCGACGCACCGACGTGCGCGTGACGTAGGGTATGGTGAGACGTAAATTTCAATACCAGAACCAAGCTCCTATCACTCTTGGTTCCGAAGATACCTTCGAGATTAGCTCCCCCTTAGTAGCTATATGGGAGCGCGTTTTGTGTACGAAATGTCGCGAATTTGCGCGTACTTTGACGCTGTTGAAACCAGTCAAAAACTATCATCCCGCACACCCCAAGGGGTGCATCTTGAAGGGTTTAGCGTCCCCTACATGGAAAAATTGGTCCCAGCCTGATCACGTGTAGGGATGCTGAGATATCTTCGAGATTGCCAACCCCATTTTACGGCATTTTGTGCTGCATTTTAGTGTATAAAATAACGTTATAGGCGAATGGAAACGGTCACGTAATAACGACAGCGACGCACCGACGTGCGCGTGACGTAGGGTATGGTGAGACGTAAATTTCAATACCAGAACCAAGCTCCTATCACTCTTGGTTCCGAAGATACCTTCGAGATTAGCTCCCCCTTAGTAGCTATATGGGAGCGCGTTTTGTGTACGAAATGTCGCGAATTTGCGCGTACTTTGACGCTGTTGAAACCAGTCAAAAACTATCATCCCGCACACCCCAAGGGGTGCATCTTGAAGGGTTTAGCGTCCCCTACATGGAAAAATTGGTCCCAGCCTGATCACGTGTAGGGATGCTGAGATATCTTCGAGATTGCCAACCCCATTTTACGGCATTTTGTGCTGCATTTTAGTGTATAAAATAACGTTATAGGCGAATGGAAACGGTCACGTAATAACGACAGCGACGCACCGACGTGCGCGTGACGTAGGGTATGGTGAGACGTAAATTTCAATACCAGAACCAAGCTCCTATCACTCTTGGTTCCGAAGATACCTTCGAGATTAGCTCCCCCTTAGTAGCTATATGGGAGCGCGTTTTGTGTACGAAATGTCGCGAATTTGCGCGTACTTTGACGCTGTTGAAACCAGTCAAAAACTATCATCCCGCACACCCCAAGGGGTGCATCTTGAAGGGTTTAGCGTCCCCTACATGGAAAAATTGGTCCCAGCCTGATCACGTGTAGGGATGCTGAGATATCTTCGAGATTGCCAACCCCATTTTACGGCATTTTGTGCTGCATTTTAGTGTATAAAATAACGTTATAGGCGAATGGAAACGGTCACGTAATAACGACAGCGACGCACCGACGTGCGCGTGACGTAGGGTATGGTGAGACGTAAATTTCAATACCAGAACCAAGCTCCTATCACTCTTGGTTCCGAAGATACCTTCGAGATTAGCTCCCCCTTAGTAGCTATATGGGAGCGCGTTTTGTGTACGAAATGTCGCGAATTTGCGCGTACTTTGACGCTGTTGAAACCAGTCAAAAACTATCATCCCGCACACCCCAAGGGGTGCATCTTGAAGGGTTTAGCGTCCCCTACATGGAAAAATTGGTCCCAGCCTGATCACGTGTAGGGATGCTGAGATATCTTCGAGATTGCCAACCCCATTTTACGGCATTTTGTGCTGCATTTTAGTGTATAAAATAACGTTATAGGCGAATGGAAACGGTCACGTAATAACGACAGCGACGCACCGACGTGCGCGTGACGTAGGGTATGGTGAGACGTAAATTTCAATACCAGAACCAAGCTCCTATCACTCTTGGTTCCGAAGATACCTTCGAGATTAGCTCCCCCTTAGTAGCTATATGGGAGCGCGTTTTGTGTACGAAATGTCGCGAATTTGCGCGTACTTTGACGCTGTTGAAACCAGTCAAAAACTATCATCCCGCACACCCCAAGGGGTGCATCTTGAAGGGTTTAGCGTCCCCTACATGGAAAAATTGGTCCCAGCCTGATCACGTGTAGGGATGCTGAGATATCTTCGAGATTGCCAACCCCATTTTACGGCATTTTGTGCTGCATTTTAGTGTATAAAATAACGTTATAGGCGAATGGAAACGGTCACGTAATAACGACAGCGACGCACCGACGTGCGCGTGACGTAGGGTATGGTGAGACGTAAATTTCAATACCAGAACCAAGCTCCTATCACTCTTGGTTCCGAAGATACCTTCGAGATTAGCTCCCCCTTAGTAGCTATATGGGAGCGCGTTTTGTGTACGAAATGTCGCGAATTTGCGCGTACTTTGACGCTGTTGAAACCAGTCAAAAACTATCATCCCGCACACCCCAAGGGGTGCATCTTGAAGGGTTTAGCGTCCCCTACATGGAAAAATTGGTCCCAGCCTGATCACGTGTAGGGATGCTGAGATATCTTCGAGATTGCCAACCCCATTTTACGGCATTTTGTGCTGCATTTTAGTGTATAAAATAACGTTATAGGCGAATGGAAACGGTCACGTAATAACGACAGCGACGCACCGACGTGCGCGTGACGTAGGGTATGGTGAGACGTAAATTTCAATACCAGAACCAAGCTCCTATCACTCTTGGTTCCGAAGATACCTTCGAGATTAGCTCCCCCTTAGTAGCTATATGGGAGCGCGTTTTGTGTACGAAATGTCGCGAATTTGCGCGTACTTTGACGCTGTTGAAACCAGTCAAAAACTATCATCCCGCACACCCCAAGGGGTGCATCTTGAAGGGTTTAGCGTCCCCTACATGGAAAAATTGGTCCCAGCCTGATCACGTGTAGGGATGCTGAGATATCTTCGAGATTGCCAACCCCATTTTACGGCATTTTGTGCTGCATTTTAGTGTATAAAATAACGTTATAGGCGAATGGAAACGGTCACGTAATAACGACAGCGACGCACCGACGTGCGCGTGACGTAGGGTATGGTGAGACGTAAATTTCAATACCAGAACCAAGCTCCTATCACTCTTGGTTCCGAAGATACCTTCGAGATTAGCTCCCCCTTAGTAGCTATATGGGAGCGCGTTTTGTGTACGAAATGTCGCGAATTTGCGCGTACTTTGACGCTGTTGAAACCAGTCAAAAACTATCATCCCGCACACCCCAAGGGGTGCATCTTGAAGGGTTTAGCGTCCCCTACATGGAAAAATTGGTCCCAGCCTGATCACGTGTAGGGATGCTGAGATATCTTCGAGATTGCCAACCCCATTTTACGGCATTTTGTGCTGCATTTTAGTGTATAAAATAACGTTATAGGCGAATGGAAACGGTCACGTAATAACGACAGCGACGCACCGACGTGCGCGTGACGTAGGGTATGGTGAGACGTAAATTTCAATACCAGAACCAAGCTCCTATCACTCTTGGTTCCGAAGATACCTTCGAGATTAGCTCCCCCTTAGTAGCTATATGGGAGCGCGTTTTGTGTACGAAATGTCGCGAATTTGCGCGTACTTTGACGCTGTTGAAACCAGTCAAAAACTATCATCCCGCACACCCCAAGGGGTGCATCTTGAAGGGTTTAGCGTCCCCTACATGGAAAAATTGGTCCCAGCCTGATCACGTGTAGGGATGCTGAGATATCTTCGAGATTGCCAACCCCATTTTACGGCATTTTGTGCTGCATTTTAGTGTATAAAATAACGTTATAGGCGAATGGAAACGGTCACGTAATAACGACAGCGACGCACCGACGTGCGCGTGACGTAGGGTATGGTGAGACGTAAATTTCAATACCAGAACCAAGCTCCTATCACTCTTGGTTCCGAAGATACCTTCGAGATTAGCTCCCCCTTAGTAGCTATATGGGAGCGCGTTTTGTGTACGAAATGTCGCGAATTTGCGCGTACTTTGACGCTGTTGAAACCAGTCAAAAACTATCATCCCGCACACCCCAAGGGGTGCATCTTGAAGGGTTTAGCGTCCCCTACATGGAAAAATTGGTCCCAGCCTGATCACGTGTAGGGATGCTGAGATATCTTCGAGATTGCCAACCCCATTTTACGGCATTTTGTGCTGCATTTTAGTGTATAAAATAACGTTATAGGCGAATGGAAACGGTCACGTAATAACGACAGCGACGCACCGACGTGCGCGTGACGTAGGGTATGGTGAGACGTAAATTTCAATACCAGAACCAAGCTCCTATCACTCTTGGTTCCGAAGATACCTTCGAGATTAGCTCCCCCTTAGTAGCTATATGGGAGCGCGTTTTGTGTACGAAATGTCGCGAATTTGCGCGTACTTTGACGCTGTTGAAACCAGTCAAAAACTATCATCCCGCACACCCCAAGGGGTGCATCTTGAAGGGTTTAGCGTCCCCTACATGGAAAAATTGGTCCCAGCCTGATCACGTGTAGGGATGCTGAGATATCTTCGAGATTGCCAACCCCATTTTACGGCATTTTGTGCTGCATTTTAGTGTATAAAATAACGTTATAGGCGAATGGAAACGGTCACGTAATAACGACAGCGACGCACCGACGTGCGCGTGACGTAGGGTATGGTGAGACGTAAATTTCAATACCAGAACCAAGCTCCTATCACTCTTGGTTCCGAAGATACCTTCGAGATTAGCTCCCCCTTAGTAGCTATATGGGAGCGCGTTTTGTGTACGAAATGTCGCGAATTTGCGCGTACTTTGACGCTGTTGAAACCAGTCAAAAACTATCATCCCGCACACCCCAAGGGGTGCATCTTGAAGGGTTTAGCGTCCCCTACATGGAAAAATTGGTCCCAGCCTGATCACGTGTAGGGATGCTGAGATATCTTCGAGATTGCCAACCCCATTTTACGGCATTTTGTGCTGCATTTTAGTGTATAAAATAACGTTATAGGCGAATGGAAACGGTCACGTAATAACGACAGCGACGCACCGACGTGCGCGTGACGTAGGGTATGGTGAGACGTAAATTTCAATACCAGAACCAAGCTCCTATCACTCTTGGTTCCGAAGATACCTTCGAGATTAGCTCCCCCTTAGTAGCTATATGGGAGCGCGTTTTGTGTACGAAATGTCGCGAATTTGCGCGTACTTTGACGCTGTTGAAACCAGTCAAAAACTATCATCCCGCACACCCCAAGGGGTGCATCTTGAAGGGTTTAGCGTCCCCTACATGGAAAAATTGGTCCCAGCCTGATCACGTGTAGGGATGCTGAGATATCTTCGAGATTGCCAACCCCATTTTACGGCATTTTGTGCTGCATTTTAGTGTATAAAATAACGTTATAGGCGAATGGAAACGGTCACGTAATAACGACAGCGACGCACCGACGTGCGCGTGACGTAGGGTATGGTGAGACGTAAATTTCAATACCAGAACCAAGCTCCTATCACTCTTGGTTCCGAAGATACCTTCGAGATTAGCTCCCCCTTAGTAGCTATATGGGAGCGCGTTTTGTGTACGAAATGTCGCGAATTTGCGCGTACTTTGACGCTGTTGAAACCAGTCAAAAACTATCATCCCGCACACCCCAAGGGGTGCATCTTGAAGGGTTTAGCGTCCCCTACATGGAAAAATTGGTCCCAGCCTGATCACGTGTAGGGATGCTGAGATATCTTCGAGATTGCCAACCCCATTTTACGGCATTTTGTGCTGCATTTTAGTGTATAAAATAACGTTATAGGCGAATGGAAACGGTCACGTAATAACGACAGCGACGCACCGACGTGCGCGTGACGTAGGGTATGGTGAGACGTAAATTTCAATACCAGAACCAAGCTCCTATCACTCTTGGTTCCGAAGATACCTTCGAGATTAGCTCCCCCTTAGTAGCTATATGGGAGCGCGTTTTGTGTACGAAATGTCGCGAATTTGCGCGTACTTTGACGCTGTTGAAACCAGTCAAAAACTATCATCCCGCACACCCCAAGGGGTGCATCTTGAAGGGTTTAGCGTCCCCTACATGGAAAAATTGGTCCCAGCCTGATCACGTGTAGGGATGCTGAGATATCTTCGAGATTGCCAACCCCATTTTACGGCATTTTGTGCTGCATTTTAGTGTATAAAATAACGTTATAGGCGAATGGAAACGGTCACGTAATAACGACAGCGACGCACCGACGTGCGCGTGACGTAGGGTATGGTGAGACGTAAATTTCAATACCAGAACCAAGCTCCTATCACTCTTGGTTCCGAAGATACCTTCGAGATTAGCTCCCCCTTAGTAGCTATATGGGAGCGCGTTTTGTGTACGAAATGTCGCGAATTTGCGCGTACTTTGACGCTGTTGAAACCAGTCAAAAACTATCATCCCGCACACCCCAAGGGGTGCATCTTGAAGGGTTTAGCGTCCCCTACATGGAAAAATTGGTCCCAGCCTGATCACGTGTAGGGATGCTGAGATATCTTCGAGATTGCCAACCCCATTTTACGGCATTTTGTGCTGCATTTTAGTGTATAAAATAACGTTATAGGCGAATGGAAACGGTCACGTAATAACGACAGCGACGCACCGACGTGCGCGTGACGTAGGGTATGGTGAGACGTAAATTTCAATACCAGAACCAAGCTCCTATCACTCTTGGTTCCGAAGATACCTTCGAGATTAGCTCCCCCTTAGTAGCTATATGGGAGCGCGTTTTGTGTACGAAATGTCGCGAATTTGCGCGTACTTTGACGCTGTTGAAACCAGTCAAAAACTATCATCCCGCACACCCCAAGGGGTGCATCTTGAAGGGTTTAGCGTCCCCTACATGGAAAAATTGGTCCCAGCCTGATCACGTGTAGGGATGCTGAGATATCTTCGAGATTGCCAACCCCATTTTACGGCATTTTGTGCTGCATTTTAGTGTATAAAATAACGTTATAGGCGAATGGAAACGGTCACGTAATAACGACAGCGACGCACCGACGTGCGCGTGACGTAGGGTATGGTGAGACGTAAATTTCAATACCAGAACCAAGCTCCTATCACTCTTGGTTCCGAAGATACCTTCGAGATTAGCTCCCCCTTAGTAGCTATATGGGAGCGCGTTTTGTGTACGAAATGTCGCGAATTTGCGCGTACTTTGACGCTGTTGAAACCAGTCAAAAACTATCATCCCGCACACCCCAAGGGGTGCATCTTGAAGGGTTTAGCGTCCCCTACATGGAAAAATTGGTCCCAGCCTGATCACGTGTAGGGATGCTGAGATATCTTCGAGATTGCCAACCCCATTTTACGGCATTTTGTGCTGCATTTTAGTGTATAAAATAACGTTATAGGCGAATGGAAACGGTCACGTAATAACGACAGCGACGCACCGACGTGCGCGTGACGTAGGGTATGGTGAGACGTAAATTTCAATACCAGAACCAAGCTCCTATCACTCTTGGTTCCGAAGATACCTTCGAGATTAGCTCCCCCTTAGTAGCTATATGGGAGCGCGTTTTGTGTACGAAATGTCGCGAATTTGCGCGTACTTTGACGCTGTTGAAACCAGTCAAAAACTATCATCCCGCACACCCCAAGGGGTGCATCTTGAAGGGTTTAGCGTCCCCTACATGGAAAAATTGGTCCCAGCCTGATCACGTGTAGGGATGCTGAGATATCTTCGAGATTGCCAACCCCATTTTACGGCATTTTGTGCTGCATTTTAGTGTATAAAATAACGTTATAGGCGAATGGAAACGGTCACGTAATAACGACAGCGATGCACCGACGTGCGCGTGACGTAGGGTATGGTGAGACGTAAATTTCAATACCAGAACCAAGCTCCTATCACTCTTGGTTCCGAAGATACCTTCGAGATTAGCTCCCCCTTAGTAGCTATATGGGAGCGCGTTTTGTGTACGAAATGTCGCGAATTTGCGCGTACTTTGACGCTGTTGAAACCAGTCAAAAACTATCATCCCGCACACCCCAAGGGGTGCATCTTGAAGGGTTTAGCGTCCCCTACATGGAAAAATTGGTCCCAGCCTGATCACGTGTAGGGATGCTGAGATATCTTCGAGATTGCCAACCCCATTTTACGGCATTTTGTGCTGCATTTTAGTGTATAAAATAACGTTATAGGCGAATGGAAACGGTCACGTAATAACGACAGCGACGCACCGACGTGCGCGTGACGTAGGGTATGGTGAGACGTAAATTTCAATACCAGAACCAAGCTCCTATCACTCTTGGTTCCGAAGATACCTTCGAGATTAGCTCCCCCTTAGTAGCTATATGGGAGCGCGTTTTGTGTACGAAATGTCGCGAATTTGCGCGTACTTTGACGCTGTTGAAACCAGTCAAAAACTATCATCCCGCACACCCCAAGGGGTGCATCTTGAAGGGTTTAGCGTCCCCTACATGGAAAAATTGGTCCCAGCCTGATCACGTGTAGGGATGCTGAGATATCTTCGAGATTGCCAACCCCATTTTACGGCATTTTGTGCTGCATTTTAGTGTATAAAATAACGTTATAGGCGAATGGAAACGGTCACGTAATAACGACAGCGACGCACCGACGTGCGCGTGACGTAGGGTATGGTGAGACGTAAATTTCAATACCAGAACCAAGCTCCTATCACTCTTGGTTCCGAAGATACCTTCGAGATTAGCTCCCCCTTAGTAGCTATATGGGAGCGCGTTTTGTGTACGAAATGTCGCGAATTTGCGCGTACTTTGACGCTGTTGAAACCAGTCAAAAACTATCATCCCGCACACCCCAAGGGGTGCATCTTGAAGGGTTTAGCGTCCCCTACATGGAAAAATTGGTCCCAGCCTGATCACGTGTAGGGATGCTGAGATATCTTCGAGATTGCCAACCCCATTTTACGGCATTTTGTGCTGCATTTTAGTGTATAAAATAACGTTATAGGCGAATGGAAACGGTCACGTAATAACGACAGCGACGCACCGACGTGCGCGTGACGTAGGGTATGGTGAGACGTAAATTTCAATACCAGAACCAAGCTCCTATCACTCTTGGTTCCGAAGATACCTTCGAGATTAGCTCCCCCTTAGTAGCTATATGGGAGCGCGTTTTGTGTACGAAATGTCGCGAATTTGCGCGTACTTTGACGCTGTTGAAACCAGTCAAAAACTATCATCCCGCACACCCCAAGGGGTGCATCTTGAAGGGTTTAGCGTCCCCTACATGGAAAAATTGGTCCCAGCCTGATCACGTGTAGGGATGCTGAGATATCTTCGAGATTGCCAACCCCATTTTACGGCATTTTGTGCTGCATTTTAGTGTATAAAATAACGTTATAGGCGAATGGAAACGGTCACGTAATAACGACAGCGACGCACCGACGTGCGCGTGACGTAGGGTATGGTGAGACGTAAATTTCAATACCAGAACCAAGCTCCTATCACTCTTGGTTCCGAAGATACCTTCGAGATTAGCTCCCCCTTAGTAGCTATATGGGAGCGCGTTTTGTGTACGAAATGTCGCGAATTTGCGCGTACTTTGACGCTGTTGAAACCAGTCAAAAACTATCATCCCGCACACCCCAAGGGGTGCATCTTGAAGGGTTTAGCGTCCCCTACATGGAAAAATTGGTCCCAGCCTGATCACGTGTAGGGATGCTGAGATATCTTCGAGATTGCCAACCCCATTTTACGGCATTTTGTGCTGCATTTTAGTGTATAAAATAACGTTATAGGCGAATGGAAACGGTCACGTAATAACGACAGCGACGCACCGACGTGCGCGTGACGTAGGGTATGGTGAGACGTAAATTTCAATACCAGAACCAAGCTCCTATCACTCTTGGTTCCGAAGATACCTTCGAGATTAGCTCCCCCTTAGTAGCTATATGGGAGCGCGTTTTGTGTACGAAATGTCGCGAATTTGCGCGTACTTTGACGCTGTTGAAACCAGTCAAAAACTATCATCCCGCACACCCCAAGGGGTGCATCTTGAAGGGTTTAGCGTCCCCTACATGGAAAAATTGGTCCCAGCCTGATCACGTGTAGGGATGCTGAGATATCTTCGAGATTGCCAACCCCATTTTACGGCATTTTGTGCTGCATTTTAGTGTATAAAATAACGTTATAGGCGAATGGAAACGGTCACGTAATAACGACAGCGACGCACCGACGTGCGCGTGACGTAGGGTATGGTGAGACGTAAATTTCAATACCAGAACCAAGCTCCTATCACTCTTGGTTCCGAAGATACCTTCGAGATTAGCTCCCCCTTAGTAGCTATATGGGAGCGCGTTTTGTGTACGAAATGTCGCGAATTTGCGCGTACTTTGACGCTGTTGAAACCAGTCAAAAACTATCATCCCGCACACCCCAAGGGGTGCATCTTGAAGGGTTTAGCGTCCCCTACATGGAAAAATTGGTCCCAGCCTGATCACGTGTAGGGATGCTGAGATATCTTCGAGATTGCCAACCCCATTTTACGGCATTTTGTGCTGCATTTTAGTGTATAAAATAACGTTATAGGCGAATGGAAACGGTCACGTAATAACGACAGCGACGCACCGACGTGCGCGTGACGTAGGGTATGGTGAGACGTAAATTTCAATACCAGAACCAAGCTCCTATCACTCTTGGTTCCGAAGATACCTTCGAGATTAGCTCCCCCTTAGTAGCTATATGGGAGCGCGTTTTGTGTACGAAATGTCGCGAATTTGCGCGTACTTTGACGCTGTTGAAACCAGTCAAAAACTATCATCCCGCACACCCCAAGGGGTGCATCTTGAAGGGTTTAGCGTCCCCTACATGGAAAAATTGGTCCCAGCCTGATCACGTGTAGGGATGCTGAGATATCTTCGAGATTGCCAACCCCATTTTACGGCATTTTGTGCTGCATTTTAGTGTATAAAATAACGTTATAGGCGAATGGAAACGGTCACGTAATAACGCCAGCGATGCACCGACGTGCGCGTGACGTAGGGTATGGTGAGACGTAAATTTCAATACCAGAACCAAGCTCCTATCACTCTTGGTTCCGAAGATACCTTCGAGATTAGCTCCCCCTTAGTAGCTATATGGGAGCGCGTTTTGTGTACGAAATGTCGCGAATTTGCGCGTACTTTGACGCTGTTGAAACCAGTCAAAAACTATCATCCCGCACACCCCAAGGGGTGCATCTTGAAGGGTTTAGCGTCCCCTACATGGAAAAATTGGTCCCAGCCTGATCACGTGTAGGGATGCTGAGATATCTTCGAGATTGCCAACCCCATTTTACGGCATTTTGTGCTGCATTTTAGTGTATAAAATAACGTTATAGGCGAATGGAAACGGTCACGTAATAACGACAGCGACGCACCGACGTGCGCGTGACGTAGGGTATGGTGAGACGTAAATTTCAATACCAGAACCAAGCTCCTATCACTCTTGGTTCCGAAGATACCTTCGAGATTAGCTCCCCCTTAGTAGCTATATGGGAGCGCGTTTTGTGTACGAAATGTCGCGAATTTGCGCGTACTTTGACGCTGTTGAAACCAGTCAAAAACTATCATCCCGCACACCCCAAGGGGTGCATCTTGAAGGGTTTAGCGTCCCCTACATGGAAAAATTGGTCCCAGCCTGATCACGTGTAGGGATGCTGAGATATCTTCGAGATTGCCAACCCCATTTTACGGCATTTTGTGCTGCATTTTAGTGTATAAAATAACGTTATAGGCGAATGGAAACGGTCACGTAATAACGCCAGCGATGCACCGACGTGCGCGTGACGTAGGGTATGGTGAGACGTAAATTTCAATACCAGAACCAAGCTCCTATCACTCTTGGTTCCGAAGATACCTTCGAGATTAGCTCCCCCTTAGTAGCTATATGGGAGCGCGTTTTGTGTACGAAATGTCGCGAATTTGCGCGTACTTTGACGCTGTTGAAACCAGTCAAAAACTATCATCCCGCACACCCCAAGGGGTGCATCTTGAAGGGTTTAGCGTCCCCTACATGGAAAAATTGGTCCCAGCCTGATCACGTGTAGGGATGCTGAGATATCTTCGAGATTGCCAACCCCATTTTACGGCATTTTGTGCTGCATTTTAGTGTATAAAATAACGTTATAGGCGAATGGAAACGGTCACGTAATAACGCCAGCGATGCACCGACGTGCGCGTGACGTAGGGTATGGTGAGACGTAAATTTCAATACCAGAACCAAGCTCCTATCACTCTTGGTTCCGAAGATACCTTCGAGATTAGCTCCCCCTTAGTAGCTATATGGGAGCGCGTTTTGTGTACGAAATGTCGCGAATTTGCGCGTACTTTGACGCTGTTGAAACCAGTCAAAAACTATCATCCCGCACACCCCAAGGGGTGCATCTTGAAGGGTTTAGCGTCCCCTACATGGAAAAATTGGTCCCAGCCTGATCACGTGTAGGGATGCTGAGATATCTTCGAGATTGCCAACCCCATTTTACGGCATTTTGTGCTGCATTTTAGTGTATAAAATAACGTTATAGGCGAATGGAAACGGTCACGTAATAACGACAGCGACGCACCGACGTGCGCGTGACGTAGGGTATGGTGAGACGTAAATTTCAATACCAGAACCAAGCTCCTATCACTCTTGGTTCCGAAGATACCTTCGAGATTAGCTCCCCCTTAGTAGCTATATGGGAGCGCGTTTTGTGTACGAAATGTCGCGAATTTGCGCGTACTTTGACGCTGTTGAAACCAGTCAAAAACTATCATCCCGCACACCCCAAGGGGTGCATCTTGAAGGGTTTAGCGTCCCCTACATGGAAAAATTGGTCCCAGCCTGATCACGTGTAGGGATGCTGAGATATCTTCGAGATTGCCAACCCCATTTTACGGCATTTTGTGCTGCATTTTAGTGTATAAAATAACGTTATAGGCGAATGGAAACGGTCACGTAATAACGACAGCGACGCACCGACGTGCGCGTGACGTAGGGTATGGTGAGACGTAAATTTCAATACCAGAACCAAGCTCCTATCACTCTTGGTTCCGAAGATACCTTCGAGATTAGCTCCCCCTTAGTAGCTATATGGGAGCGCGTTTTGTGTACGAAATGTCGCGAATTTGCGCGTACTTTGACGCTGTTGAAACCAGTCAAAAACTATCATCCCGCACACCCCAAGGGGTGCATCTTGAAGGGTTTAGCGTCCCCTACATGGAAAAATTGGTCCCAGCCTGATCACGTGTAGGGATGCTGAGATATCTTCGAGATTGCCAACCCCATTTTACGGCATTTTGTGCTGCATTTTAGTGTATAAAATAACGTTATAGGCGAATGGAAACGGTCACGTAATAACGACAGCGACGCACCGACGTGCGCGTGACGTAGGGTATGGTGAGACGTAAATTTCAATACCAGAACCAAGCTCCTATCACTCTTGGTTCCGAAGATACCTTCGAGATTAGCTCCCCCTTAGTAGCTATATGGGAGCGCGTTTTGTGTACGAAATGTCGCGAATTTGCGCGTACTTTGACGCTGTTGAAACCAGTCAAAAACTATCATCCCGCACACCCCAAGGGGTGCATCTTGAAGGGTTTAGCGTCCCCTACATGGAAAAATTGGTCCCAGCCTGATCACGTGTAGGGATGCTGAGATATCTTCGAGATTGCCAACCCCATTTTACGGCATTTTGTGCTGCATTTTAGTGTATAAAATAACGTTATAGGCGAATGGAAACGGTCACGTAATAACGACAGCGACGCACCGACGTGCGCGTGACGTAGGGTATGGTGAGACGTAAATTTCAATACCAGAACCAAGCTCCTATCACTCTTGGTTCCGAAGATACCTTCGAGATTAGCTCCCCCTTAGTAGCTATATGGGAGCGCGTTTTGTGTACGAAATGTCGCGAATTTGCGCGTACTTTGACGCTGTTGAAACCAGTCAAAAACTATCATCCCGCACACCCCAAGGGGTGCATCTTGAAGGGTTTAGCGTCCCCTACATGGAAAAATTGGTCCCAGCCTGATCACGTGTAGGGATGCTGAGATATCTTCGAGATTGCCAACCCCATTTTACGGCATTTTGTGCTGCATTTTAGTGTATAAAATAACGTTATAGGCGAATGGAAACGGTCACGTAATAACGACAGCGACGCACCGACGTGCGCGTGACGTAGGGTATGGTGAGACGTAAATTTCAATACCAGAACCAAGCTCCTATCACTCTTGGTTCCGAAGATACCTTCGAGATTAGCTCCCCCTTAGTAGCTATATGGGAGCGCGTTTTGTGTACGAAATGTCGCGAATTTGCGCGTACTTTGACGCTGTTGAAACCAGTCAAAAACTATCATCCCGCACACCCCAAGGGGTGCATCTTGAAGGGTTTAGCGTCCCCTACATGGAAAAATTGGTCCCAGCCTGATCACGTGTAGGGATGCTGAGATATCTTCGAGATTGCCAACCCCATTTTACGGCATTTTGTGCTGCATTTTAGTGTATAAAATAACGTTATAGGCGAATGGAAACGGTCACGTAATAACGACAGCGACGCACCGACGTGCGCGTGACGTAGGGTATGGTGAGACGTAAATTTCAATACCAGAACCAAGCTCCTATCACTCTTGGTTCCGAAGATACCTTCGAGATTAGCTCCCCCTTAGTAGCTATATGGGAGCGCGTTTTGTGTACGAAATGTCGCGAATTTGCGCGTACTTTGACGCTGTTGAAACCAGTCAAAAACTATCATCCCGCACACCCCAAGGGGTGCATCTTGAAGGGTTTAGCGTCCCCTACATGGAAAAATTGGTCCCAGCCTGATCACGTGTAGGGATGCTGAGATATCTTCGAGATTGCCAACCCCATTTTACGGCATTTTGTGCTGCATTTTAGTGTATAAAATAACGTTATAGGCGAATGGAAACGGTCACGTAATAACGACAGCGACGCACCGACGTGCGCGTGACGTAGGGTATGGTGAGACGTAAATTTCAATACCAGAACCAAGCTCCTATCACTCTTGGTTCCGAAGATACCTTCGAGATTAGCTCCCCCTTAGTAGCTATATGGGAGCGCGTTTTGTGTACGAAATGTCGCGAATTTGCGCGTACTTTGACGCTGTTGAAACCAGTCAAAAACTATCATCCCGCACACCCCAAGGGGTGCATCTTGAAGGGTTTAGCGTCCCCTACATGGAAAAATTGGTCCCAGCCTGATCACGTGTAGGGATGCTGAGATATCTTCGAGATTGCCAACCCCATTTTACGGCATTTTGTGCTGCATTTTAGTGTATAAAATAACGTTATAGGCGAATGGAAACGGTCACGTAATAACGCCAGCGATGCACCGACGTGCGCGTGACGTAGGGTATGGTGAGACGTAAATTTCAATACCAGAACCAAGCTCCTATCACTCTTGGTTCCGAAGATACCTTCGAGATTAGCTCCCCCTTAGTAGCTATATGGGAGCGCGTTTTGTGTACGAAATGTCGCGAATTTGCGCGTACTTTGACGCTGTTGAAACCAGTCAAAAACTATCATCCCGCACACCCCAAGGGGTGCATCTTGAAGGGTTTAGCGTCCCCTACATGGAAAAATTGGTCCCAGCCTGATCACGTGTAGGGATGCTGAGATATCTTCGAGATTGCCAACCCCATTTTACGGCATTTTGTGCTGCATTTTAGTGTATAAAATAACGTTATAGGCGAATGGAAACGGTCACGTAATAACGCCAGCGATGCACCGACGTGCGCGTGACGTAGGGTATGGTGAGACGTAAATTTCAATACCAGAACCAAGCTCCTATCACTCTTGGTTCCGAAGATACCTTCGAGATTAGCTCCCCCTTAGTAGCTATATGGGAGCGCGTTTTGTGTACGAAATGTCGCGAATTTGCGCGTACTTTGACGCTGTTGAAACCAGTCAAAAACTATCATCCCGCACACCCCAAGGGGTGCATCTTGAAGGGTTTAGCGTCCCCTACATGGAAAAATTGGTCCCAGCCTGATCACGTGTAGGGATGCTGAGATATCTTCGAGATTGCCAACCCCATTTTACGGCATTTTGTGCTGCATTTTAGTGTATAAAATAACGTTATAGGCGAATGGAAACGGTCACGTAATAACGCCAGCGATGCACCGACGTGCGCGTGACGTAGGGTATGGTGAGACGTAAATTTCAATACCAGAACCAAGCTCCTATCACTCTTGGTTCCGAAGATACCTTCGAGATTAGCTCCCCCTTAGTAGCTATATGGGAGCGCGTTTTGTGTACGAAATGTCGCGAATTTGCGCGTACTTTGACGCTGTTGAAACCAGTCAAAAACTATCATCCCGCACACCCCAAGGGGTGCATCTTGAAGGGTTTAGCGTCCCCTACATGGAAAAATTGGTCCCAGCCTGATCACGTGTAGGGATGCTGAGATATCTTCGAGATTGCCAACCCCATTTTACGGCATTTTGTGCTGCATTTTAGTGTATAAAATAACGTTATAGGCGAATGGAAACGGTCACGTAATAACGCCAGCGATGCACCGACGTGCGCGTGACGTAGGGTATGGTGAGACGTAAATTTCAATACCAGAACCAAGCTCCTATCACTCTTGGTTCCGAAGATACCTTCGAGATTAGCTCCCCCTTAGTAGCTATATGGGAGCGCGTTTTGTGTACGAAATGTCGCGAATTTGCGCGTACTTTGACGCTGTTGAAACCAGTCAAAAACTATCATCCCGCACACCCCAAGGGGTGCATCTTGAAGGGTTTAGCGTCCCCTACATGGAAAAATTGGTCCCAGCCTGATCACGTGTAGGGATGCTGAGATATCTTCGAGATTGCCAACCCCATTTTACGGCATTTTGTGCTGCATTTTAGTGTATAAAATAACGTTATAGGCGAATGGAAACGGTCACGTAATAACGCCAGCGATGCACCGACGTGCGCGTGACGTAGGGTATGGTGAGACGTAAATTTCAATACCAGAACCAAGCTCCTATCACTCTTGGTTCCGAAGATACCTTCGAGATTAGCTCCCCCTTAGTAGCTATATGGGAGCGCGTTTTGTGTACGAAATGTCGCGAATTTGCGCGTACTTTGACGCTGTTGAAACCAGTCAAAAACTATCATCCCGCACACCCCAAGGGGTGCATCTTGAAGGGTTTAGCGTCCCCTACATGGAAAAATTGGTCCCAGCCTGATCACGTGTAGGGATGCTGAGATATCTTCGAGATTGCCAACCCCATTTTACGGCATTTTGTGCTGCATTTTAGTGTATAAAATAACGTTATAGGCGAATGGAAACGGTCACGTAATAACGCCAGCGATGCACCGACGTGCGCGTGACGTAGGGTATGGTGAGACGTAAATTTCAATACCAGAACCAAGCTCCTATCACTCTTGGTTCCGAAGATACCTTCGAGATTAGCTCCCCCTTAGTAGCTATATGGGAGCGCGTTTTGTGTACGAAATGTCGCGAATTTGCGCGTACTTTGACGCTGTTGAAACCAGTCAAAAACTATCATCCGCACACCCCAAGGGGTGCATCTTGAAGGGTTTAGCGTCCCCTACATGGAAAAATTGGTCCCAGCCTGATCACGTGTAGGGATGCTGAGATATCTTCGAGATTGCCAACCCATTTTACGGCATTTTGTGCTGCATTTTAGTGTATAAAATAACGTTATAGGCGAATGGAAACGGTCACGTAATAACGACAGCGACGCACCGACGTGCGCGTGACGTAGGGTATGGTGAGACGTAAATTTCAATACCAGAACCAAGCTCCTATCACTCTTGGTTCCGAAGATACCTTCGAGATTAGCTCCCCCTTAGTAGCTATATGGGAGCGCGTTTTGTGTACGAAATGTCGCGAATTTGCGCGTACTTTGACGCTGTTGAAACCAGTCAAAAACTATCATCCCGCACACCCCAAGGGGTGCATCTTGAAGGGTTCAGCATCCCTACATGGAAAAATTGGTCCCAGCCTGATCACGTGTAGGGATGCTGAGATATCTTCGAGATTGCCAACCCCATTTTACGGCATTTTGTGCTGCATTTTAGTGTATAAAATAACGTTATAGGCGAATGGAAACGGTCACGTAATAACGACAGCGTCAAAGTACGCGCAAATTCGCGACATTTCGTACACAAAACGCGCTCCCATATAGCTACTAAGGGGGAGCTAATCTCGAAGGTATCTTCGGAACCAAGAGTGATAGGAGCTTGGTTCTGGTATTGAAATTTACGTCTCACCATACCCTACGTCACGCGCACGTCGGTGCGTCGCTGTCGTTATTACGTGACCGTTTCCATTCGCCTATAACGTTATTTTATACACTAAAATGCAGCACAAAATGCCGTAAAATGGGGTTGGCAATCTCGAAGATATCTCAGCATCCCTACACGTGATCAGGCTGGGACCAATTTTTCCATGTAGGGGACGCTAAACCCTTCAAGATGCACCCCTTGGGGTGTGCGGGATGATAGTTTTTGACTGGTTTCAACAGCGTCAAAGTACGCGCAAATTCGCGACATTTCGTACACAAAACGCGCTCCCATATAGCTACTAAGGGGGAGCTAATCTCGAAGGTATCTTCGGAACCAAGAGTGATAGGAGCTTGGTTCTGGTATTGAAATTTACGTCTCACCATACCCTACGTCACGCGCACGTCGGTGCGTCGCTGTCGTTATTACGTGACCGTTTCCATTCGCCTATAACGTTATTTTATACACTAAAATGCAGCACAAAATGCCGTAAAATGGGGTTGGCAATCTCGAAGATATCTCAGCATCCCTACACGTGATCAGGCTGGGACCAATTTTTCCATGTAGGGGACGCTAAACCCTTCAAGATGCACCCCTTGGGGTGTGCGGGATGATAGTTTTTGACTGGTTTCAACAGCGTCAAAGTACGCAAATTCGCGACATTTCGTACACAAAACGCGCTCCCATATAGCTACTAAGGGGGAGCTAATCTCGAAGGTATCTTCGGAACCAAGAGTGATAGGAGCTTGGTTCTGGTATTGAAATTTACGTCTCACCATACCCTACGTCACGCGCACGTCGGTGCGTCGCTGTCGTTATTACGTGACCGTTTCCATTCGCCTATAACGTTATTTTATACACTAAAATGCAGCACAAAATGCCGTAAAATGGGGTTGGCAATCTCGAAGATATCTCAGCATCCCTACACGTGATCAGGCTGGGACCAATTTTTCCATGTAGGGGACGCTAAACCCTTCAAGATGCACCCCTTGGGTGTGCGGGATGATAGTTTTTGACTGGTTTCAACAGCGTCAAAGTACGCGCAAATTCGCGACATTTCGTACACAAAACGCGCTCCCATATAGCTACTAAGGGGGACTAATCTCGAAGGTATCTTCGGAACCAAGAGTGATAGGAGCTTGGTTCTGGTATTGAAATTTACGTCTCACCATACCCTACGTCACGCGCACGTCGGTGCGTCGCTGTCGTTATTACGTGACCGTTTCCATTCGCCTATAACGTTATTTTATACACTAAAATGCAGCACAAAATGCCGTAAAATGGGGTTGGCAATCTCGAAGATATCTCAGCATCCCTACACGTGATCAGGCTGGGACCAATTTTTCCATGTAGGGGACGCTAAACCCTTCAAGATGCACCCCTTGGGGTGTGCGGGATGATAGTTTTTGACTGGTTTCAACAGCGTCAAAGTACGCGCAAATTCGCGACATTTCGTACACAAAACGCGCTCCCATATAGCTACTAAGGGGGAGCTAATCTCGAAGGTATCTTCGGAACCAAGAGTGATAGGAGCTTGGTTCTGGTATTGAAATTTACGTCTCACCATACCCTACGTCACGCGCACGTCGGTGCATCGCTGGCGTTATTACGTGACCGTTTCCATTCGCCTATAACGTTATTTTATACACTAAAATGCAGCACAAAATGCCGTAAAATGGGGTTGGCAATCTCGAAGATATCTCAGCATCCCTACACGTGATCAGGCTGGGACCAATTTTTCCATGTAGGGGACGCTAAACCCTTCAAGATGCACCCCTTTGGGTGTGCGGGATGATAGTTTTTGACTGGTTTCAACAGCGTCAAAGTACGCGCAAATTCGCGACATTTCGTACACAAAACGCGCTCCCATATAGCTACTAAGGGGGAGCTAATCTCGAAGGTATCTTCGGAACCAAGAGTGATAGGAGCTTGGTTCTGGTATTGAAATTTACGTCTCACCATACCCTACGTCACGCGCACGTCGGTGCATCGCTGGCGTTATTACGTGACCGTTTCCATTCGCCTATAACGTTATTTTATACACTAAAATGCAGCACAAAATGCCGTAAAATGGGGTTGGCAATCTCGAAGATATCTCAGCATCCCTACACGTGATCAGGCTGGGACCAATTTTTCCATGTAGGGGACGCTAAACCCTTCAAGATGCACCCCTTGGGGTGTGCGGGATGATAGTTTTTGACTGGTTTCAACAGCGTCAAAGTACGCGCAAATTCGCGACATTTCGTACACAAAACGCGCTCCCATATAGCTACTAAGGGGGAGCTAATCTCGAAGGTATCTTCGGAACCAAGAGTGATAGGAGCTTGGTTCTGGTATTGAAATTTACGTCTCACCATACCCTACGTCACGCGCACGTCGGTGCGTCGCTGTCGTTATTACGTGACCGTTTCCATTCGCCTATAACGTTATTTTATACACTAAAATGCAGCACAAAATGCCGTAAAATGGGGTTGGCAATCTCGAAGATATCTCAGCATCCCTACACGTGATCAGGCTGGGACCAATTTTTCCATGTAGGGGACGCTAAACCCTTCAAGATGCACCCCTTGGGGTGTGCGGGATGATAGTTTTTGACTGGTTTCAACAGCGTCAAAGTACGCGCAAATTCGCGACATTTCGTACACAAAACGCGCTCCCATATAGCTACTAAGGGGGAGCTAATCTCGAAGGTATCTTCGGAACCAAGAGTGATAGGAGCTTGGTTCTGGTATTGAAATTTACGTCTCACCATACCCTACGTCACGCGCACGTCGGTGCGTCGCTGTCGTTATTACGTGACCGTTTCCATTCGCCTATAACGTTATTTTATACACTAAAATGCAGCACAAAATGCCGTAAAATGGGGTTGGCAATCTCGAAGATATCTCAGCATCCCTACACGTGATCAGGCTGGGACCAATTTTTCCATGTAGGGGACGCTAAACCCTTCAAGATGCACCCCTTGGGGTGTGCGGGATGATAGTTTTTGACTGGTTTCAACAGCGTCAAAGTACGCGCAAATTCGCGACATTTCGTACACAAAACGCGCTCCCATATAGCTACTAAGGGGGAGCTAATCTCGAAGGTATCTTCGGAACCAAGAGTGATAGGAGCTTGGTTCTGGTATTGAAATTTACGTCTCACCATACCCTACGTCACGCGCACGTCGGTGCGTCGCTGTCGTTATTACGTGACCGTTTCCATTCGCCTATAACGTTATTTTATACACTAAAATGCAGCACAAAATGCCGTAAAATGGGGTTGGCAATCTCGAAGATATCTCAGCATCCCTACACGTGATCAGGCTGGGACCAATTTTTCCATGTAGGGGACGCTAAACCCTTCAAGATGCACCCCTTGGGGTGTGCGGGATGATAGTTTTTGACTGGTTTCAACAGCGTCAAAGTACGCGCAAATTCGCGACATTTCGTACACAAAACGCGCTCCCATATAGCTACTAAGGGGGAGCTAATCTCGAAGGTATCTTCGGAACCAAGAGTGATAGGAGCTTGGTTCTGGTATTGAAATTTACGTCTCACCATACCCTACGTCACGCGCACGTCGGTGCGTCGCTGTCGTTATTACGTGACCGTTTCCATTCGCCTATAACGTTATTTTATACACTAAAATGCAGCACAAAATGCCGTAAAATGGGGTTGGCAATCTCGAAGATATCTCAGCATCCCTACACGTGATCAGGCTGGGACCAATTTTTCCATGTAGGGGACGCTAAACCCTTCAAGATGCACCCCTTGGGGTGTGCGGGATGATAGTTTTTGACTGGTTTCAACAGCGTCAAAGTACGCGCAAATTCGCGACATTTCGTACACAAAACGCGCTCCCATATAGCTACTAAGGGGGAGCTAATCTCGAAGGTATCTTCGGAACCAAGAGTGATAGGAGCTTGGTTCTGGTATTGAAATTTACGTCTCACCATACCCTACGTCACGCGCACGTCGGTGCGTCGCTGTCGTTATTACGTGACCGTTTCCATTCGCCTATAACGTTATTTTATACACTAAAATGCAGCACAAAATGCCGTAAAATGGGGTTGGCAATCTCGAAGATATCTCAGCATCCCTACACGTGATCAGGCTGGGACCAATTTTTCCATGTAGGGGACGCTAAACCCTTCAAGATGCACCCCTTGGGGTGTGCGGGATGATAGTTTTTGACTGGTTTCAACAGCGTCAAAGTACGCGCAAATTCGCGACATTTCGTACACAAAACGCGCTCCCATATAGCTACTAAGGGGGAGCTAATCTCGAAGGTATCTTCGGAACCAAGAGTGATAGGAGCTTGGTTCTGGTATTGAAATTAACGTCTCACCATACCCTACGTCACGCGCACGTCGGTGCGTCGCTGTCGTTATTACGTGACCGTTTCCATTCGCCTATAACGTTATTTTATACACTAAAATGCAGCACAAAATGCCGTAAAATGGGGTTGGCAATCTCGAAGATATCTCAGCATCCCTACACGTGATCAGGCTGGGACCAATTTTTCCATGTAGGGGACGCTAAACCCTTCAAGATGCACCCCTTGGGGTGTGCGGGATGATAGTTTTTGACTGGTTTCAACAGCGTCAAAGTACGCGCAAATTCGCGACATTTCGTACACAAAACGCGCTCCCATATAGCTACTAAGGGGGAGCTAATCTCGAAGGTATCTTCGGAACCAAGAGTGATAGGAGCTTGGTTCTGGTATTGAAATTTACGTCTCACCATACCCTACGTCACGCGCACGTCGGTGCGTCGCTGTCGTTATTACGTGACCGTTTCCATTCGCCTATAACGTTATTTTATACACTAAAATGCAGCACAAAATGCCGTAAAATGGGGTTGGCAATCTCGAAGATATCTCAGCATCCCTACACGTGATCAGGCTGGGACCAATTTTTCCATGTAGGGGACGCTAAACCCTTCAAGATGCACCCCTTGGGGTGTGCGGGATGATAGTTTTTGACTGGTTTCAACAGCGTCAAAGTACGCGCAAATTCGCGACATTTCGTACACAAAACGCGCTCCCATATAGCTACTAAGGGGGAGCTAATCTCGAAGGTATCTTCGGAACCAAGAGTGATAGGAGCTTGGTTCTGGTATTGAAATTTACGTCTCACCATACCCTACGTCACGCGCACGTCGGTGCGTCGCTGTCGTTATTACGTGACCGTTTCCATTCGCCTATAACGTTATTTTATACACTAAAATGCAGCACAAAATGCCGTAAAATGGGGTTGGCAATCTCGAAGATATCTCAGCATCCCTACACGTGATCAGGCTGGGACCAATTTTTCCATGTAGGGGACGCTAAACCCTTCAAGATGCACCCCTTGGGGTGTGCGGGATGATAGTTTTTGACTGGTTTCAACAGCGTCAAAGTACGCGCAAATTCGCGACATTTCGTACACAAAACGCGCTCCCATATAGCTACTAAGGGGGAGCTAATCTCGAAGGTATCTTCGGAACCAAGAGTGATAGGAGCTTGGTTCTGGTATTGAAATTTACGTCTCACCATACCCTACGTCACGCGCACGTCGGTGCGTCGCTGTCGTTATTACGTGACCGTTTCCATTCGCCTATAACGTTATTTTATACACTAAAATGCAGCACAAAATGCCGTAAAATGGGGTTGGCAATCTCGAAGATATCTCAGCATCCCTACACGTGATCAGGCTGGGACCAATTTTTCCATGTAGGGGACGCTAAACCCTTCAAGATGCACCCCTTGGGGTGTGCGGGATGATAGTTTTTGACTGGTTTCAACAGCGTCAAAGTATGCGCAAATTCGCGACATTTCGTACACAAAACGCGCTCCCATATAGCTACTAAGGGGGAGCTAATCTCGAAGGTATCTTCGGAACCAAGAGTGATAGGAGCTTGGTTCTGGTATTGAAATTTACGTCTCACCATACCCTACGTCACGCGCACGTCGGTGCGTCGCTGTCGTTATTACGTGACCGTTTCCATTCGCCTATAACGTTATTTTATACACTAAAATGCAGCACAAAATGCCGTAAAATGGGGTTGGCAATCTCGAAGATATCTCAGCATCCCTACACGTGATCAGGCTGGGACCAATTTTTCCATGTAGGGGACGCTAAACCCTTCAAGATGCACCCCTTGGGGTGTGCGGGATGATAGTTTTTGACTGGTTTCAACAGCGTCAAAGTACGCGCAAATTCGCGACATTTCGTACACAAAACGCGCTCCCATATAGCTACTAAGGGGGAGCTAATCTCGAAGGTATCTTCGGAACCAAGAGTGATAGGAGCTTGGTTCTGGTATTGAAATTTACGTCTCACCATACCCTACGTCACGCGCACGTCGGTGCGTCGCTGTCGTTATTACGTGACCGTTTCCATTCGCCTATAACGTTATTTTATACACTAAAATGCAGCACAAAATGCCGTAAAATGGGGTTGGCAATCTCGAAGATATCTCAGCATCCCTACACGTGATCAGGCTGGGACCAATTTTTCCATGTAGGGGACGCTAAACCCTTCAAGATGCACCCCTTGGGGTGTGCGGGATGATAGTTTTTGACTGGTTTCAACAGCGTCAAAGTACGCGCAAATTCGCGACATTTCGTACACAAAACGCGCTCCCATATAGCTACTAAGGGGGAGCTAATCTCGAAGGTATCTTCGGAACCAAGAGTGATAGGAGCTTGGTTCTGGTATTGAAATTTACGTCTCACCATACCCTACGTCACGCGCACGTCGGTGCGTCGCTGTCGTTATTACGTGACCGTTTCCATTCGCCTATAACGTTATTTTATACACTAAAATGCAGCACAAAATGCCGTAAAATGGGGTTGGCAATCTCGAAGATATCTCAGCATCCCTACACGTGATCAGGCTGGGACCAATTTTTCCATGTAGGGGACGCTAAACCCTTCAAGATGCACCCCTTGGGGTGTGCGGGATGATAGTTTTTGACTGGTTTCAACAGCGTCAAAGTACGCGCAAATTCGCGACATTTCGTACACAAAACGCGCTCCCATATAGCTACTAAGGGGGAGCTAATCTCGAAGGTATCTTCGGAACCAAGAGTGATAGGAGCTTGGTTCTGGTATTGAAATTTACGTCTCACCATACCCTACGTCACGCGCACGTCGGTGCGTCGCTGTCGTTATTACGTGACCGTTTCCATTCGCCTATAACGTTATTTTATACACTAAAATGCAGCACAAAATGCCGTAAAATGGGGTTGGCAATCTCGAAGATATCTCAGCATCCCTACACGTGATCAGGCTGGGACCAATTTTTCCATGTAGGGGACGCTAAACCCTTCAAGATGCACCCCTTGGGGTGTGCGGGATGATAGTTTTTGACTGGTTTCAACAGCGTCAAAGTACGCGCAAATTCGCGACATTTCGTACACAAAACGCGCTCCCATATAGCTACTAAGGGGGAGCTAATCTCGAAGGTATCTTCGGAACCAAGAGTGATAGGAGCTTGGTTCTGGTATTGAAATTTACGTCTCACCATACCCTACGTCACGCGCACGTCGGTGCGTCGCTGTCGTTATTACGTGACCGTTTCCATTCGCCTATAACGTTATTTTATACACTAAAATGCAGCACAAAATGCCGTAAAATGGGGTTGGCAATCTCGAAGATATCTCAGCATCCCTACACGTGATCAGGCTGGGACCAATTTTTCCATGTAGGGGACGCTAAACCCTTCAAGATGCACCCCTTGGGGTGTGCGGGATGATAGTTTTTGACTGGTTTCAACAGCGTCAAAGTACGCGCAAATTCGCGACATTTCGTACACAAAACGCGCTCCCATATAGCTACTAAGGGGGAGCTAATCTCGAAGGTATCTTCGGAACCAAGAGTGATAGGAGCTTGGTTCTGGTATTGAAATTTACGTCTCACCATACCCTACGTCACGCGCACGTCGGTGCGTCGCTGTCGTTATTACGTGACCGTTTCCATTCGCCTATAACGTTATTTTATACACTAAAATGCAGCACAAAATGCCGTAAAATGGGGTTGGCAATCTCGAAGATATCTCAGCATCCCTACACGTGATCAGGCTGGGACCAATTTTTCCATGTAGGGGACGCTAAACCCTTCAAGATGCACCCCTTGGGGTGTGCGGGATGATAGTTTTTGACTGGTTTCAACAGCGTCAAAGTACGCGCAAATTCGCGACATTTCGTACACAAAACGCGCTCCCATATAGCTACTAAGGGGGAGCTAATCTCGAAGGTATCTTCGGAACCAAGAGTGATAGGAGCTTGGTTCTGGTATTGAAATTTACGTCTCACCATACCCTACGTCACGCGCACGTCGGTGCGTCGCTGTCGTTATTACGTGACCGTTTCCATTCGCCTATAACGTTATTTTATACACTAAAATGCAGCACAAAATGCCGTAAAATGGGGTTGGCAATCTCGAAGATATCTCAGCATCCCTACACGTGATCAGGCTGGGACCAATTTTTCCATGTAGGGGACGCTAAACCCTTCAAGATGCACCCCTTGGGGTGTGCGGGATGATAGTTTTTGACTGGTTTCAACAGCGTCAAAGTACGCGCAAATTCGCGACATTTCGTACACAAAACGCGCTCCCATATAGCTACTAAGGGGGAGCTAATCTCGAAGGTATCTTCGGAACCAAGAGTGATAGGAGCTTGGTTCTGGTATTGAAATTTACGTCTCACCATACCCTACGTCACGCGCACGTCGGTGCGTCGCTGTCGTTATTACGTGACCGTTTCCATTCGCCTATAACGTTATTTTATACACTAAAATGCAGCACAAAATGCCGTAAAATGGGGTTGGCAATCTCGAAGATATCTCAGCATCCCTACACGTGATCAGGCTGGGACCAATTTTTCCATGTAGGGGACGCTAAACCCTTCAAGATGCACCCCTTGGGGTGTGCGGGATGATAGTTTTTGACTGGTTTCAACAGCGTCAAAGTACGCGCAAATTCGCGACATTTCGTACACAAAACGCGCTCCCATATAGCTACTAAGGGGGAGCTAATCTCGAAGGTATCTTCGGAACCAAGAGTGATAGGAGCTTGGTTCTGGTATTGAAATTTACGTCTCACCATACCCTACGTCACGCGCACGTCGGTGCGTCGCTGTCGTTATTACGTGACCGTTTCCATTCGCCTATAACGTTATTTTATACACTAAAATGCAGCACAAAATGCCGTAAAATGGGGTTGGCAATCTCGAAGATATCTCAGCATCCCTACACGTGATCAGGCTGGGACCAATTTTTCCATGTAGGGGACGCTAAACCCTTCAAGATGCACCCCTTGGGGTGTGCGGGATGATAGTTTTTGACTGGTTTCAACAGCGTCAAAGTACGCGCAAATTCGCGACATTTCGTACACAAAACGCGCTCCCATATAGCTACTAAGGGGGAGCTAATCTCGAAGGTATCTTCGGAACCAAGAGTGATAGGAGCTTGGTTCTGGTATTGAAATTTACGTCTCACCATACCCTACGTCACGCGCACGTCGGTGCGTCGCTGTCGTTATTACGTGACCGTTTCCATTCGCCTATAACGTTATTTTATACACTAAAATGCAGCACAAAATGCCGTAAAATGGGGTTGGCAATCTCGAAGATATCTCAGCATCCCTACACGTGATCAGGCTGGGACCAATTTTTCCATGTAGGGGACGCTAAACCCTTCAAGATGCACCCCTTGGGGTGTGCGGGATGATAGTTTTTGACTGGTTTCAACAGCGTCAAAGTACGCGCAAATTCGCGACATTTCGTACACAAAACGCGCTCCCATATAGCTACTAAGGGGGAGCTAATCTCGAAGGTATCTTCGGAACCAAGAGTGATAGGAGCTTGGTTCTGGTATTGAAATTTACGTCTCACCATACCCTACGTCACGCGCACGTCGGTGCGTCGCTGTCGTTATTACGTGACCGTTTCCATTCGCCTATAACGTTATTTTATACACTAAAATGCAGCACAAAATGCCGTAAAATGGGGTTGGCAATCTCGAAGATATCTCAGCATCCCTACACGTGATCAGGCTGGGACCAATTTTTCCATGTAGGGGACGCTAAACCCTTCAAGATGCACCCCTTGGGGTGTGCGGGATGATAGTTTTTGACTGGTTTCAACAGCGTCAAAGTACGCGCAAATTCGCGACATTTCGTACACAAAACGCGCTCCCATATAGCTACTAAGGGGGAGCTAATCTCGAAGGTATCTTCGGAACCAAGAGTGATAGGAGCTTGGTTCTGGTATTGAAATTTACGTCTCACCATACCCTACGTCACGCGCACGTCGGTGCGTCGCTGTCGTTATTACGTGACCGTTTCCATTCGCCTATAACGTTATTTTATACACTAAAATGCAGCACAAAATGCCGTAAAATGGGGTTGGCAATCTCGAAGATATCTCAGCATCCCTACACGTGATCAGGCTGGGACCAATTTTTCCATGTAGGGGACGCTAAACCCTTCAAGATGCACCCCTTGGGGTGTGCGGGATGATAGTTTTTGACTGGTTTCAACAGCGTCAAAGTACGCGCAAATTCGCGACATTTCGTACACAAAACGCGCTCCCATATAGCTACTAAGGGGGAGCTAATCTCGAAGGTATCTTCGGAACCAAGAGTGATAGGAGCTTGGTTCTGGTATTGAAATTTACGTCTCACCATACCCTACGTCACGCGCACGTCGGTGCGTCGCTGTCGTTATTACGTGACCGTTTCCATTCGCCTATAACGTTATTTTATACACTAAAATGCAGCACAAAATGCCGTAAAATGGGGTTGGCAATCTCGAAGATATCTCAGCATCCCTACACGTGATCAGGCTGGGACCAATTTTTCCATGTAGGGGACGCTAAACCCTTCAAGATGCACCCCTTGGGGTGTGCGGGATGATAGTTTTTGACTGGTTTCAACAGCGTCAAAGTACGCGCAAATTCGCGACATTTCGTACACAAAACGCGCTCCCATATAGCTACTAAGGGGGAGCTAATCTCGAAGGTATCTTCGGAACCAAGAGTGATAGGAGCTTGGTTCTGGTATTGAAATTTACGTCTCACCATACCCTACGTCACGCGCACGTCGGTGCGTCGCTGTCGTTATTACGTGACCGTTTCCATTCGCCTATAACGTTATTTTATACACTAAAATGCAGCACAAAATGCCGTAAAATGGGGTTGGCAATCTCGAAGATATCTCAGCATCCCTACACGTGATCAGGCTGGGACCAATTTTTCCATGTAGGGGACGCTAAACCCTTCAAGATGCACCCCTTGGGGTGTGCGGGATGATAGTTTTTGACTGGTTTCAACAGCGTCAAAGTACGCGCAAATTCGCGACATTTCGTACACAAAACGCGCTCCCATATAGCTACTAAGGGGGAGCTAATCTCGAAGGTATCTTCGGAACCAAGAGTGATAGGAGCTTGGTTCTGGTATTGAAATTTACGTCTCACCATACCCTACGTCACGCGCACGTCGGTGCGTCGCTGTCGTTATTACGTGACCGTTTCCATTCGCCTATAACGTTATTTTATACACTAAAATGCAGCACAAAATGCCGTAAAATGGGGTTGGCAATCTCGAAGATATCTCAGCATCCCTACACGTGATCAGGCTGGGACCAATTTTTCCATGTAGGGGACGCTAAACCCTTCAAGATGCACCCCTTGGGGTGTGCGGGATGATAGTTTTTGACTGGTTTCAACAGCGTCAAAGTACGCGCAAATTCGCGACATTTCGTACACAAAACGCGCTCCCATATAGCTACTAAGGGGAGCTAATCTCGAAGGTATCTTCGGAACCAAGAGTGATAGGAGCTTGGTTCTGGTATTGAAATTTACGTCTCACCATACCCTACGTCACGCGCACGTCGGTGCGTCGCTGTCGTTATTACGTGACCGTTTCCATTCGCCTATAACGTTATTTTATACACTAAAATGCAGCACAAAATGCCGTAAAATGGGGTTGGCAATCTCGAAGATATCTCAGCATCCCTACACGTGATCAGGCTGGGACCAATTTTTCCATGTAGGGGACGCTAAACCCTTCAAGATGCACCCCTTGGGGTGTGCGGGATGATAGTTTTTGACTGGTTTCAACAGCGTCAAAGTACGCGCAAATTCGCGACATTTCGTACACAAAACGCGCTCCCATATAGCTACTAAGGGGGAGCTAATCTCGAAGGTATCTTCGGAACCAAGAGTGATAGGAGCTTGGTTCTGGTATTGAAATTTACGTCTCACCATACCCTACGTCACGCGCACGTCGGTGCGTCGCTGTCGTTATTACGTGACCGTTTCCATTCGCCTATAACGTTATTTTATACACTAAAATGCAGCACAAAATGCCGTAAAATGGGGTTGGCAATCTCGAAGATATCTCAGCATCCCTACACGTGATCAGGCTGGGACCAATTTTTCCATGTAGGGGACGCTAAACCCTTCAAGATGCACCCCTTGGGGTGTGCGGGATGATAGTTTTTGACTGGTTTCAACAGCGTCAAAGTACGCGCAAATTCGCGACATTTCGTACACAAAACGCGCTCCCATATAGCTACTAAGGGGGAGCTAATCTCGAAGGTATCTTCGGAACCAAGAGTGATAGGAGCTTGGTTCTGGTATTGAAATTTACGTCTCACCATACCCTACGTCACGCGCACGTCGGTGCGTCGCTGTCGTTATTACGTGACCGTTTCCATTCGCCTATAACGTTATTTTATACACTAAAATGCAGCACAAAATGCCGTAAAATGGGGTTGGCAATCTCGAAGATATCTCAGCATCCCTACACGTGATCAGGCTGGGACCAATTTTTCCATGTAGGGGACGCTAAACCCTTCAAGATGCACCCCTTGGGGTGTGCGGGATGATAGTTTTTGACTGGTTTCAACAGCGTCAAAGTACGCGCAAATTCGCGACATTTCGTACACAAAACGCGCTCCCATATAGCTACTAAGGGGGAGCTAATCTCGAAGGTATCTTCGGAACCAAGAGTGATAGGAGCTTGGTTCTGGTATTGAAATTTACGTCTCACCATACCCTACGTCACGCGCACGTCGGTGCATCGCTGTCGTTATTACGTGACCGTTTCCATTCGCCTATAACGTTATTTTATACACTAAAATGCAGCACAAAATGCCGTAAAATGGGGTTGGCAATCTCGAAGATATCTCAGCATCCCTACACGTGATCAGGCTGGGACCAATTTTTCCATGTAGGGGACGCTAAACCCTTCAAGATGCACCCCTTGGGGTGTGCGGGATGATAGTTTTTGACTGGTTTCAACAGCGTCAAAGTACGCGCAAATTCGCGACATTTCGTACACAAAACGCGCTCCCATATAGCTACTAAGGGGGCTAATCTCGAAGGTATCTTCGGAACCAAGAGTGATAGGAGCTTGGTTCTGGTATTGAAATTTACGTCTCACCATACCCTACGTCACGCGCACGTCGGTGCGTCGCTGTCGTTATTACGTGACCGTTTCCATTCGCCTATAACGTTATTTTATACACTAAAATGCAGCACAAAATGCCGTAAAATGGGGTTGGCAATCTCGAAGATATCTCAGCATCCCTACACGTGATCAGGCTGGGACCAATTTTTCCATGTAGGGGACGCTAAACCCTTCAAGATGCACCCCTTGGGGTGTGCGGGATGATAGTTTTTGACTGGTTTCAACAGCGTCAAAGTACGCGCAAATTCGCGACATTTCGTACACAAAACGCGCTCCCATATAGCTACTAAGGGGGAGCTAATCTCGAAGGTATCTTCGGAACCAAGAGTGATAGGAGCTTGGTTCTGGTATTGAAATTTACGTCTCACCATACCCTACGTCACGCGCACGTCGGTGCGTCGCTGTCGTTATTACGTGACCGTTTCCATTCGCCTATAACGTTATTTTATACACTAAAATGCAGCACAAAATGCCGTAAAATGGGGTTGGCAATCTCGAAGATATCTCAGCATCCCTACACGTGATCAGGCTGGGACCAATTTTTCCATGTAGGGGACGCTAAACCCTTCAAGATGCACCCCTTGGGGTGTGCGGGATGATAGTTTTTGACTGGTTTCAACAGCGTCAAAGTACGCGCAAATTCGCGACATTTCGTACACAAAACGCGCTCCCATATAGCTACTAAGGGGGAGCTAATCTCGAAGGTATCTTCGGAACCAAGAGTGATAGGAGCTTGGTTCTGGTATTGAAATTTACGTCTCACCATACCCTACGTCACGCGCACGTCGGTGCGTCGCTGTCGTTATTACGTGACCGTTTCCATTCGCCTATAACGTTATTTTATACACTAAAATGCAGCACAAAATGCCGTAAAATGGGGTTGGCAATCTCGAAGATATCTCAGCATCCCTACACGTGATCAGGCTGGGACCAATTTTTCCATGTAGGGGACGCTAAACCCTTCAAGATGCACCCCTTGGGGTGTGCGGGATGATAGTTTTTGACTGGTTTCAACAGCGTCAAAGTACGCGCAAATTCGCGACATTTCGTACACAAAACGCGCTCCCATATAGCTACTAAGGGGGAGCTAATCTCGAAGGTATCTTCGGAACCAAGAGTGATAGGAGCTTGGTTCTGGTATTGAAATTTACGTCTCACCATACCCTACGTCACGCGCACGTCGGTGCGTCGCTGTCGTTATTACGTGACCGTTTCCATTCGCCTATAACGTTATTTTATACACTAAAATGCAGCACAAAATGCCGTAAAATGGGGTTGGCAATCTCGAAGATATCTCAGCATCCCTACACGTGATCAGGCTGGGACCAATTTTTCCATGTAGGGGACGCTAAACCCTTCAAGATGCACCCCTTGGGGTGTGCGGGATGATAGTTTTTGACTGGTTTCAACAGCGTCAAAGTACGCGCAAATTCGCGACATTTCGTACACAAAACGCGCTCCCATATAGCTACTAAGGGGGAGCTAATCTCGAAGGTATCTTCGGAACCAAGAGTGATAGGAGCTTGGTTCTGGTATTGAAATTTACGTCTCACCATACCCTACGTCACGCGCACGTCGGTGCGTCGCTGTCGTTATTACGTGACCGTTTCCATTCGCCTATAACGTTATTTTATACACTAAAATGCAGCACAAAATGCCGTAAATTGGGGTTGGCAATCTCGAAGATATCTCAGCATCCCTACACGTGATCAGGCTGGGACCAATTTTTCCATGTAGGGGACGCTAAACCCTTCAAGATGCACCCCTTGGGGTGTGCGGGATGATAGTTTTTGACTGGTTTCAACAGCGTCAAAGTACGCGCAAATTCGCGACATTTCGTACACAAAACGCGCTCCCATATAGCTACTAAGGGGGAGCTAATCTCGAAGGTATCTTCGGAACCAAGAGTGATAGGAGCTTGGTTCTGGTATTGAAATTTACGTCTCACCATACCCTACGTCACGCGCACGTCGGTGCGTCGCTGTCGTTATTACGTGACCGTTTCCATTCGCCTATAACGTTATTTTATACACTAAAATGCAGCACAAAATGCCGTAAAATGGGGTTGGCAATCTCGAAGATATCTCAGCATCCCTACACGTGATCAGGCTGGGACCAATTTTTCCATGTAGGGGACGCTAAACCCTTCAAGATGCACCCCTTGGGGTGTGCGGGATGATAGTTTTTGACTGGTTTCAACAGCGTCAAAGTACGCGCAAATTCGCGACATTTCGTACACAAAACGCGCTCCCATATAGCTACTAAGGGGGAGCTAATCTCGAAGGTATCTTCGGAACCAAGAGTGATAGGAGCTTGGTTCTGGTATTGAAATTTACGTCTCACCATACCCTACGTCACGCGCACGTCGGTGCGTCGCTGTCGTTATTACGTGACCGTTTCCATTCGCCTATAACGTTATTTTATACACTAAAATGCAGCACAAAATGCCGTAAAATGGGGTTGGCAATCTCGAAGATATCTCAGCATCCCTACACGTGATCAGGCTGGGACCAATTTTTCCATGTAGGGGACGCTAAACCCTTCAAGATGCACCCCTTGGGGTGTGCGGGATGATAGTTTTTGACTGGTTTCAACAGCGTCAAAGTACGCGCAAATTCGCGACATTTCGTACACAAAACGCGCTCCCATATAGCTACTAAGGGGGAGCTAATCTCGAAGGTATCTTCGGAACCAAGAGTGATAGGAGCTTGGTTCTGGTATTGAAATTTACGTCTCACCATACCCTACGTCACGCGCACGTCGGTGCGTCGCTGTCGTTATTACGTGACCGTTTCCATTCGCCTATAACGTTATTTTATACACTAAAATGCAGCACAAAATGCCGTAAAATGGGGTTGGCAATCTCGAAGATATCTCAGCATCCCTACACGTGATCAGGCTGGGACCAATTTTTCCATGTAGGGGACGCTAAACCCTTCAAGATGCACCCCTTGGGGTGTGCGGGATGATAGTTTTTGACTGGTTTCAACAGCGTCAAAGTACGCGCAAATTCGCGACATTTCGTACACAAAACGCGCTCCCATATAGCTACTAAGGGGGAGCTAATCTCGAAGGTATCTTCGGAACCAAGAGTGATAGGAGCTTGGTTCTGGTATTGAAATTTACGTCTCACCATACCCTACGTCACGCGCACGTCGGTGCGTCGCTGTCGTTATTACGTGACCGTTTCCATTCGCCTATAACGTTATTTTATACACTAAAATGCAGCACAAAATGCCGTAAAATGGGGTTGGCAATCTCGAAGATATCTCAGCATCCCTACACGTGATCAGGCTGGGACCAATTTTTCCATGTAGGGGACGCTAAACCCTTCAAGATGCACCCCTTGGGGTGTGCGGGATGATAGTTTTTGACTGGTTTCAACAGCGTCAAAGTACGCGCAAATTCGCGACATTTCGTACACAAAACGCGCTCCCATATAGCTACTAAGGGGGAGCTAATCTCGAAGGTATCTTCGGAACCAAGAGTGATAGGAGCTTGGTTCTGGTATTGAAATTTACGTCTCACCATACCCTACGTCACGCGCACGTCGGTGCGTCGCTGTCGTTATTACGTGACCGTTTCCATTCGCCTATAACGTTATTTTATACACTAAAATGCAGCACAAAATGCCGTAAAATGGGGTTGGCAATCTCGAAGATATCTCAGCATCCCTACACGTGATCAGGCTGGGACCAATTTTTCCATGTAGGGGACGCTAAACCCTTCAAGATGCACCCCTTGGGGTGTGCGGGATGATAGTTTTTGACTGGTTTCAACAGCGTCAAAGTACGCGCAAATTCGCGACATTTCGTACACAAAACGCGCTCCCATATAGCTACTAAGGGGGAGCTAATCTCGAAGGTATCTTCGGAACCAAGAGTGATAGGAGCTTGGTTCTGGTATTGAAATTTACGTCTCACCATACCCTACGTCACGCGCACGTCGGTGCGTCGCTGTCGTTATTACGTGACCGTTTCCATTCGCCTATAACGTTATTTTATACACTAAAATGCAGCACAAAATGCCGTAAAATGGGGTTGGCAATCTCGAAGATATCTCAGCATCCCTACACGTGATCAGGCTGGGACCAATTTTTCCATGTAGGGGACGCTAAACCCTTCAAGATGCACCCCTTGGGGTGTGCGGGATGATAGTTTTTGACTGGTTTCAACAGCGTCAAAGTACGCGCAAATTCGCGACATTTCGTACACAAAACGCGCTCCCATATAGCTACTAAGGGGGAGCTAATCTCGAAGGTATCTTCGGAACCAAGAGTGATAGGAGCTTGGTTCTGGTATTGAAATTTACGTCTCACCATACCCTACGTCACGCGCACGTCGGTGCGTCGCTGTCGTTATTACGTGACCGTTTCCATTCGCCTATAACGTTATTTTATACACTAAAATGCAGCACAAAATGCCGTAAAATGGGGTTGGCAATCTCGAAGATATCTCAGCATCCCTACACGTGATCAGGCTGGGACCAATTTTTCCATGTAGGGGACGCTAAACCCTTCAAGATGCACCCCTTGGGGTGTGCGGGATGATAGTTTTTGACTGGTTTCAACAGCGTCAAAGTACGCGCAAATTCGCGACATTTCGTACACAAAACGCGCTCCCATATAGCTACTAAGGGGGAGCTAATCTCGAAGGTATCTTCGGAACCAAGAGTGATAGGAGCTTGGTTCTGGTATTGAAATTTACGTCTCACCATACCCTACGTCACGCGCACGTCGGTGCGTCGCTGTCGTTATTACGTGACCGTTTCCATTCGCCTATAACGTTATTTTATACACTAAAATGCAGCACAAAATGCCGTAAAATGGGGTTGGCAATCTCGAAGATATCTCAGCATCCCTACACGTGATCAGGCTGGGACCAATTTTTCCATGTAGGGGACGCTAAACCCTTCAAGATGCACCCCTTGGGGTGTGCGGGATGATAGTTTTTGACTGGTTTCAACAGCGTCAAAGTACGCGCAAATTCGCGACATTTCGTACACAAAACGCGCTCCCATATAGCTACTAAGGGGGAGCTAATCTCGAAGGTATCTTCGGAACCAAGAGTGATAGGAGCTTGGTTCTGGTATTGAAATTTACGTCTCACCATACCCTACGTCACGCGCACGTCGGTGCGTCGCTGTCGTTATTACGTGACCGTTTCCATTCGCCTATAACGTTATTTTATACACTAAAATGCAGCACAAAATGCCGTAAAATGGGGTTGGCAATCTCGAAGATATCTCAGCATCCCTACACGTGATCAGGCTGGGACCAATTTTTCCATGTAGGGGACGCTAAACCCTTCAAGATGCACCCCTTGGGGTGTGCGGGATGATAGTTTTTGACTGGTTTCAACAGCGTCAAAGTACGCGCAAATTCGCGACATTTCGTACACAAAACGCGCTCCCATATAGCTACTAAGGGGGAGCTAATCTCGAAGGTATCTTCGGAACCAAGAGTGATAGGAGCTTGGTTCTGGTATTGAAATTTACGTCTCACCATACCCTACGTCACGCGCACGTCGGTGCGTCGCTGTCGTTATTACGTGACCGTTTCCATTCGCCTATAACGTTATTTTATACACTAAAATGCAGCACAAAATGCCGTAAAATGGGGTTGGCAATCTCGAAGATATCTCAGCATCCCTACACGTGATCAGGCTGGGACCAATTTTTCCATGTAGGGGACGCTAAACCCTTCAAGATGCACCCCTTGGGGTGTGCGGGATGATAGTTTTTGACTGGTTTCAACAGCGTCAAAGTACGCGCAAATTCGCGACATTTCGTACACAAAACGCGCTCCCATATAGCTACTAAGGGGGAGCTAATCTCGAAGGTATCTTCGGAACCAAGAGTGATAGGAGCTTGGTTCTGGTATTGAAATTTACGTCTCACCATACCCTACGTCACGCGCACGTCGGTGCGTCGCTGTCGTTATTACGTGACCGTTTCCATTCGCCTATAACGTTATTTTATACACTAAAATGCAGCACAAAATGCCGTAAAATGGGGTTGGCAATCTCGAAGATATCTCAGCATCCCTACACGTGATCAGGCTGGGACCAATTTTTCCATGTAGGGGACGCTAAACCCTTCAAGATGCACCCCTTGGGGTGTGCGGGATGATAGTTTTTGACTGGTTTCAACAGCGTCAAAGTACGCGCAAATTCGCGACATTTCGTACACAAAACGCGCTCCCATATAGCTACTAAGGGGGAGCTAATCTCGAAGGTATCTTCGGAACCAAGAGTGATAGGAGCTTGGTTCTGGTATTGAAATTTACGTCTCACCATACCCTACGTCACGCGCACGTCGGTGCGTCGCTGTCGTTATTACGTGACCGTTTCCATTCGCCTATAACGTTATTTTATACACTAAAATGCAGCACAAAATGCCGTAAAATGGGGTTGGCAATCTCGAAGATATCTCAGCATCCCTACACGTGATCAGGCTGGGACCAATTTTTCCATGTAGGGGACGCTAAACCCTTCAAGATGCACCCCTTGGGGTGTGCGGGATGATAGTTTTTGACTGGTTTCAACAGCGTCAAAGTACGCGCAAATTCGCGACATTTCGTACACAAAACGCGCTCCCATATAGCTACTAAGGGGGAGCTAATCTCGAAGGTATCTTCGGAACCAAGAGTGATAGGAGCTTGGTTCTGGTATTGAAATTTACGTCTCACCATACCCTACGTCACGCGCACGTCGGTGCGTCGCTGTCGTTATTACGTGACCGTTTCCATTCGCCTATAACGTTATTTTATACACTAAAATGCAGCACAAAATGCCGTAAAATGGGGTTGGCAATCTCGAAGATATCTCAGCATCCCTACACGTGATCAGGCTGGGACCAATTTTTCCATGTAGGGGACGCTAAACCCTTCAAGATGCACCCCTTGGGGTGTGCGGGATGATAGTTTTTGACTGGTTTCAACAGCGTCAAAGTACGCGCAAATTCGCGACATTTCGTACACAAAACGCGCTCCCATATAGCTACTAAGGGGGAGCTAATCTCGAAGGTATCTTCGGAACCAAGAGTGATAGGAGCTTGGTTCTGGTATTGAAATTTACGTCTCACCATACCCTACGTCACGCGCACGTCGGTGCGTCGCTGTCGTTATTACGTGACCGTTTCCATTCGCCTATAACGTTATTTTATACACTAAAATGCAGCACAAAATGCCGTAAAATGGGGTTGGCAATCTCGAAGATATCTCAGCATCCCTACACGTGATCAGGCTGGGACCAATTTTTCCATGTAGGGGACGCTAAACCCTTCAAGATGCACCCCTGTGGTGTGCGGGATGATAGTTTTTGACTGGTTTCAACAGCGTCAAAGTACGCGCAAATTCGCGACATTTCGTACACAAAACGCGCTCCCATATAGCTACTAAGGGGGAGCTAATCTCGAAGGTATCTTCGGAACCAAGAGTGATAGGAGCTTGGTTCTGGTATTGAAATTTACGTCTCACCATACCCTACGTCACGCGCACGTCGGTGCATCGCTGTCGTTATTACGTGACCGTTTCCATTCGCCTATAACGTTATTTTATACACTAAAATGCAGCACAAAATGCCGTAAAATGGGGTTGGCAATCTCGAAGATATCTCAGCATCCCTACACGTGATCAGGCTGGGACCAATTTTTCCATGTAGGGGACGCTAAACCCTTCAAGATGCACCCCGTGGGGTGTGCGGGATGATAGTTTTTGACTGGTTTCAACAGCGTCAAAGTACGCGCAAATTCGCGACATTTCGTACACAAAACGCGCTCCCATATAGCTACTAAGGGGGAGCTAATCTCGAAGGTATCTTCGGAACCAAGAGTGATAGGAGCTTGGTTCTGGTATTGAAATTTACGTCTCACCATACCCTACGTCACGCGCACGTCGGTGCGTCGCTGTCGTTATTACGTGACCGTTTCCATTCGCCTATAACGTTATTTTATACACTAAAATGCAGCACAAAATGCCGTAAAATGGGGTTGGCAATCTCGAAGATATCTCAGCATCCCTACACGTGATCAGGCTGGGACCAATTTTTCCATGTAGGGGACGCTAAACCCTTCAAGATGCACCCCTTGGGGTGTGCGGGATGATAGTTTTTGACTGGTTTCAACAGCGTCAAAGTACGCGCAAATTCGCGACATTTCGTACACAAAACGCGCTCCCATATAGCTACTAAGGGGGAGCTAATCTCGAAGGTATCTTCGGAACCAAGAGTGATAGGAGCTTGGTTCTGGTATTGAAATTTACGTCTCACCATACCCTACGTCACGCGCACGTCGGTGCGTCGCTGTCGTTATTACGTGACCGTTTCCATTCGCCTATAACGTTATTTTATACACTAAAATGCAGCACAAAATGCCGTAAAATGGGGTTGGCAATCTCGAAGATATCTCAGCATCCCTACACGTGATCAGGCTGGGACCAATTTTTCCATGTAGGGGACGCTAAACCCTTCAAGATGCAGTGGGTGCGGGATGATATGATTTTTGACTGGTTTCAACAGCGTCAAAGTACGCGCAAATTCGCGACATTTCGTACACAAAACGCGCTCCCATATAGCTACTAAGGGGGAGCTAATCTCGAAGGTATCTTCGGAACCAAGAGTGATAGGAGCTTGGTTCTGGTATTGAAATTTACGTCTCACCATACCCTACGTCACGCGCACGTCGGTGCGTCGCTGTCGTTATTACGTGACCGTTTCCATTCGCCTATAACGTTATTTTATACACTAAAATGCAGCACAAAATGCCGTAAAATGGGGTTGGCAATCTCGAAGATATCTCAGCATCCCTACACGTGATCAGGCTGGGACCAATTTTTCCATGTAGGGGACGCTAAACCCTTCAAGATGCACCCCTTGGGGTGTGCGGGATGATAGTTTTTGACTGGTTTCAACAGCGTCAAAGTACGCGCAAATTCGCGACATTTCGTACACAAAACGCGCTCCCATATAGCTACTAAGGGGGAGCTAATCTCGAAGGTATCTTCGGAACCAAGAGTGATAGGAGCTTGGTTCTGGTATTGAAATTTACGTCTCACCATACCCTACGTCACGCGCACGTCGGTGCGTCGCTGTCGTTATTACGTGACCGTTTCCATTCGCCTATAACGTTATTTTATACACTAAAATGCAGCACAAAATGCCGTAAAATGGGGTTGGCAATCTCGAAGATATCTCAGCATCCCTACACGTGATCAGGCTGGGACCAATTTTTCCATGTAGGGGACGCTAAACCCTTCAAGATGCACCCCTTGGGGTGTGCGGGATGATAGTTTTTGACTGGTTTCAACAGCGTCAAAGTACGCGCAAATTCGCGACATTTCGTACACAAAACGCGCTCCCATATAGCTACTAAGGGGGAGCTAATCTCGAAGGTATCTTCGGAACCAAGAGTGATAGGAGCTTGGTTCTGGTATTGAAATTTACGTCTCACCATACCCTACGTCACGCGCACGTCGGTGCGTCGCTGTCGTTATTACGTGACCGTTTCCATTCGCCTATAACGTTATTTTATACACTAAAATGCAGCACAAAATGCCGTAAAATGGGGTTGGCAATCTCGAAGATATCTCAGCATCCCTACACGTGATCAGGCTGGGACCAATTTTTCCATGTAGGGGACGCTAAACCCTTCAAGATGCACCCCTTGGGGTGTGCGGGATGATAGTTTTTGACTGGTTTCAACAGCGTCAAAGTACGCGCAAATTCGCGACATTTCGTACACAAAACGCGCTCCCATATAGCTACTAAGGGGGAGCTAATCTCGAAGGTATCTTCGGAACCAAGAGTGATAGGAGCTTGGTTCTGGTATTGAAATTTACGTCTCACCATACCCTACGTCACGCGCACGTCGGTGCGTCGCTGTCGTTATTACGTGACCGTTTCCATTCGCCTATAACGTTATTTTATACACTAAAATGCAGCACAAAATGCCGTAAAATGGGGTTGGCAATCTCGAAGATATCTCAGCATCCCTACACGTGATCAGGCTGGGACCAATTTTTCCATGTAGGGGACGCTAAACCCTTCAAGATGCACCCCTTGGGGTGTGCGGGATGATAGTTTTTGACTGGTTTCAACAGCGTCAAAGTACGCGCAAATTCGCGACATTTCGTACACAAAACGCGCTCCCATATAGCTACTAAGGGGGAGCTAATCTCGAAGGTATCTTCGGAACCAAGAGTGATAGGAGCTTGGTTCTGGTATTGAAATTTACGTCTCACCATACCCTACGTCACGCGCACGTCGGTGCATCGCTGGCGTTATTACGTGACCGTTTCCATTCGCCTATAACGTTATTTTATACACTAAAATGCAGCACAAAATGCCGTAAAATGGGGTTGGCAATCTCGAAGATATCTCAGCATCCCTACACGTGATCAGGCTGGGACCAATTTTTCCATGTAGGGGACGCTAAACCCTTCAAGATGCACCCCTTGGGGTGTGCGGGATGATAGTTTTTGACTGGTTTCAACAGCGTCAAAGTACGCGCAAATTCGCGACATTTCGTACACAAAACGCGCTCCCATATAGCTACTAAGGGGGAGCTAATCTCGAAGGTATCTTCGGAACCAAGAGTGATAGGAGCTTGGTTCTGGTATTGAAATTTACGTCTCACCATACCCTACGTCACGCGCACGTCGGTGCATCGCTGTCGTTATTACGTGACCGTTTCCATTCGCCTATAACGTTATTTTATACACTAAAATGCAGCACAAAATGCCGTAAAATGGGGTTGGCAATCTCGAAGATATCTCAGCATCCCTACACGTGATCAGGCTGGGACCAATTTTTCCATGTAGGGGACGCTAAACCCTTCAAGATGCACCCCTTGGGGGTGTGCGGGATGATAGTTTTTGACTGGTTTCAACAGCGTCAAAGTACGCGCAAATTCGCGACATTTCGTACACAAAACGCGCTCCCATATAGCTACTAAGGGGGAGCTAATCTCGAAGGTATCTTCGGAACCAAGAGTGATAGGAGCTTGGTTCTGGTATTGAAATTTACGTCTCACCATACCCTACGTCACGCGCACGTCGGTGCATCGCTGGCGTTATTACGTGACCGTTTCCATTCGCCTATAACGTTATTTTATACACTAAAATGCAGCACAAAATGCCGTAAAATGGGGTTGGCAATCTCGAAGATATCTCAGCATCCCTACACGTGATCAGGCTGGGACCAATTTTTCCATGTAGGGGACGCTAAACCCTTCAAGATGCACCCCTTGGGGTGTGCGGGATGATAGTTTTTGACTGGTTTCAACAGCGTCAAAGTACGCGCAAATTCGCGACATTTCGTACACAAAACGCGCTCCCATATAGCTACTAAGGGGGAGCTAATCTCGAAGGTATCTTCGGAACCAAGAGTGATAGGAGCTTGGTTCTGGTATTGAAATTTACGTCTCACCATACCCTACGTCACGCGCACGTCGGTGCGTCGCTGTCGTTATTACGTGACCGTTTCCATTCGCCTATAACGTTATTTTATACACTAAAATGCAGCACAAAATGCCGTAAAATGGGGTTGGCAATCTCGAAGATATCTCAGCATCCCTACACGTGATCAGGCTGGGACCAATTTTTCCATGTAGGGGACGCTAAACCCTTCAAGATGCACCCCTTGGGGTGTGCGGGATGATAGTTTTTGACTGGTTTCAACAGCGTCAAAGTACGCGCAAATTCGCGACATTTCGTACACAAAACGCGCTCCCATATAGCTACTAAGGGGGAGCTAATCTCGAAGGTATCTTCGGAACCAAGAGTGATAGGAGCTTGGTTCTGGTATTGAAATTTACGTCTCACCATACCCTACGTCACGCGCACGTCGGTGCATCGCTGTCGTTATTACGTGACCGTTTCCATTCGCCTATAACGTTATTTTATACACTAAAATGCAGCACAAAATGCCGTAAAATGGGGTTGGCAATCTCGAAGATATCTCAGCATCCCTACACGTGATCAGGCTGGGACCAATTTTTCCATGTAGGGGACGCTAAACCCTTCAAGATGCACCCCTTGGGGTGTGCGGGATGATAGTTTTTGACTGGTTTCAACAGCGTCAAAGTACGCGCAAATTCGCGACATTTCGTACACAAAACGCGCTCCCATATAGCTACTAAGGGGGAGCTAATCTCGAAGGTATCTTCGGAACCAAGAGTGATAGGAGCTTGGTTCTGGTATTGAAATTTACGTCTCACCATACCCTACGTCACGCGCACGTCGGTGCGTCGCTGTCGTTATTACGTGACCGTTTCCATTCGCCTATAACGTTATTTTATACACTAAAATGCAGCACAAAATGCCGTAAAATGGGGTTGGCAATCTCGAAGATATCTCAGCATCCCTACACGTGATCAGGCTGGGACCAATTTTTCCATGTAGGGGACGCTAAACCCTTCAAGATGCACCCCTTGGGGTGTGCGGGATGATAGTTTTTGACTGGTTTCAACAGCGTCAAAGTACGCGCAAATTCGCGACATTTCGTACACAAAACGCGCTCCCATATAGCTACTGAGGGGGAGCTAATCTCGAAGGTATCTTCGGAACCAAGAGTGATAGGAGCTTGGTTCTGGTATTGAAATTTACGTCTCACCATACCCTACGTCACGCGCACGTCGGTGCGTCGCTGTCGTTATTACGTGACCGTTTCCATTCGCCTATAACGTTATTTTATACACTAAAATGCAGCACAAAATGCCGTAAAATGGGGTTGGCAATCTCGAAGATATCTCAGCATCCCTACACGTGATCAGGCTGGGACCAATTTTTCCATGTAGGGGACGCTAAACCCTTCAAGATGCACCCCTTGGGGTGTGCGGGATGATAGTTTTTGACTGGTTTCAACAGCGTCAAAGTACGCGCAAATTCGCGACATTTCGTACACAAAACGCGCTCCCATATAGCTACTAAGGGGGAGCTAATCTCGAAGGTATCTTCGGAACCAAGAGTGATAGGAGCTTGGTTCTGGTATTGAAATTTACGTCTCACCATACCCTACGTCACGCGCACGTCGGTGCGTCGCTGTCGTTATTACGTGACCGTTTCCATTCGCCTATAACGTTATTTTATACACTAAAATGCAGCACAAAATGCCGTAAAATGGGGTTGGCAATCTCGAAGATATCTCAGCATCCCTACACGTGATCAGGCTGGGACCAATTTTTCCATGTAGGGGACGCTAAACCCTTCAAGATGCACCCCTTGGGGTGTGCGGGATGATAGTTTTTGACTGGTTTCAACAGCGTCAAAGTACGCGCAAATTCGCGACATTTCGTACACAAAACGCGCTCCCATATAGCTACTAAGGGGGAGCTAATCTCGAAGGTATCTTCGGAACCAAGAGTGATAGGAGCTTGGTTCTGGTATTGAAATTTACGTCTCACCATACCCTACGTCACGCGCACGTCGGTGCGTCGCTGTCGTTATTACGTGACCGTTTCCATTCGCCTATAACGTTATTTTATACACTAAAATGCAGCACAAAATGCCGTAAAATGGGGTTGGCAATCTCGAAGATATCTCAGCATCCCTACACGTGATCAGGCTGGGACCAATTTTTCCATGTAGGGGACGCTAAACCCTTCAAGATGCACCCCTTGGGGTGTGCGGGATGATAGTTTTTGACTGGTTTCAACAGCGTCAAAGTACGCGCAAATTCGCGACATTTCGTACACAAAACGCGCTCCCATATAGCTACTAAGGGGGAGCTAATCTCGAAGGTATCTTCGGAACCAAGAGTGATAGGAGCTTGGTTCTGGTATTGAAATTTACGTCTCACCATACCCTACGTCACGCGCACGTCGGTGCATCGCTGGCGTTATTACGTGACCGTTTCCATTCGCCTATAACGTTATTTTATACACTAAAATGCAGCACAAAATGCCGTAAAATGGGGTTGGCAATCTCGAAGATATCTCAGCATCCCTACACGTGATCAGGCTGGGACCAATTTTTCCATGTAGGGGACGCTAAACCCTTCAAGATGCACCCCTTGGGGTGTGCGGGATGATAGTTTTTGACTGGTTTCAACAGCGTCAAAGTACGCGCAAATTCGCGACATTTCGTACACAAAACGCGCTCCCATATAGCTACTAAGGGGGAGCTAATCTCGAAGGTATCTTCGGAACCAAGAGTGATAGGAGCTTGGTTCTGGTATTGAAATTTACGTCTCACCATACCCTACGTCACGCGCACGTCGGTGCGTCGCTGTCGTTATTACGTGACCGTTTCCATTCGCCTATAACGTTATTTTATACACTAAAATGCAGCACAAAATGCCGTAAAATGGGGTTGGCAATCTCGAAGATATCTCAGCATCCCTACACGTGATCAGGCTGGGACCAATTTTTCCATGTAGGGGACGCTAAACCCTTCAAGATGCACCCCTTGGGGTGTGCGGGATGATAGTTTTTGACTGGTTTCAACAGCGTCAAAGTACGCGCAAATTCGCGACATTTCGTACACAAAACGCGCTCCCATATAGCTACTAAGGGGGAGCTAATCTCGAAGGTATCTTCGGAACCAAGAGTGATAGGAGCTTGGTTCTGGTATTGAAATTTACGTCTCACCATACCCTACGTCACGCGCACGTCGGTGCGTCGCTGTCGTTATTACGTGACCGTTTCCATTCGCCTATAACGTTATTTTATACACTAAAATGCAGCACAAAATGCCGTAAAGTGGGGTTGGCAATCTCCAAGATATCTCAGCATCCCTACACGTGATTAGACTGGGACCAATTTTTCCATGTAGGGGACGCTAAACCCTTCAAGATGCACCCCTTGGGGTGTGCGGGATGATAGTTTTTGACTGGTTTCAACAGCGTCAAAGTACGCGCAAATTCGCGACATTTCGTACACAAAACGCGCTCCCATATAGCTACTAAGGGGGAGCTAATCTCGAAGGTATCTTCGGAACCAAGAGTGATAGGAGCTTGGTTCTGGTATTGAAATTTACGTCTCACCATACCCTACGTCACGCGCACGTCGGTGCGTCGCTGTCGTTATTACGTGACCGTTTCCATTCGCCTATAACGTTATTTTATACACTAAAATGCAGCACAAAATGCCGTAAAATGGGGTTGGCAATCTCGAAGATATCTCAGCATCCCTACACGTGATCAGGCTGGGACCAATTTTTCCATGTAGGGGACGCTAAACCCTTCAAGATGCACCCCTTGGGGTGTGCGGGATGATAGTTTTTGACTGGTTTCAACAGCGTCAAAGTATGCGCAAATTCGCGACATTTCGTACACAAAACGCGCTCCCATATAGCTACTAAGGGGGAGCTAATCTCGAAGGTATCTTCGGAACCAAGAGTGATAGGAGCTTGGTTCTGGTATTGAAATTTACGTCTCACCATACCCTACGTCACGCGCACGTCGGTGCGTCGCTGTCGTTATTACGTGACCGTTTCCATTCGCCTATAACGTTATTTTATACACTAAAATGCAGCACAAAATGCCGTAAAATGGGGTTGGCAATCTCGAAGATATCTCAGCATCCCTACACGTGATCAGGCTGGGACCAATTTTTCCATGTAGGGGACGCTAAACCCTTCAAGATGCACCCCTGGGGGGGTGTGCGGGATGATAGTTTTTGACTGGTTTCAACAGCGTCAAAGTACGCGCAAATTCGCGACATTTCGTACACAAAACGCGCTCCCATATAGCTACTAAGGGGGAGCTAATCTCGAAGGTATCTTCGGAACCAAGAGTGATAGGAGCTTGGTTCTGGTATTGAAATTTACGTCTCACCATACCCTACGTCACGCGCACGTCGGTGCGTCGCTGTCGTTATTACGTGACCGTTTCCATTCGCCTATAACGTTATTTTATACACTAAAATGCAGCACAAAATGCCGTAAAATGGGGTTGGCAATCTCGAAGATATCTCAGCATCCCTACACGTGATCAGGCTGGGACCAATTTTTCCATGTAGGGGACGCTAAACCCTTCAAGATGCACCCCTTGGGGTGTGCGGGATGATAGTTTTTGACTGGTTTCAACAGCGTCAAAGTACGCGCAAATTCGCGACATTTCGTACACAAAACGCGCTCCCATATAGCTACTAAGGGGGAGCTAATCTCGAAGGTATCTTCGGAACCAAGAGTGATAGGAGCTTGGTTCTGGTATTGAAATTTACGTCTCACCATACCCTACGTCACGCGCACGTCGGTGCGTCGCTGTCGTTATTACGTGACCGTTTCCATTCGCCTATAACGTTATTTTATACACTAAAATGCAGCACAAAATGCCGTAAAATGGGGTTGGCAATCTCGAAGATATCTCAGCATCCCTACACGTGATCAGGCTGGGACCAATTTTTCCATGTAGGGGACGCTAAACCCTTCAAGATGCACCCCTTGGGGTGTGCGGGATGATAGTTTTTGACTGGTTTCAACAGCGTCAAAGTACGCGCAAATTCGCGACATTTCGTACACAAAACGCGCTCCCATATAGCTACTAAGGGGGAGCTAATCTCGAAGGTATCTTCGGAACCAAGAGTGATAGGAGCTTGGTTCTGGTATTGAAATTTACGTCTCACCATACCCTACGTCACGCGCACGTCGGTGCGTCGCTGTCGTTATTACGTGACCGTTTCCATTCGCCTATAACGTTATTTTATACACTAAAATGCAGCACAAAATGCCGTAAAATGGGGTTGGCAATCTCGAAGATATCTCAGCATCCCTACACGTGATCAGGCTGGGACCAATTTTTCCATGTAGGGGACGCTAAACCCTTCAAGATGCACCCCTTGGGGTGTGCGGGATGATAGTTTTTGACTGGTTTCAACAGCGTCAAAGTACGCGCAAATTCGCGACATTTCGTACACAAAACGCGCTCCCATATAGCTACTAAGGGGGAGCTAATCTCGAAGGTATCTTCGGAACCAAGAGTGATAGGAGCTTGGTTCTGGTATTGAAATTTACGTCTCACCATACCCTACGTCACGCGCACGTCGGTGCATCGCTGTCGTTATTACGTGACCGTTTCCATTCGCCTATAACGTTATTTTATACACTAAAATGCAGCACAAAATGCCGTAAAATGGGGTTGGCAATCTCGAAGATATCTCAGCATCCCTACACGTGATCAGGCTGGGACCAATTTTTCCATGTAGGGGACGCTAAACCCTTCAAGATGCACCCCTTGGGGTGTGCGGGATGATAGTTTTTGACTGGTTTCAACAGCGTCAAAGTACGCGCAAATTCGCGACATTTCGTACACAAAACGCGCTCCCATATAGCTACTAAGGGGGAGCTAATCTCGAAGGTATCTTCGGAACCAAGAGTGATAGGAGCTTGGTTCTGGTATTGAAATTTACGTCTCACCATACCCTACGTCACGCGCACGTCGGTGCATCGCTGGCGTTATTACGTGACCGTTTCCATTCGCCTATAACGTTATTTTATACACTAAAATGCAGCACAAAATGCCGTAAAATGGGGTTGGCAATCTCGAAGATATCTCAGCATCCCTACACGTGATCAGGCTGGGACCAATTTTTCCATGTAGGGGACGCTAAACCCTTCAAGATGCACCCCTTGGGGTGTGCGGGATGATAGTTTTTGACTGGTTTCAACAGCGTCAAAGTACGCGCAAATTCGCGACATTTCGTACACAAAACGCGCTCCCATATAGCTACTAAGGGGGAGCTAATCTCGAAGGTATCTTCGGAACCAAGAGTGATAGGAGCTTGGTTCTGGTATTGAAATTTACGTCTCACCATACCCTACGTCACGCGCACGTCGGTGCGTCGCTGTCGTTATTACGTGACCGTTTCCATTCGCCTATAACGTTATTTTATACACTAAAATGCAGCACAAAATGCCGTAAAATGGGGTTGGCAATCTCGAAGATATCTCAGCATCCCTACACGTGATCAGGCTGGGACCAATTTTTCCATGTAGGGGACGCTAAACCCTTCAAGATGCACCCCTTGGGGTGTGCGGGATGATAGTTTTTGACTGGTTTCAACAGCGTCAAAGTACGCGCAAATTCGCGACATTTCGTACACAAAACGCGCTCCCATATAGCTACTAAGGGGGAGCTAATCTCGAAGGTATCTTCGGAACCAAGAGTGATAGGAGCTTGGTTCTGGTATTGAAATTTACGTCTCACCATACCCTACGTCACGCGCACGTCGGTGCATCGCTGTCGTTATTACGTGACCGTTTCCATTCGCCTATAACGTTATTTTATACACTAAAATGCAGCACAAAATGCCGTAAAATGGGGTTGGCAATCTCGAAGATATCTCAGCATCCCTACACGTGATCAGGCTGGGACCAATTTTTCCATGTAGGGGACGCTAAACCCTTCAAGATGCACCCCTTGGGGTGTGCGGGATGATAGTTTTTGACTGGTTTCAACAGCGTCAAAGTACGCGCAAATTCGCGACATTTCGTACACAAAACGCGCTCCCATATAGCTACTAAGGGGGAGCTAATCTCGAAGGTATCTTCGGAACCAAGAGTGATAGGAGCTTGGTTCTGGTATTGAAATTTACGTCTCACCATACCCTACGTCACGCGCACGTCGGTGCGTCGCTGTCGTTATTACGTGACCGTTTCCATTCGCCTATAACGTTATTTTATACACTAAAATGCAGCACAAAATGCCGTAAAATGGGGTTGGCAATCTCGAAGATATCTCAGCATCCCTACACGTGATCAGGCTGGGACCAATTTTTCCATGTAGGGGACGCTAAACCCTTCAAGATGCACCCCTTGGGGTGTGCGGGATGATAGTTTTTGACTGGTTTCAACAGCGTCAAAGTATGCGCAAATTAGCGACATTTCGTACACAAAACGCGCTCCCATATAGCTACTAAGGGGGAGCTAATCTCGAAGGTATCTTCGGAACCAAGAGTGATAGGAGCTTGGTTCTGGTATTGAAATTTACGTCTCACCATACCCTACGTCACGCGCACGTCGGTGCATCGCTGTCGTTATTACGTGACCGTTTCCATTCGCCTATAACGTTATTTTATACACTAAAATGCAGCACAAAATGCCGTAAAATGGGGTTGGCAATCTCGAAGATATCTCAGCATCCCTACACGTGATCAGGCTGGGACCAATTTTTCCATGTAGGGGACGCTAAACCCTTCAAGATGCACCCCTTGGGGTGTGCGGGATGATAGTTTTTGACTGGTTTCAACAGCGTCAAAGTATGCGCAAATTCGCGACATTTCGTACACAAAACGCGCTCCCATATAGCTACTAAGGGGGAGCTAATCTCGAAGGTATCTTCGGAACCAAGAGTGATAGGAGCTTGGTTCTGGTATTGAAATTTACGTCTCACCATACCCTACGTCACGCGCACGTCGGTGCGTCGCTGTCGTTATTACGTGACCGTTTCCATTCGCCTATAACGTTATTTTATACACTAAAATGCAGCACAAAATGCCGTAAAATGGGGTTGGCAATCTCGAAGATATCTCAGCATCCCTACACGTGATCAGGCTGGGACCAATTTTTCCATGTAGGGGACGCTAAACCCTTCAAGATGCACCCCTTGGGGTGTGCGGGATGATAGTTTTTGACTGGTTTCAACAGCGTCAAAGTACGCGCAAATTCGCGACATTTCGTACACAAAACGCGCTCCCATATAGCTACTAAGGGGGAGCTAATCTCGAAGGTATCTTCGGAACCAAGAGTGATAGGAGCTTGGTTCTGGTATTGAAATTTACGTCTCACCATACCCTACGTCACGCGCACGTCGGTGCATCGCTGGCGTTATTACGTGACCGTTTCCATTCGCCTATAACGTTATTTTATACACTAAAATGCAGCACAAAATGCCGTAAAATGGGGTTGGCAATCTCGAAGATATCTCAGCATCCCTACACGTGATCAGGCTGGGACCAATTTTTCCATGTAGGGGACGCTAAACCCTTCAAGATGCACCCCTTGGGGTGTGCGGGATGATAGTTTTTGACTGGTTTCAACAGCGTCAAAGTACGCGCAAATTCGCGACATTTCGTACACAAAACGCGCTCCCATATAGCTACTAAGGGGGAGCTAATCTCGAAGGTATCTTCGGAACCAAGAGTGATAGGAGCTTGGTTCTGGTATTGAAATTTACGTCTCACCATACCCTACGTCACGCGCACGTCGGTGCATCGCTGGCGTTATTACGTGACCGTTTCCATTCGCCTATAACGTTATTTTATACACTAAAATGCAGCACAAAATGCCGTAAAATGGGGTTGGCAATCTCGAAGATATCTCAGCATCCCTACACGTGATCAGGCTGGGACCAATTTTTCCATGTAGGGGACGCTAAACCCTTCAAGATGCACCCCTTGGGGTGTGCGGGATGATAGTTTTTGACTGGTTTCAACAGCGTCAAAGTACGCGCAAATTCGCGACATTTCGTACACAAAACGCGCTCCCATATAGCTACTAAGGGGGAGCTAATCTCGAAGGTATCTTCGGAACCAAGAGTGATAGGAGCTTGGTTCTGGTATTGAAATTTACGTCTCACCATACCCTACGTCACGCGCACGTCGGTGCATCGCTGGCGTTATTACGTGACCGTTTCCATTCGCCTATAACGTTATTTTATACACTAAAATGCAGCACAAAATGCCGTAAAATGGGGTTGGCAATCTCGAAGATATCTCAGCATCCCTACACGTGATCAGGCTGGGACCAATTTTTCCATGTAGGGGACGCTAAACCCTTCAAGATGCACCCCTTGGGGTGTGCGGGATGATAGTTTTTGACTGGTTTCAACAGCGTCAAAGTACGCGCAAATTCGCGACATTTCGTACACAAAACGCGCTCCCATATAGCTACTAAGGGGGAGCTAATCTCGAAGGTATCTTCGGAACCAAGAGTGATAGGAGCTTGGTTCTGGTATTGAAATTTACGTCTCACCATACCCTACGTCACGCGCACGTCGGTGCATCGCTGGCGTTATTACGTGACCGTTTCCATTCGCCTATAACGTTATTTTATACACTAAAATGCAGCACAAAATGCCGTAAAATGGGGTTGGCAATCTCGAAGATATCTCAGCATCCCTACACGTGATCAGGCTGGGACCAATTTTTCCATGTAGGGGACGCTAAACCCTTCAAGATGCACCCCTTGGGGTGTGCGGGATGATAGTTTTTGACTGGTTTCAACAGCGTCAAAGTACGCGCAAATTCGCGACATTTCGTACACAAAACGCGCTCCCATATAGCTACTAAGGGGGAGCTAATCTCGAAGGTATCTTCGGAACCAAGAGTGATAGGAGCTTGGTTCTGGTATTGAAATTTACGTCTCACCATACCCTACGTCACGCGCACGTCGGTGCATCGCTGGCGTTATTACGTGACCGTTTCCATTCGCCTATAACGTTATTTTATACACTAAAATGCAGCACAAAATGCCGTAAAATGGGGTTGGCAATCTCGAAGATATCTCAGCATCCCTACACGTGATCAGGCTGGGACCAATTTTTCCATGTAGGGGACGCTAAACCCTTCAAGATGCACCCCTTGGGGTGTGCGGGATGATAGTTTTTGACTGGTTTCAACAGCGTCAAAGTACGCGCAAATTCGCGACATTTCGTACACAAAACGCGCTCCCATATAGCTACTAAGGGGGAGCTAATCTCGAAGGTATCTTCGGAACCAAGAGTGATAGGAGCTTGGTTCTGGTATTGAAATTTACGTCTCACCATACCCTACGTCACGCGCACGTCGGTGCATCGCTGGCGTTATTACGTGACCGTTTCCATTCGCCTATAACGTTATTTTATACACTAAAATGCAGCACAAAATGCCGTAAAATGGGGTTGGCAATCTCGAAGATATCTCAGCATCCCTACACGTGATCAGGCTGGGACCAATTTTTTCCATGTAGGGGACGCTAAACCCTTCAAGATGCACCCCTTGGGGTGTGCGGGATGATAGTTTTTGACTGGTTTCAACAGCGTCAAAGTACGCGCAAATTCGCGACATTTCGTACACAAACGCGCTCCCATATAGCTACTAAGGGGGAGCTAATCTCGAAGGTATCTTCGGAACCAAGAGTGATAGGAGCTTGGTTCTGGTATTGAAATTTACGTCTCACCATACCCTACGTCACGCGCACGTCGCCTTCCATATTGAATGTCTAAGATAGTGGTCGCCGATTTATCAGGATCTGCGGGGTGGCATATCTTGTTTTGTAGTATTCTATAACCGTTTGTATCGTTAACGTTTTCTGGCGTTTATTACATAAGTAAGTACATTGTCACTCAAGAAGCACAGGTGTCAAAATAGTTTGTATGAAAATGGTATATAAATAAATTTGGGATCCCCGACCTGGGCAAAATATTTTTATTGTAAAACGATCATTTCCAACGCCGTAAACTGTTGACTGCTACCACGGGACTGCTAAGTAGTTGCCTGCAACTAATGACAAACACAACAAAAACAGCAAAAGACGAAGAATAATTGTTGGCGTGTGCAACCCTTACTAATATATCGCATGGGTGGATGAACGTGATTTAAAAGGCATCAACGAAACATTCGGTTCAATGATCATGTTTAGCAAACCTTGCCTATTTAAACACCATGAGCAGAGGTACCTAGAGATCGGATGAACAAAGATTCGGATATCATGATCTTGTGATAGTGTCGCGTCTCAAATTAATGCAAAACAATATATTGACATCTCAATTCTATACATGCGTAAAAATAAAAACCTCAACCCTAACCCTAACTGAATTAAAATCATTGTATTAAAACGGTACCTGGTCAACTAGTCCACCTAAATGGCCGGCAACCAATTTTTGACGATTTTTAGACTATGGCAGACTGATAACCATTACTTTTTTGTATGTACGTTTTTCATTGAGACTTATCTTATAACTGTTAAAACATCTTTCAAGTTATTGTTATAGTTGAAGTATATATAAGGACACGTTAAAAAGAAAGAGTTCATATAGCATAGGAAATTTTCATGTACATGGTTATATTGTTGATGCTACTGCAGAATGATGATGATGATGATGATGATGTTCGTGATGATGCTGATGATGATGATGATGATTAGGTATCACCATTTTTGAACACTGTTGCGTTGCTCTGCACAATACATAGAAAAGCGAGGATAACTGTGACTGCGCACAGGGTTAACAATCATTAACGGATGGGTACAAATTTATTCGATAAAAATCAACATGTATAAAAATGGTGGACTGCTAAGCTCATATCGTGACCCAGAGTATATTTATGTGAAAATAACGACTAACGACAAATCCAACCCAGTTAAGATCACTGTCAGGTACATTTCGAACAATTATATCATTATTATTCAACATCGATGCATAATATTACTATATATTGTTTCGCCCAGTGTTAAATGGTAGAGAGTTGTAGCGTTACAGGGATACACATGAAATGTCAAAATAATAAAAAAGTATCCCTGATCGCTCATTATTGTAGCTACCTGGTCAACTAGCCATTTTAAGGCAAATAGTCTAAAATAATAGACATGTTATACAGGATTCTTCCAATCCCGTACGTCTAAACTGGTTGGTACAAAAAAAACAAGGGTGTTTTGAAAAATACTGAAAGTGTATTAAGTGGAGTTTTATGGCTGAAATTGATCATAAAGGTTTATATTCATATTTTACCATGTAAGTGAAGAGTTATTTTGCACAAAACAAGCATTTAATGCATTAAAACACAAATGTCATGATTTTAACACATTATTTACCTTTCAAATAAAACGTAGGTTGACTGACACACACAACAATGATGCCAAGCGGAACAACTTAACCCAATCATAATAACGCTGCCACCACCGACAAGCTTCAAATAGACCTCACAAATACATGTACAATCATAACAACTTGGCCATCGGAATCCGATTGTTTTAAAATTGTGCCCTAAAGCCTTGCAGGTGCCCTTCATGTATATATTGCTATGTTTTGACAGAATGAAATGAAGAAAACCGTTCAAACTCATAATTATTCGTTGGATATTTTTTGTGTACGGAACTAATTTAAATTAACATTATCTGGTAATATTTCTTGTTTTTATGATAATTTATAGACGCAATATGCCTTAACCCGGAATCCCAAATAACTACCCACTTTTCATACATACAAAAGAATTTGTACGTGAAGGATTTGCCATATCAAAAATCGTAAAAAAATTCCGTCATACAATTACTTGGACCATTGAGCCAAATAGGCCCCATTTTGGTCAATAGCCCTCACTTGGAAAAAAATGGTTAAAACGCCCCCAATTTGGTCAAAACGCCCCAATTTGGTCAAATAGCAGCCACTCCTTTTTATTTAAATGTATATTTGAAGGTAAGTTATAATATTTTTAAGATATTTGTATGAAATTTACATACCCAGTAATTGCTAATCAAACAACAGCATTTGTTGATAATTAAAATGTTTTAAAATATAAAATATAATTTGCACATATTAAAGACTTATTAATTAGAGATGATAGGGCATCTAAATTATCACATTGTGCAATAATCCTTCGTAGAAAGATTAAAGTGGGTTCATACTTATCTTAATAACTGACTTCAAAGGGTTCACACTTAGCTTAATTACTGACTTCAAATAATTAAGTTTGCACAATATTAAAGTCAGTTCACACTTAGCTTAATAACTGACTTCAAACAATTTAGTTTGCACACCTACTCATTGATATTTATGCCCCCCTTCGAATAAGAGAGGTATATATATATTGCTTTGAACATGTCGGTCGGTCGGTCGATCCGTCCGTCCGTCGGTAGACCAAAGCTTGTCGGGGTGATAACTCAACAATTCCTTGACATATGGTCATCAAACTTGACATGGAGATAGGGCATGACCAGTAGAGGAATATGAGGTCATCGGGTCAAAGGTCAAGGTCACAGTGACCTTATATGGTAAAAGGATTTTAAAGCTTGTCCGAGTGATTAATCAACAATGCCTAGACCTATGGTCGTCAAAATTTACATGGAGGCTGGGGTCATCGGGTCAAAGGTTAAGGTCACAGTGACCTTTAATGATACATGGTTGTCCGATTGGCCATTTGACAATGCCTGCACCCATGGCCCTCAATCTTGACTTGGAGGTGGGGTCTGACCAGTAGATGACCCCTATTGATTTTGGGGGTCTTCAAGTCAAAGGTCAAAGGTCACAGTGACCTTGAAGTCAAACACAACAATTCATGGACCATCAAATTGGCATGAAGGTTGGGCCTGACCAGCAGTCTCATGATTCCTCTTGATTTTGATTTCATTGGGTCAAAGATCACAAAAAGGTTAACAAAGCTTCTCCCAGAGATATCTCAACAAAGCCTGGACCTATGATCATCACATTTGACTTGGGGGTTGGGCCTTAACTGTAGATGACACCTTTTAATATATGTGGAAGGGGTCATCGGGTCAAAGGTCAATGTCACAGTTACCTTGAACGCAAAAAGCTTGTCTGTGTGATAACTTGACAATGCCTGCACCCATGGCCCTAAAGCTTAAAATGATTGATTGTTAGCAAAGCTTTCATTGTAGAAATGAGTTCATGAATGTGGTGCTGGATGACAATTTTTAAAGAGTATATCGGATTATTCATGTTTGTTTTGTCGTATTGACATTTTTAACTGTATATTGGTTTTTTTCATTTTTATTAAGTCATATTTATTAATTGTGAGTGTTTGGTTGCAAAATGGACTATCCTTGTGTAGAAAGCATTAAAACTGTCAAATATATATGGCGCAATATATTCTCCATCAACAGATTCTTGCATTTTTCTTTTCGGATTTTTTTTGAAAAGGAATATTTATAACAACACCAAAATTTAAGTGTTAAGTACAAATAACGCCATGTCAGCCGTTGTATAAAAAATGAGTTGTCCGATATATCACTGTCTGTTTCCGGACTTTTCCTGTGCCATCATACTTCATTACAATTTTAAGCTTCTTGACCCGACCGACACGTTCCACATAATTATATTTGAAAAAAGGTATTGAAAATATTTACTAAATGTAAAAAAATATATCTGAGTGGCTAAATCTAGTTGTCTTGTATATGTGTTTTCAGAGCAAAACCACAATAAAGAAGCTTGATTTTGTAACAGAAACCTGGTTGTTTATTGCTGACTAAGACCGAATGACTGTATAACATTACAAGCTCCTGTGTGCTGTGCTTGTTTTAAGTCAACTTTTTTCAGTCAGTTTGATATATGATTATGTTAACCCTTTTTTTTCCTTTTTAACAGGACCATTTCCTGTATTGGTGGAGGAGAAAACTGATGCTCCCTCCTATTGGGATACAGATGCAGAGAACTCGATATTCAAAAGTATGTAACGATTATTGTGATTCTTTATGATTTATCTTCTCTTTTTCATTCTGCGGTATATGTTGATAAGCTAGAATTGAAAATAGTGATATTAAGTGCCAAGTAAATAACACCCACTTTTGAATATTTTTATGCCCCCCTTCGAAGAAGAGGGGTATATTGCTTTGCACAGGCATGTCGGTATGTCGGTCGGTCCGTCGGTCCGTCGGTAGACCAAAGCTTGTCCGAGTGATAACTCAACAATTCCTGGACGTATGGTCATCAAACTTTACATGAAGGTTGGGCCTGACCAGTAGAAGACCCCTATTGATTTTGGGGGTCATCCGGTCAAAGGTCAAGGTCACAGTGATCTTTAATGGTAAAATAATTTTAAAGCTTGTCCGAGTGATAACTCAACAATGCGTGCACCCATGGCCCTCAAACTTGACATGGAGGTTGGGCCTGACCAGTAGATGACCCCTATTGTTTTTGGGGGTCATCAGGCCAAAGGTCAAGGTCACAGTGACCTTGAATGGTAAAAGGTTGTCCGAGTGATAACTCGACAATGCCTGCACCCATGGCCCTCAAACTTGACTTGGAGGTTGGGCCTGACCAGTAGCTGACCCCTATTGTTTTTTGGGCTCAATGGGTCAAAGGTTAAGGGTACAGTGACCTTGAATGGTAAAAGGTTGTTCGAGTGATAACTCAACAATGCCTGCACCCATGGCCCTCAAACTTGACTTGGAGGTTGGGCCTGACCAGTAGATGACCCCTATGGTTTTTGGGGGTCATTGGGCCAAAGGTCAAGGTCACAGTGACCTTGACTGGTAAAAGGTTGTCCGATTGATAACTTGACAATGCCTGCACCCATGGCCCTCAAACTTGACTTGGAGAATTGGCCTGACCAGGAGATGACCCCAATGGTTTTTGGGGGTCATCTGGCCAAAGGTCAAGGTCACAGTGACCTGGAATTGTAAAAGGTTGTCCGAGTGATAACTCGACAATGCCTGCACCCATGGCCCTCAAACTTGACTTGGAGGTTGGGCCTGGCCAGAAGATGGTCCCTATTGATTTAAGGGGTCATTAGGCCAAAGGTCAAGGTCACAGTGACCTGGAATGGTTAAAGGTTATCCGAGTGATAACTTGACAATGGCTGCACCCATGGCCCTCAAACTTGATTTGGAGGTTGAGCCTGGCCAGAAGATCGTCCCTATCAATTTTGGGGGTCATTGGACCAAAGGTCAAGGTCACAGTGACCTTGAATGGTAAAAGGTTGTCCGATTGATAACTCAACAATGCCTGCACCCATGGCCCTCAAACTTGACTTGGAGAATTGGCCTGACCAGGAGATGACCCCTATGGTTTTTGGGGGTCATCTGGCCAAAGGTCAAGGTCACAGTGACCTGGAATGGTAAAAGGTTGTCCGAGTGATAACTCGACAATGCCTGCACCCATGGCCCTCAAACTTGACTTGGAGGTTGGGCCTGGCCAGAAGATGGTCCCTATTGATTTAAGGGGTCATTAGACCAAAGGTCAAGGTCACAGTGACCTGGAATGGTTAAAGGTTATCCGAGTGATAACTTGACAATGGCTGCACCCATGGCCCTCAAACGTGATTTGGAGGTTGGGCCTGGCCAGAAGATTGTCCCTTTTAATTTTAGGGGTCATTGGGCCAAAGGTCAAGGTCACAGTGACCTTGAATGATAAAAGGTTGTCCAAGTGATAACTCAACAATGCCTGCACCCATGGCCCTCAAACTTGACATGGAGGTTGGGCCTGACCAGTAGATGACCCCTATTGATTTTAGGGGTCAAAGGTCAAGGTCACAGTGACCTTGAAAGCAAACTCGACAATTCTTGGACCTATTGTCATCAAACTTGACATGAAGGTTGGGCCTGCCCAGTAGATGACCCCTATCAACTTTGGGGGTCATCAGGCCAAGGTCAATGTCACAGTAACCTTTAACGCAAAAAAGTTAACAAATCTTCCCCCACTGATATCTCAACAATGCCTGAACCTATGATCATTAAACTTGACATGGATGTTAAGCCTGACCAGTAGATCACCCTTATTCATTTTAGGATTCATAGAGCCAAAGGTCAAGGTCACAGTGATCTTGAATGGTAAAAGGTTGTCCGAGTGATAAATCAACAATGCCTGAACCCATGGCCTTCAAACTTGACTTGGAGTTGCATCTGACTTGTAGATGACCCCTTATGATTTAAGGGGTCATCGGGTCAAAGGTCAAGGTCACAGTGACCTTGAACGAAAAAAACTTGTCTTGTGATAACTTGACAATGCCTGCACCCATGGCCCTCAAACTTGACATTTAGATTTCTGGTGACCAGCTGATGACTCTTGATTTTGAGTTCATAGAATCAAAGGTCATGACGGTCATAACACACCTTATCCTCACACTTTAATGGTCATAATCTTAAAACAGCAACAAATCAGCTGTCATTTCGGTCCATGCATATTTCATTCAATTGTCCATATAATCCTGACAACATGGCGCTCAGAGGGGGCATAATGTTTGACAAACATCTCTTGTTAAATTATGTTTTTGTTATCTGACATGCATGATCCATACCACTCCTGTGATTTCTCTAGATAACGCTCCAGGGCTTTCATTAAAGTGACACTCTTAATCAAAATCAATATATACACATGTAAACAAACATAAATTTTTACTGATAAACCTTTAACGACTTACTAAAAAATGCATTTATGTACAATATTTAATACTGATAAGTAAGTTTGTAACCCTGTATTTTATAACAGAAAATTGCAAAAACTATTAAATGATTGGTGATAGTTAAAAGATTTACTGTGATCTACTATAGTGGCATAGGGTAGAAATACAGTCTTTTAATTTTATGCACATTTATTACAAATTAAACTCCGTATCCTTCTTAAGAACAATTGTTTTCAACATTTATTCATCCTTTGTGGATATTAAAACAAAGAATTAATTGTAGTAAATCTAATTTGGGAGTATTAAAGAGTGTATATTTAAGACTTTGAAAGTGGAAGTATTAACTTCCTGTCAATCATTACTTGAAGTTTTTACTGAAATTTGGAAGTTTAGGTCTCTCGCAGTTTTCAGCTTGTAGTAAAAAATCAAATAATTTGCAAGTTGCCATAATCAGAGATTTATATTATTAAAATACATACTTCTTGAAGCCTGATTCAAATTGTGACCATCAAAGTAATATTGACACCAGGTGTTGATATTTTTAAATTCCAAGCTCTCAACTGTGGAAGTTTTCTTCAAAATTATGGAAGTTTCTGTACATCCAAAGAATCAATTTTGGAAGTATGAGCCAATATCTAATCTAGGGAGTAATATACTTTAAACTTTAACGGAAGCCTTTACACTCTCCAAAACATGCAGATAATGATTTATGCCAGAAGCTCTTTCCTTCATGAAACAATACCAAATTATTATGTGTACACCTGTGCTTAGCATCACATTATTTGAACAAGCCTGTCTATATAAAATTTGAATTTAATAAAACCAAGAAAGCAGTTCACCAGTGCAAGGCTTATAGGCTTGTGTAGTTTTTACAACATGTCTTGAATGTTTAATTTTTGAGGGATGTCACTTTAGCTTTATTAAATAGCAGACACTTTAATTGCCAAATTTTAAAAGGTCATCCTCTTCAGATGCATGAATATGACCTGCCCCACTCACATGGGTCTGTTCATTGTAAATCATTTTCTTTGTGTTGAACAAAACTAATTTAAAACTATATTAAACTTAGACAATATTGATGTATGTCCCTATGTATGTTAATGACCAAATATAATCAAAGTTGTCAAAAAAATCAATCTGTGAGAGTGCAGCTTTTAAACTTCTAAATTGTCTACACAGTTAATCAACAAACCTGGTACATAATACTTACACTGTACCGACATTCCTCATACATAATACTTACACTGTACCGACATTCCTGGTACACAATACTTACACTATACGACATTCCTCGTACATAATACTTACACTATACGACATTCCTCGTACATAATACTTACACTATACGACATTCCTTGTACATAATACTTACACTACTTACAATGTACCAACTTTTTTTTTGTCAGCAGCTCTGTATCACTGGTTTTCAGACAATGTGCCGAAATTGGCTCATTCCAAGACAAAAAGTGAAATATGTTGTCAACCTGTGAGACTGCAGCTTTAAAAATGAGTATTTTTCACTCAAGCTTCTTGATCACTTACCTTTAGGTTTAATGCACCTCCATTTTTATTTGTTTTAGGATTTTATTAATTTGTTTTAAAATGTATTACAGGCTGGAGCTACAGCTGCGGCAAATTAAAATGGAAATTATGATGGCAGTGGCCTACTTGAGTTTCACAAAACTTCCACTGAGATTGAGACCAGCATGCAAGACCAAAGTCAAAAAACACAACAAGGTACATTCTTGTTTTATAATTCTTATCGGGTTTTTTGTCACTGTTTGTAACCTGTCTCTGAGCTATTGAAATAAAACACTGCACAGAAGATTATCTCAATAACAAGGATTTTCGGTGAAATAACTGTTTTGTGCACAATGTTAGAAGACTGAGCATGCTCAAGTTAAAATTTATTATTCTACAATAATTGTGAAGGAAGTTTTATTAAATTGTACAAGTTCGCTTTCTTGGAATGATGTTGAGAGAGAGTCTGTAGTTACAAGTTTGCTCTCTTGGAATGATGTTGAGAGAGAGTCTGTAGTTACAAGTTTGCTCTCTTGGAATGATGTTGAGAGAGAGTCTGTAGTTGAGGGCCAACCAAACTCAAATGTGCCGAAGAAATCAAACCAACCATACAAATAATTGAATAGTTAGTTATTGCTTAGTTGAAGCTCTGTCTATTGGTAGCAAATATGCCTGTATGGTTATTGTATTAAGACAAGAAAACTTTAATGTGTGGGAAATATTTTAAATTTTGTCCATTAAAGTTATGTTTAAAATTCCAATTTGATTACATTTTCTTAATTTGTTTTTTTTTTCAAACTTTTATAAAACAAAGTTTTTGTAGTATTAAAGTACTTTAAGGGACTCACTTATGCTTTTGGATCAATTTAAATGTACCTGAAGACTTATTTTATAATTATTTGACTCTTTGAAACCAAAATTGCAGAAAAACAGCAACAATTAAAGTATTTAAAATAAGCTGGCTGTATTGGGGTGCAAACCCACTGCAGAACAGGCAAGAAAAAAAGAAAACTGATGCCTTCACCACTCAGTCCAAAGGATTCCTTTAATAGCTGATGTATATTTTAACTGTAGTCTGGGTATACAAGTATTATGGGTCAGTCCGTTTATATTCTTTATTTCCAATTAAAAAAAGAAAAAGGCCAGCAGTGTAATAAGTATTATTTAACAACAATGCAAAAAAGTAGAAAACATTTTTCAGATGCGAATTCAATAAGTGTCAGGACAGCAATGCTTGAGAGATAGAATGTTACGGGTAATTACATGTATGAATGAATTCTAATATTATCCAAATGATAGTTGTTAAAATGACCACTTAAATACATACACACTGACCACCCTCTCACACACTATATAATAATGTACGCGCAATCTAAACGCAAGCAGGCAATGATAAATTAACATGAACATATGAATAAAACACCCCATTACACTTCCCCCATAAGGGAAAGTTTGTCCTCCAATTCTAAAATAAATGTAATACGAGAATAATTTATGCAAAATATATTAATCAAACAAATTTAAGGTACCGTTATCCGATATTCATCACACCAATCAAAAATGTTATTTGAGTTGTCTCCCTAGCACCGTATAAAATGTTAAATGCCTCATCAAAAAGAAAGAAACATACAAATACTAAACAATGTGACAAATATATGCATGTGCACATATCTGAGTCGCAAAACAAGAATCTTTTTTTAAACACCATTGAATGCAATTACATGTTCAGAAAACTAAACTTACAGTATATATATACGATCAAATAAATAAAATAAGAGCACTGAAATAAATTCATTATAGATAAACTTGTCTATTACAACCTGAAATAAAACAGAAAATTAATTTATCTCCTGAGACTGGGTTTATATTAAAACAATCAACAACAAAATTGCTGACTTCCTGTTTTGCTTTAAAAAAACATCTTCTCTGAAACCACCACTCTCAATTCAATGATACTTAACAGGAAGCCCCTTTGGGTGACCCTCTACAAAAATACATTAAGGGGTCACGATTGATCAACAACAACAACAACAACAAAATGGCCAACTTCCTATTTTGCTTTCTCCTCTAAAACTACTACTCCAATTTCCATTAAACTTTACAGTAAGCTTCTTTGGATGACCCTCTACAAAAATACACCAAAGAACATGATTGATCAACAACAACAACAACAAAAACAACAAAATTGATAAAATGTTAAAATCTGTATGTTATGTAACATTAACTCTTGAAGCAAGGGCAGCAAGTATTGCTTCATGGTCTCCCTTTTTGTTGGAGATTTCTCTACTTTCTATTTTTTGGAACAAGGGAATAGATTTAAACAAATTAAGTCTTCAACATAATCCCTTTAAGGTTATTATTGTTCTTTTTTTAGGTTCATAGATTCAAATAATTCTAATATACTTTAGTCTTTAGAAGAAATTTTCTTTTCTTTTTATTAATGATAAATTAAATAATCAGACTTTTCCATTGAACTTCATGTAGATTATTTTAAGCTACAATCTTATCTTATTTGTGGATAGTGAATAAGCCTTTATGAAATTATTAAAAGAAACATTTGAGTTTGAACATGTGAAGGAAGGTGATGTTGATCTAGATTGTAGAGAAGTGATGATATTAGTGGAAGGTGCTGAAGGTGTTCTGATGTTTGATATTTAGAGTTTAAGGCAGTTTATTGATTGGATTGGATGGTACATTGTTTGTTGTTTGTGTATCTATAAGGGATGCAAACGAATGGCAAAACTGATATTCGAATATTCAGTAATTCTTTCGATCGAATATTCGATTACCAAAGTACATATTTTAGAAGATGTTGTTTTAAAACTACTTTGATTATTCGCTAAAGTATTAGCTGGGACATTTTTACCCTACTTTGTCATAGCCCGGAGTAAGCGCTGCGGATACCGATTTTCCCCAAATGAGCCTTTGATTTTTAGCTTTATTGGCCAAAGGCCAGAAGAGCTTATGCGATAGTTATTTGTATGTAGTATGTGCATCCGTGCGTCTGTAAACAATTCATGTTCATACGATACAGTCTTCAGATTTGATTGTATCTTGATGAAACCTGATCATGATCATATATCCATTAGAGCTTGGTTCCTTTCGAAAACCAGCCAGATCCGCCCATGCATGCCAAGATTATGGGCCTTGATAGTATCAAAATTCTGTTAACAATTGCTCGTTAACACAATTCAGACTTCAGTTTTGATTGTATCTCAATGAAACTTGTACAGTATCTACATATCCGTTAGAGCTCGGTTCCTTTTGAAAACCAGCTGGATCTGCCCATGTATGCCTAGATTATGGGCCTTGAAATGATTAGATTATGGACCTTGATAGTATAAAAATGCTATTGTGTAATCAATGCTTGCGAACATGATACAGTCTTCACTTTTGAGTATTCAGTTACCCATAAGGGGTTGGTTCTTTTTCGAAAACAGTGATGTTGACCACACAAAACCAGCCAGTAGAGCATAGGCCCTTTTGGGCCTCTTGTTTTTCATTATCAGGAAGAAAAAAAGCAATACATTATAAACAAATACGGAATAATTTCAATTCCGTAGCCTTTATATTTTTAAACAATGTGAAATTAGATGGATTACTAGTCAAATAGTGTTTGCACCAAAGAAGGGCCTTACTTAGGATGAGCAGCCTCGTTCTGAGATTGACCTCTTAATTAACTAAATATAACTATGGAAAACCCAAACTAACTCGGGAACTTAAGTAAAATAATAATATGAAAACAAAGATTGATTTGACTCATCTTATGAACAACGATATAGAAAATGTATCCTAAAACGCTATATTATATATATATATTACATTTGTATTTCAATGCTCGAACATTGTAACGAAACATGGAAAACCTTTTAAAGCACATGGTTGTATGTCACAACATTATTGTTGCACATGGTGTTTATATCCTCACTGCGATTTAGGCTATGTTAGGCACAAGTTAATTTGCAGCCAAGACCTCACATTGACCTGAAATATGAAGATTCAAATTATAATTGAATCGATTAATACAGGGGCGGCTCCAGGTCTCTCTAAATGGGGGGGGGGGGCACAATTAATTATAAACATATCAAACTTTTTTTGAATGTATTAGTTTAATCATATAATGACATGGAATAAACATTTGTCTTCTCTGTCAATGATGTTTGGCAGATAAATTGAATTAAAAAAATATCATTTACTGAGATAAACCTTTCAAAAAACAACAAAGATATCTAACCGTTCTGGGGAATCGAACCAGGGTTGACGGACTAACAGGCTAAGTCATTAACCACTCGTCCACCTCAGACACCCATACTTATGCTTTAAAATTAGTGCTATATAAACCTTCACAAAGTATATTGATTGCACTCAACGGTACTGTAGGTACTTTGAATGTCATTGTTATAAATTTAAGTTATCTGAAGTAAAAACAACTTGACAACAAATTCAAAAAAGTTGTTTCAAATAAATTGTTATGTATTTATTAACAAGGGCTCTAGCATATTTTTTAGATAACTATACGATAATAAAGGACGAAATAGAAAGTTTCAAAGCGGAAACTTTTTGAATTTAAACTTTGTTAAATGCACGTCATGCACACACATCTTATTGGCACACAATGACATTATGAAAAGCAACTTACCCATATAACTGCAGCAATAATTGTCTACTTTTGATCAGCTGTCTGTGTAAAATGCGGCGCTGATTCTTTTTATAAAATGATCGGGCCCCGATGTCATTTTTAAAAAGACTTTGTCGTTTCCTATACTATAATACACTCCATAATCATACTGTTTATTTGCTCAAATGCTTACATAAAATTTAAATTGTGGCAAAACAACTTGCTTGTACAGTTAATTCAATAAATATGTGCCCTCAAAAAACATAACTTGCCGGCCCGCTGGGGGGGGGGGGCACTGTTATAATCGATCATTGAACGATTATCGATAGTATTTCTTCTGTACGATTCCAAACCTTAGTCCCGTCAGTGTGCAAATATGAGAATCAAATTCTGTCAGTGTGCAGTCAATCATCAAGTCCTGTCAGTGTGCAGGCAACTGAATGAAATACTGCGAGTACTCAGGCGATCGACAAGTCCTCTCAGTGTGCAGGATGATTGTTAGCTCACCTGAGCACGAAGTGCTTAAGGTAAGCTATTGTGATCGCCCTGTGTCCGCCGTCCGTCGTCGTCTGCCGTCAATTGTCCATCGTCAACAATTTAACTGTTAACACTCTAGAGGTCACAATTTTGGCACAATCTTAATGAAACTTTGTCAGAATGTTACCCTCAATAAAATCTTGGACGAGTTTGATATGGGGTCATCTGGGGTTAAAATCACCAGGTCAAATTAAAGGAAAAGCTTGTTAACACTAGAGAGGTCACATTTATGACTGTATTGTCAGTAAACTTAGTGAGAATGTTAAAATTAATAATCTCTGGCTCAGGTTCGAATCTGGGTCATGTGCGGTCAAAAACTAGGTCACCAGGCCAAATTAAGGAAAAGCATGTTAACACTCTGAAGGTCACATTTATGACCATATATTGATGGAACTTGATCTGAATGTTTCTTGATGATCTTTATTGGATCTGGTGAGCGATACAGGGCTTTCAGGGCCCTCTTGTTTATTTAAAATCATTTTTATGCCCCCGAATGTGGGCATATTAAAATCGCACCTTCCGTCCGTCCGTCCGTGTGTCCGGCTCAATAACTCGTGTCCGGGCTGTAACTTTCCCTTGTATGGACAGATTTTAAAATAACTTGCCACATGTGTTCCACATACAAAGACGATGTGTCGCGTTTAAGACCCGTGCCCCTACCTCTAAGGTCAATGTCACACTTAGTATTTATTCACAATGGAGTGCTGCATATAAGGACATAGAGTATAGGTTGTCGTGTCCGGGCTGTTACTTTCCCATGTATTGACAGATTTTAAAATAACTTGCCACATGTGTTCCACATACCAAGACAACGTGTCACATGCAAGACCCGTGTCCCTACCTCAAAGGTCAAGGTCACACTTAGTGTTTATTCACAATGGGGTGCTGCATAGAGGACATAGAGTATAGGTTGTCGTGTCCGGGCTGTAACATTCCCTTGTATGGACAGATTTTAAAATAACTTACCACATGTGTTCCACATACCAAGACGACGTTTCGCGTGCAAGAACCATGCCTCTACCTCTAAGGTCAAGGTCACACTTAGAGTTTATTCACAATGGAGTGCTGCATTTAGGACATAGAGTAAAGGTTGTCGTGTCCGGGCTGTAACATTCCCATGTATGGACAGATTTTAAAATAACTTGCCACATGTTTTCCACCTACCAAGACAACGTGTCGCGTGCACAACCCTTGTCCCTACCTCTAAGGTCATGGTCACGCTTGGGTGTTTATTCACAATGGAGTGCTGCATATAAGGACATAGAGTATAGGTTGTTGTGTCCGGGCTGTAACTTTCCCTTGTATGGACAGATTTTAAAATAACTTGCCACATGTGTTCCACATACCAAGACGACGTGTCGCGTGCACGACCCGTGTTCCTACCTCTTAGGTCAAGGTCACACTTAGAGTTTATTCACAACGGAGTGCTGCATATAAAGATATAGTGTATAGGTTGTCATGTCCGGGCTGTAACTTTCCCTTGTATGGACAGATTTTAAAATAACTTGCCACATGTGTCCCACATACCAAGATGACGTGTCGCGTGCACAACCCTTGTCCCTACCTCTAAGGTCATGGTCACGCTTGGGTGTTTATTCACAATGGAGTGCTGCATATAAGGACATAGAGTATAAGTTGTCGTGTCCGGGCTGTAACTTTCCCTTGTATGGACAGATTTTAAAATAACTTGCCACATGTGTTCCACATACCAAGACGATGTGTCGCATGACAGACCCGTGTCCCTATCTCTAAGGTCAGGGTCACACTTGGGTGTTTATTCACAATGGAATGCTGCATATATAAGGACATAACAGTGTCGGTTGTCAAGTATGGGTGGTATTTTTTATGTTTAGAGGCAATTTAAAATAACTTGCCATATGTATTTGACATGTAAAGGCAAGATCAACTTTTCATGTACTGACCTTGTTCATAGGTCAATGTCACAATCGGGGGCATTCGTCACATACTGTGACAGCTCTTGTTATTTTTAATAACTGGGTAAATTTAAAAGGTCAAATAACAGGAATTCAGTTAAAATACTTCCGGTTTGAGTTTACCCATAAGAAAAACCGTGGTGAAAGGTGTGATTTCAGGAAAAAAGAAAATCTGGACAGCACTTCATAAGTATGAAAAAAGGGAGTATTCAAAGGGCTATTGTTGATCACTTCCTTTCACGTGGAGAAATTAGCCTTACAACCTTTGTTAAACAAAAACAAGATTTCTATATACATTTATATAGCGTAAAAGAAACACTATATTTCTTAAATTGTGGCAGTATCATAAAATTTCAATCCATATAATTATGAATCTTTCTTGGTAGTTCTGTTGTGTTCATTTTGCTTCAAATATCCAAAAACTACCAGCAAAATGGTGGTAACCACATACTCGAGTTGGCATGATCTATCCTCCAATACTAATACAATTGCAATAATGCTGCATAGATGTACCCACTCTCCCATAAGACAGTGTGATTTAAGATGCACAAGCTAGTTCCCCTAGAGTATATGGTTCTTTCACTTCTATGCATATTCTAAGCATGCATGCTGTCCTTCATTGCAGATTCACAATATGGAATCAAAAGGAGCTGACAGGGTAGACTGATTTATTAAAACACAGATGATAACACAGACAGAAATTTCAACAGCGGTAGTCTTCGATATGTTAAAGGTACATTGAAGATGTATTCAACTCACATGTATCTCTACCTGAGTGAGGTTTCTTTTCAATATTGTAACCGTAGTCATAATAAAAAAGCATATCAAGAACAACATTTTGCTAAAATTTCACATTCACCTTCAGGTAATATCACTCTTGCATTTCATATTCAAAACAAAGATATGTGAAACAATACTATTTAAATGCAAAAGTCCATGTATTTGGCAGCCACATAAAAAATGAATTGTCTGAATACGTGAAAGTAATTTAAATTCCGTATTGAAAACCCAAACATATCTGTATATCGGCATAATGTCAAAAAATATACAATTCTACCGTTTTCATTGCATATTTTCCAGGCCTAAGACATTTATCTAGGTAAACATGCCCTTTTGTGCATATTTTGTAAGTGATGATAATATCTGATTCATTTGGCCACAAACATTTATGAGTGTCTAATCACCTTACAATAAAAATAGACAATTAGCATGAAATCATTCGGGTTTGAATAATAACTAAACTTTGTTCTTAAATATGGAAACATTCAACTAATCATCGAAGTTAGTGTTTTTTTACTGCATTTATATTTCAAATGCATGTGTGCTCGCCAATTTAAATACACATATATTTTAAATGGATGTTATACAGAATATTGTCATGCACTGATAATTAAACATCAAATTAATAAATTGTAAGGGATGAAAATATATCCGTTTTAACCAGGTTACACTATGTGACGACAGATGACGGTATTGGGGCGGGCAAACAGGCGGCATCAAACTCACATATGAAACTGAACAATTTCAGTAATAGAAAACATATCTTGACCTATAGGAAGATTTCATAGATACCTTTCATGGGGTTGTATTTGGTGTTCCTATCTAGTTAAGGTCAAGGTCACTGTTACATAAAAAAAGCAGTTAAAACAGATTAACTTTTGTTAGGGTTGACATACCTTGACTAAACTCGATATGAAGGAAGACTTTAAAGATGCCTTTAAATGGATTGCGTTTTGGGTTTCAAGGGTCAAGGTCACTGGTTCTAAAAATAAAAAAAGTTTTAACTGAATAACTTTAGTTAAGGTTGACATATCTTGAACCAGTTTGATATTAAGGAAGAGTTTATGGATAATTATCTTTCATGGCTTGTGTTTGGGGTCCTAATTAAAGTCAAGGTCACTGTTACTAAACTTGTAAAACGGTTGAAACTGAAGTATTAGTTAAGGTTGACATACCAAACTTGGTATTAAGGAAATGTTTATGGACACCTTTCATAGGTTTGCGTTTGGGGTCCCTAGATACAAGGTCAGGGTCACTGTTTCTAAAAATAGAAAAAAGTTTAAGCTGAATAACTTTAGTACTACATTAAAAGGTTGACATATCTTAATCAATCTTGGTATGAAGGAAGGTCAAAGTAACTGTTACTAAAATGCAATGACAAGCAACACAGTTCAAAATGAGCATCAATGTTAAACATTGATATTGATTGCTGTCCTCTAATACCCGTGTCTTTGACCAACTTCTTTTTTTTAAACTACCTAAATTTCGACCATGAGTGCAGTTTTAAAGCATTGTCAGATGACCTTTACTTGGCACATAGTAAAATAGTTTATGCAGAGGGATCTGCTTACAATACTTTCTGTCCTGAGATGTTGAACGTGCAACGTTTTCAGGTAACCCAAACACAAAATGTAATATTTATGTCTGTTGCCTTTTACCCATACATACATGCTCTTGATTAAAAATGACCACAAGAGCCATGCCAGTAGAGCATAGGCCCTTATCGGCCTCTTCTTTACCAAAACTGTGAATGTCTCAATGCTAGATAAAACCTTCTTAAATAAATTACCCTGTATGCAGTTATCTAGATTTTTACGCTCCTCTTGCAGATACTGCTGTGGGTGTACATGGACTTCTGAAGCATCAGTCTGATTTACTAGCAGAACTGTGAATGCAACATCTCTAGCCAGAAATAATTATCCTGAGCGGCATGGTAAGCTTTTGCATATTAATTTCCAGACTTCCTTTGTCTAAGCTTTGTTTTGTTTGTTTTAAAAAAGGATGCAAGACTTTTCCAAAATAATAACTGATGTACTTTGGTAAACGTTGACAAGGCAAGTTGACATTTTTACTAGTGTAGCAAACATATTTTGATTTTGTTTTTACTTATTAGAGGACTGTATAAAATTTTGTATCGCTACATTGGAGAAACACTTTGTAAGTTTTAAATTTTAATGTTCCATTTGAATTTCAATTACAACACATATTCATGAATTCCATTAAAAGAGAGAATGAACAAGTTATCTAAAACGTTACATCTAAAAAACTGAGTCCCTAGGTGCCGTTTAGCCTTCTTTTAATACTATATACTGGCGCCGTTAAGAACGGCGGGAAATAGCACGACTTCCACAAATTTATCAGGGAATTAAAATAAAACGCAAAACGGCACTGTATGAATAATACATGATTAATTATTGCCTCAACGGCGATTTCAACGGCATCCTCAAATGTATGATCGCACATTTGCGACATATACCATCGTGCCATTGTAGTCATGTAGGAGCGGGGGCGACCGCGACCCAATATTCTGGCTAGAAACGGCAAAGGTATCGCGAATATTTGATAGCAATTTTCCTAATAATCGTTTTTTTTAATAAAGCTACGCGCATAAAGATCAATACAAGTCTAACACGATATGAAATAAAGAGATCACCAGGTCATATCTAGCTGATTTGGTAGAGAATGGCTTGAAAATGGTCAGTGGATTAATAAAGATGGTTAAGTCGAAGAAAAGGCAATATGACAATAATTATTTGTATTGTTTCTGGTGTTTCAGAACTGTAGTTTATTGTGATAATTGCAATTACTCGGTTACATAGAATTGTCGGTAAATAGCCAGTAATATGACTGTATCATTTCAAACTCTTATAAAGGTTTGAATTTAAAATGGACATACCAAATCAGCCTAAAAGTTTAAATGCTCTGCTAATATCAATTTAAGAAAATGTTTTAAATATAGCCTTTTTTCAGATTGATACCACTTTTGCAAATTTGTCATAAATGTGATTGCCAATGGAAAACAACATTATTTTTTCATCATTTAGCACAAATGTGTCTTTAATTTCCTGAATGCATGTGTTAACTGATAGATAAATAATGTTATAGAACCAATTAATGACCTTATGTAGCATTAGCTCTTAAGGCGTTGCAAGAGTTAAATGGTTTTATATCTATGTGCATTTGAGAGAAACCCCCATATTGACCTCCCATTTCAACAGTGACAATAAAATGTGCCAAATAACCTCATCAAGTTCACAGTTGACATTTATGTCTCCCCAATTCATGTGGAGACAAATTGTTTTTGCCCTGTCAATCAGTCAGACTGTCAGTCCATCGGTCTGTAAGTCAGTCAGTACATCACACTTTGTTTCCACTCAAGAACTATAGAACGCTGAGACCCATACTTGTTATGCTAATTGGTCCTGACTAGAAGACGTCCACTATATATTTTGGGGTCACAAAGTCAAAGGTTAAGGTCTCCGTGACCTTGAGGTGAAGAAATGGTTTCCGCTCTATAAGTTAAGATCCTTCGAGTCAAGGAAATGCATTCTTGGTATGCTAGTTGTTCATGACTAATAAATAACCCCTATTGTCAAAGGTCACTGTTACTTCCAGGAAAAAAAAGATATGTTGGCAGTGACCTTAAGCTTTAACATGGTTTCTGCTCAATAACTAAAAAAAGCTTGTACCAAGGAACTTCCTACTTGGTATGCTAGTTGTTCATGACTAGTAGATGACTCCTTTTGACTTTGAGATCTGTAGGTCAAAGGTCAAGGTCACCATGACCTTCAGTTGAAAAAACGGTTCCCACTCAATAACTAAAGAACACTGGCAACCAGGAATTTCATACTTGGTATGCTAGTTGATCATGACTAAAAGATGACCCCTAGTGATTTTGAGTAGCTTTTTGCATATATATTGAGATCAAAAGGTCAAAGTTCAAGATTACCTTCAAGTAAAAAATGATATTTTGGTGGTGACCTTTAGCTTAAAAATGATTTCTGCTCAATAACTAAAGAACTCTTGTACCCAGGAAATTAATACTTGACTTAATACTGTCAGTCTGAAATCACACTTTGTTTCCGCTCAAAAAATAAAAAAATCTTGCACCCAGGAAATTCATACTTGGTATGCTAGTCGGTCATGACTAGTAGATGACCTCTATTGATTTTGAGATCAATAGGCCAAAGGTCAAGATTGCTGTGACATTAATGTGAAGAAACGATTACCGCTCAGTAACTCGAGAACACTTGCACCCAAGATCTTAATACATGGTATGCTAGTTGGTCATGTAGATGATCCCTATTGATGTTATGATCAGTAGGTCAAAGGTCAAGGTCATGATTACATTGAGCTGATAAAATGGTTTCCATTCAATAATTGAATAACGCTTGCGCCCAGGAACTTCAAACAATGCAAAATTTGTTTACATTTTCCAGGATTAATCAACAACTCTTTTTTTCTCTTAAATATTTAATACGGTTGAATAAACTTCACTGTTGGTTCATCTCCAGTCCAAAATTACAAATTTCATGTCCATCATTTATTTTTTCTCAAATACCAACACACAATAGGGGAGACAAGCGCATTTTCAAAAAAGCAATCTCTAGTTAGAATAACCTTTGGTTTTGAAAGGTTTAGAATATTTGTGGTTGGATGGCCATAGGTGGCAGTGACAGTCAGGGATGGTCAGCATACACTTAGGTGAAAGATAAAGGTGAATCAATGTAGTAATTGTATACAGTATAAATATAAATTACAACTTAAAGGTCCTTTATATTTTTTGTTCAAGCTATGTTGGATTGCTTTAACCTTTGCCAACATTATGCACGGCTAGTTTACTATATAACTATAAATCAATGGAATCTACTCTCCACTAACAACAGGCCAGATTGTTTAACAGAAGTGCTCCTATAAAGATGGATTTATAAAACTCTTTCAGGCCATGTGTTTTGTTTTTAACTTGGCCTTTCATAGAAGTGCTTAGGGGACAAGTGGTTTAAACTTAAAAGGTTGACTTTGAGTTGCATTATGTAGAAAGGAACTTGTATGATTAGATAGGACATAGCATGTATATGGAAAACTAGATGGCATGACCAAAATGTTATATTTTTAGTCTTTCTCGGTACTGAAAACTAACCATGGATACTGGAGGCTGATAGAACCAAGCATGGACACTGGTAAAACCTACCCTGGATGTTGATAGAAACAACCATGGATGCTGATAGAACCTACTGTAGAAGCCGATATAACCAACATTGGACAATATCATAACTTACCATGGGCAGTGAAAGAATTGAAGAATTGACCAAAGGCAGTAAAGTTCAAGGTAGGAGGCATCAGTCACGTTATTAGGAAAAGGAAAAACTTGTTAACACTCTAGAGGTCACATTCATAACTGTATCTTTATGAAAGTTGGTCAGAATGTTTATATTAATAATCTCTAAGTCAATATTTAATCCGGATTATGTGTGGTCAAAAACTAGTTCATTATGTCAAATTATAGGAAAAGCTTGTTAGCACTCTAGAGGTCACATTCGTGACTGTATGTTCATAAAACTTAGTCTGAATGTTTATATTGATTAGCTCTAGGCCAAGTTCGAATCTGGATTAGGTGAGCGATACAGGGCCTTCAGGGCTCTGTTGTTGTTTTTTTGCAGAAAAACTTAAGTTGATGGAATTTGAAATAAGATTCAATAGAAATGTATTAAGAACTAAAATAGACTAACAAAAATGGAACATAATGACTAGTATCTATTGCTCAGAAACCCCGCAAATAAGCTACAATAATCATCATTTGAAGTTGTGAAACCTTTTTGTAATTTTGGTGTAATTTTAAAAGAATCATAGATGATAACTGATCAATACATAAACTATATGTATTAGTATATCATATATAAAGTTATTTGGGTTAGTGTTTTAGCCCTATTTTAATTTTCTAGCAAAAATCATGTCTGGCCATTAGTGGTTTCATTTGAATATATAGTTCTGTGTCCTTCCAGATGTGACCATAGTCACCATATGTCTTTGTCCTTAAAGATATAACCACAGTCACCATATGTCTGTGTCTTTCAAGACAAATCCACAGTCTCAATATGACTGTGTCCTTATAAACAAAACCGCAACCACTTTATTTCGTTGTCCTTCCAAATATAACCACATTCAACATATGTGTGTGTGTGTCCTTCCCGATGTTACACAGTCACTATACATCAATCAAAGGATATTTCAATCATCCACTTTCTTCCGGCACCATTTCTTCTCTTCTTCTTATGCTGAAAACTGTATGGACAAGCCCAGTACCAAACCGCAAACCTGCCACTAAAACCTTATTCTTTAATTGGTAGCCTTTGGTGTACCGTATTGTTTATTGTGGTCTTAAGGTGAGTCTGTATTAATAAATTTGTGTATACATTAATGTTTGCAGTAATTTAATATTTCTTTGAGACCATAGTCAAACCCCTGGTTGGGATTAGAGTTGAAACAATTAAAATAACAAAAGATCACAAGCAGGTAGTGACTACCTTCTTTCAAGAAAGGAATTTAAAGTATGTAATAACCTAATTCTTGAAAGAACTTTATTCAAGGACAAACATACAAGAAGTCAAGAACTTAATTCAAGGAAAGACTTTCAAGTAGTCAAGAACTTTAATCAAGAAAGGTACTTCATGTACAAGAGACGATTAACTTCATTCAGGAAAGAAACCATAACAAGAAGTCAAGAACTTTATTCAAGAAAGAACCTTTAAGAAGCAAAGATCTTTATTTTGAAAGGACCTCAAAGTATTAAAGATCTTAATTCAAGAAAGGATCTACAAGAAGTCTAAAACTTTATTCAAAGAATGATCTACAAGAAGCCATAAACTTCGTTAACGAAAGGACCTAGAAGAAGAAAATAGAACAGACAGTTTATTTGACTTTTACAAGTGTACATGTCATAATACATATAGTTATACATATAAACATGCCACATGTCTAAACTTACAAACATAATATAATGAAATATGATATAAGCAAACATACTATGTAAATTGAATACCAAATAAGTAATATGTTAACTTTGGCAGTGAGGGAATGTTTCATAGCTACTATATCAAGTTAAATTATTAAGTGAGTTGAGTATAACACTTGATTCTTTAATATATTTACAAACATTCATAGCATCCTTTTTATTACATGATTCCAATAACTGATGGAATTTGAATACAGATGGATTATATACATTATATACTGCATTGTTTTATATAAGTTACATGTAACTGATGATATCATGGACAAATACTTATGAGGTGATATTCATCCTCTATGTCCCTACGATTACAACATAAACAATATCTTTCATTACGAGGTATATTATTACGAGGTACATTATTAGTGCATAACGTCCTGTTTGTATTCTCAAAAGGTGTACAGAAAATCTCAATCTTACAAAGTATAAAGTAAGTTCTTTGGAACTAAATCTAAATATATTTCATTATCAAAGGCCAAAAACTTCACAATCAACAGACTTATAAATATATTACTGTTTACTCACATTCTTTTTTTATGGGGAATGTGTATGTTCAAAAAGTAGGTGCAACAACATTCATAAACATGCAAAGTAACATTCTACTCTTCTTTGTATTGTTAGAACTACTTTGCCTTTCTGATTTGAGCCATGATCTATGTTTTTCAGGATTTTATTGTAATTTTAATGTTAGTCATGGTAAATGTATTATGCTTTGATGAAAAATATTTTTGCTCAACTTTGGTTTATGCATTGCATAATATTAGAGTAGTGTTGTTTATTTTTAAACTTGTGTCTGTATTGTAGCCACAGTACTTGTATTGAGTGACTTGAATGATGTTGTCTTAATTGTGTTTTAATGCTCATTTTATAGCAGAATCTATATCGGAAAAAATGTTTTATATTTGCTGTGTTTTTAGCTATTTTTATGGAAGCCAAGGTTAATGTATAACATGATTGTGCTCAAGTGTCTAAAGTTTTTTATGTATTCTAAGTTCTGTTTTGGAAGCCTCAGTTTCTTTATATCATGATTTTTAGTGTGGTGTTTTGGCTTTATTTATTTATAATAGCCACATTAAATGAAGCTTTAAGCTTATGTTGTTAATGTTACGTCAGGTTGTTTTGGCTCCTCTAAATAGAACTTCGGTGTATATAAGTTAGTTTGTGTCATATATTGTCTTGTTTTGCCAGTGTTTTGTGTTAAACTTGAAATCTTTGTGTTAGTGTTGTCGGTTTGTTTTTGGTTTCTTTAAAGCCATAATTCCTGCATCAAGAAACCATGTAACAAGTGATATTGAATGCTTTGGCTCATTTAGGCAGCAATAGTCTATGTTCTATTATCTGAGGAAGTATATTGTAAATTTGTTTTTGGCTTATGCAGTGAATTGCATTTTAATATCAGCTTGGTTAATGAAGTCTGTTGTATTGTTAGTTTGTTTTAACTGTGTGAGAAGCCGCGCTGTATGAATGAAGTCTGTTGTATTGTTAGTTTGTTTTAACTGTTTGTGAAGCCGTGCTGTGTGTATGCAGTCTGTTGTATTGTAAGTTTCTTTTAACTGTTTATAAAGCCTCGCTGTATGTATGAAGTCTGTTGTACGTTAGCTTTTAGCTCTACTGGCCAAAGGCAAGAAGAGCTTATGTGATGGTAATGTGTACGTAGTATGTGCATCCGTGCGTGCGTCCGTGTGTCAGTGCGTCTGTAAACAATTTCTTGTAAACATTTTTTGTTAATGCGATACAGTCTTCAGTTTTGATTGTATCTCGATGAAACTTGTACAGTATTTAGATATCAATTAGAGCTTGGTTTCTTTCGAAAATCGGCTATATCTGGATATGCATGCCTAGATAAAGGGCCTTGAAAGTTTTAAATTAAAGAAATGCTATTTTTAGCTAACCTAGTTTTAGCCAGGTCTGCATGAGCGAATTCTATTTTTAACCAAGTTTACATGTGTAAACTCAAGTTTAGGACTAAGGGAGAGAATTTGCTTTTTGTACTGCAGTTGATTTCTCTGCCCTGTTCTTGTTGAAAGCCAAAAGGCCATTTTTTTAGCTCTGTAGTTTGCACATTCATCTTAACAAAATTGGTTGTGAATGTTTGTTCAAGTTATGCACCTGGGGTCATTACTGGCCGCACCCAGGGTTCACAGTTTTGGTAAAATTAAATTGGGATAGGTTTGAAAATCTTTTTGTGTGTTTTTGCATCCATTTCAGCAGAATTGCTTGTGAATCTTTGTTCAAATTGATCAATGTTGTCCTCAGATGCCCTTGACTTTGACTTTTGACCAACTCATTTAAATTTTTAAAACTACAAAAAAAAATACCATGAGTACAGTTTTGAAAGCATTTTTTTTGTCAGATGACTTTTACTTGGCACATATTAAAATAGTTCATGCAACTAATCTGCTTACAATTCTTTCTGGGCTCAGATGTTGAATGTGCAACGTTTTCAGGTAACCCAAACACAAAATGTGAACTATATGTCTGTTGTCTTTTACCCATACATACATGCTGTGGATTGAAATGACCACAAGAGCCATGCCAGTAGAGCATATGCCCTTTTGGGCTTCTTGTTTACAGTTGGTAAAGCCATGCTATGGGTAAGAAGTCTGTTGTATTGTAAGTTTGGTTTTACTGTTTGTTTAACCATGCTGTAGGTATGAAGTATGTTATAATGCTAGTTTGTTTTTACTGTTTGTAAAGCGCTGCTATATGTATGAATTATTTTGTATTGTAAGTGTTTTTCAGTTTGTAAACCATGTAAGAAGTCTGTTGTATCATTATTTGTTTTTTTCTGTTTGTAAAGCCATGCTGCATGTGTGCATTATGTTGTATTGTAATTTGTTGTTTTTAGCTCTACTGGCCAAAGGCCAGAAGAGCTTATGCGATGGTAATGTGTACGTAGTATGTGCATCCGTGCGTCCGTGCGTCTGTAAACAATTGCTTGTGAACACGATACAGTCTTCAGTTTTGATTGTATCTCGATGAAACTTGTACAGTATCTAGATATCCATTAGAGCTCGGTTCCTTTCGAAAACCAGCCAGATCCGCCCATGCATGCCTAGATTATGGCCCTTGATAGTATAAAAAAATGCTATTGTGTAAACAATTGGTTGTGAACACGATACAGTCTTCAGTTTTGATTATATCTCGATGAAACTTGTACAGTATCTAGATATCCATTAGAGCTTGGTTCCTTTCGAAAACCAGGTCTGCATGAGCGAATTCTATTTTTAGCCAAGTTTACATGTATATGTTAATTCAAGTCTAGAGTTAAGGGAGACAATTTGCAAGTCTAGGATTTTGAGAGACAATTTGCTTTTTGCTTCTGCAGTTGATTTTGTGAATCACTCTGCCTTGTTCTTGTTGAAAGCCCAAAGGCCAATTTTTTAGCTTTAAGTTCTGTAGTTTGCGCATTCATCTTAACAAAATTGATTGTGAATGTTTAAGTTATGCACCTGGTGTCATTACTGGCCACACCCAGGGTTCACAGGTTTGGTAAACATAAATCTGGAAAGGTTTGAAAATCTTTTTGTGTGTTCGTGCATCCATCTCAGCACAATTGATTGTGAATGTTTGTTCAAATTGATCAATGTTGTCCTAGGATGCCCTTGACTTTGAGCTTTTGACCAACTTTTTGTAACTTTTAAAACTACAGAAAATTTTACTATGAGTACAGTTTTGAAAGCATTTTTTTTTTGTCAGATGACTTACTTGGCACATATTAAAATAGTTCATGCAACTAATCTGCTTACAATACTTTCTGGGCTCAGATGTTGAACGTGCTACGTTTTCAGGTAACCCAAACACAAAACAAAAACTATATGTCTGTTGCCTTTTACCCATACATACATGCTCTGGATTGATATGACCACAAAAGCCATGCCAGTAGAGCATAGGCCCTTTTGGGCCTCTTGTTTCTGTTTGTAAAGCCATGCTATATGAAATACGTCTTTTGTGTTGTACGTTTGTTTTTACTGTTTGTAAAGCCATGCTGTATGTAAGAAGTCTGTTGTATTGTAAGTTTGTTTTTACTCATGTGAAGCCATGATGTGTGTTAAGTATGCATGAAGGCTTTTGTATTGTTAGTCATTTGTATTGTAAGTTTGTTTTACTGTTTGTGAATCCATGTTTCATGTATGTTGTCTGTTGTATTGCATGGATGATACACTGTTTGTGAATCAATGCTGTATTTATGAAGTTGGTTGTATTGTAAGTTTATTTTGACTGTCTGTAAAGCCATGCTGTATTTAAGGAGTCTGTTGTATTGTTAAGTTTGTGTTTACAGTTTGGAAGCTATGCTGTATGCATAAGACCTATTGTTTGTAAGTTTGTTTTTACTCTTTGAAAAGCCATGCTGTATGTATGTTGTTTGTTGTATTGTAAGTTTGTTTTACTGTTTGTGAAGCTATTCTATATTTATGTAGTCCTTTATATTGTAAAATGTTTTTATTGTTTGTGAAGTCATGCTGTAAATATGAAGTCAGTTGCATTGTAAAGTTGTTCCTTATTGTTTATAAAGGCATGATGTATGTTTGTATGATGTCTGTTTTTACTGGTTTCAAAGAACTGCTGTATGTATGAAGTATGGTGTGTTGTAAGTTTGTTTTTACTTTTTGTAAAGCCATGTTGTATGTATGAGGCTTATTGAATTGTAATTTGTTTTTACTGTTTGTAAAGCAATGCTGTATGTATGTAATATGTTGTATTGTAAGTTTGTTTTTACTGTTAGTAAAGCCATGCTGTAAGTAAAGAAAATGTTGTATTGTCCTATATTTAAAGCCATGGTATATGTAAGAAGTCCTTTGCATAACTTTTACTGTAAGTTTGTTTTTACTCTTTGTAAACCAATGCTGTATGTATAACATTTGTAGTATTTTTGTAAGATTGTTTTTTACTCTTTGTTAACCCATGCTGCATGTATGTATAACATTTGTAGTATTTTTGGAAGATTGTTTTTTACTCTTTGTTAAGCCATGCTGTATGTATAACATTTGTAGTATTTTTGGAAGATTGTTTTTTACTCTTTGTTAACCCATGCTGTATGTATATCATTTGTAGTATTTTTGTAAGATTGTTTTTTACTCTTTGTTAAACCAATGCTGTATGTATAACATTTGTAGTATTTTTGGAAGATTGCTTTTTTACTCTTTGTTAAGCCATGCTCTATGTATAACATTTGTAGTATTTTTGGAAGATTGTTTTTTACTCTTTGTTTAGCCATGCTGTATGTATAACATTTGTAGTATTTTTGGAAGATTGTTTTTTACTCTTTGTTAACCCATGCTGTATGTATAACATTTGTAGTATTTTTGTAAGATTGTTTTTTACTCTTTGTTAACCCATGCTGTATGTATAACATTTGTAGTATTTTTGGAAGATTGTTTTTTATTCTTTGTTAAGCCATGCTGTATGTATAACATTTGTAGTATTTTTGGAAGATTGTTTTTACTCTTTGTTAACCCATGCTGTATGTATAACATTTGTAGTATTTTTGTAAGATTGTTTTTACTCTTTGTTAAGCCATGCTGTATGTATAACATTTGTAGTATTTTTGTAAGATTGTATGTTACTCTTTGTTAAGCCATGTTGTATGTATAACATCTGTAGTATTTTTGTAAGATTGTTTTTATACTCTTTGTTAAGCCATGCTGTATGTATAACATTTGTAGTATTTTTGTAAGATTGTTTTTTACTCTTTGTTAAGTTTTTTACTCTTTGTTAAGCCATTCTGTATTTATAACATTTGTAGTTTTTTTGTAAGATTGTTTTTTACTCTTTGTTAAGCCATGCTGAATGTATAACATTTGTAGTATTTTTGGAAGATTGCTTTTTTTACTCTTTGTTAAGCCATGCTGTATGTATAACATTTGTAGTATTTTTGGAAGATTGTTTTTTTTACTCTTTGTTAAGCCATGCTGTATGTATAACATTTGTAGTATTTTTGTAAGATTGTTTTTTACTCTTTGTTAACCGATGCTGTATGTATAACATTTGTAGTATTTTTGTAAGATTGTTTTTTACTCTTTGTTAAGCCATGCTCTATGTTAGAACATTGTTTTATTGTAAGTTTGTTTTTACTTGTTGTAAAGCCATGTTTATTTATGAAGCCTATTGTATTGTAAGTTTGTTTTTACTGTATGTGATGCCATGCTGTAATGTAAGCTTAGTGTACTCGTTTAATTTATTGTGTATTATAAATGTAAATAGTATGAATGAAGTATATATGTATGTAGTGATGTATGTATAAAGTCTGTTGTATTGTGAGTTTGTTTTTACTCCTTGTAAAGTCTTTGATAAGGCATGCTGTATGTATGAAGTATGTTGTATTATAAGTTTGTTTTTACTCTTTGTAAAGCCATGTTGTATGTTTAGTATGTATTAAGGCTCTTGTATTGTAAGTCTTTTGTATTGTAATGTACTCTCTTTATTCTTTGTTAAGCCATGCTGTATGTATGATTTTTTTGCATTGTAAGTTTGTTTTTACTGTTTGTAAAGCCATGTTGTTTGTATGTAGTCTGTTGTATTGTAAGTTTGTTTAGTAAAGCCATGCTGTATGTATGAAATCTTTTGCATTGTAGTTTGTTTTTACTGTTTGTTAAGCCATGCTGTTTGTTTAAGTCTGTTGTATTGTTAGTTTGTTTTTCCTTTTTGTAAAGCCATGTTGTGTTTATGAAATCTGCTGTTTTGTAAATTTGTTGTTTTTTCCATTTGTTTAGCCATGTATATTTATGAATCCTATTGTATTGTCGGTCTGTTTTTACTCTTTGTTAAGCGGATGCTTGTATGAAGTCTGTTTTATCGTAAGTTTGGCTTTACTCGTTGAAGCCATGCCATATGTATGAAGTCTGTTGAACTCTTAAGTATTGTTTTTACTCTTTGTAAAGCCAAGCTTTATGCATTGAGTATGATGTACTGTAAGTTTTTCTTTGTATCTTCTCATAGGCCATTACAACTTATACACATTATTCTTACGTTTGATTTGGCTCCATACTGATTGTTTTATATCTTTATATGTTATGGTATATGTTTTGATTTATGTTGATTATTTAAAACTACCTCCCAGGTTTTTTTTATTTTTACCTTAATACCATATCAAATGGATGGAGTATGTTGTCTTGTAAGTTTGCTTTTGTACTATCATTGTAGCCATGCAATATCGATGTATAGATTCTGGCATATTGTTTGTTGTTTGGGCTTTATATGGTAGCCATCCTACATGTTTAAAGTATGGTGTATTGTTTTTTTTTAAGTTTTAAAAACTATGAATTGTAGCCATGCTATGCATATAACGTCTGTTGTAGTGCAAGTTTGACTACAATTGTCATGTTATTGCAGCCATGCTATATGTATGAAGTATTATAATATTGTATTATTAGAATGTTATCGTTTTTATTTATTAAACCTGGTGTATTGTTTGTTTTGGCTTTTTATTAAAGCCATGCAACATGTATTCAGTCTGGGGTAATATGAGATTGTTTTGGGCTCTTTATTATAGCCTTCCTCTAAGTATGAAATATGTTGTATTGATAGATTATGTTTGGCTTTTCATGGTAGCCATGTTACCTGTATGAAGTCTGAGGTATTGTTAGGTTGTACATGTATTTGGTTCTGTATTGTAACCATATTAAATGAATGAAGTCTGGTGTACTGTTAGGTTGTTTTAGGTTCTTATATATAACCATGTTATATATATATATATATGAAGTATGGTGTATTGATAGGTTGTGCTTGACCTTTCACTGTAGCCATGCTACATCAAATGTATGAAGTATGGTGTATTGTTCGTGTTTTTTATCTCTTTATTATAGCCTTGTTAGCTTGTTTTGGCTCTTTATGGTAGCCATGCTTTGGTATCTGTTGTGTTGTTAGTTATTTTGTGTTTTAATATATAATAACATTTATATATTTATATAAGTGCCTGTGTATTGTTAGTTTGATTTTTATGGCTATATGTATGAAGTCTGGAATACTGTTAGAATTGTTTTTGCTCTTATTGTATACATGCTTTATGTATAAAATATGGTGTATTGTCTGTTTGATTATTGTCAGTTTATGTCAGCCATGCTATATGTATGGAGGATGATGCATTGTTAGGTTTTTATTTTTTATGATAACCAGGCTACATGTATTGATTTTGTTGTTTGTTTATTTTTGGCTCCTTCTTGGATGCCCTATTTTTGCAATATGTGTATTGTTGTTTTCTTATTGGCTCTTCATTGTGGCCATGTTAAACGTATGAAGGCTTATGTATTGTTATCTTTTTATCTTTATGGTGGCCATGCTTCATAGTAACATGGGTTAAATATGTTGTATTTTTATATTGTTTGTATTTTATGAAAGCCATTTTCTGTGTATGGAGTTTGGTGTAGTGTTAGTTTGTTATAGTGTCTTTCGTAGCCATGTAACATGTATTTAATATGTTGTGTTGCTATTTTTGTGAAAGCCTTCCTCTGTGTATGACTTGTGTTGTATTGTTATTGTTTATTCTTATTATTATATCCATGCTGTATTTATGAAGTATGCTGTGTTGTAAGTTTGTTTTGGCTCTTTATTTCAGCCATGCTATTTGAATGAAGTCTTGAGAAATGCTTCTTTATCTTTTTATGATAGCTTTTCTATATGTAAAAGGTGTGTGTAATCTAAGTTTGTTTTGGGGTTTATTAGTAGCAAAACCATAATTATGTATTTGATATGTTAAATTGCCATGTTTTGTTTAAAACAATTATATATGAAGTTGTATGTATTTTAGTGTTTGTTTTCTTTGAAGAAGCCATGCAAATAGTATGAAGTCTGATTTATTGTTAGTTAATTGGTGTAACATTATTAAAACCATGTTTCATGCATAAGGTTTGTTGTACCTTATTGTGTGTGACACTGTATTGTTAATCTGATCATGAAATAGAAGTCTTTTTATATGTATGTGTATTGTGATTTTTTAGTTTGTTTTTTCCCCTGTTATGGCCACATGTGTCGGGTAAAATGTGTTGGTACTTTTATTATGTTTTTTTTTTATGGTAAGCTTCCTTGCTTAGAGCATATAGTAATATTAGTTTGTTTTTGTCTGTTATGGTACCCATGATGGGTATGAAGTGTGTTGAAATTGTAACTATTTTTAAGTGTTGTTTTAGAGTAGTGCGCCATTCTAGTTGTATGAAATCTGGGAAATTAAGTCTTTAATTATAGCAATTCTATTTGTATGTAGTTGAACTTTTTGTCTTCTTTTGGCTCTGTATTGTTTTTGTTTGTTTCTTTGTTATTTTTCTATGGTTGTCATTTTATGGAATTGTAGGCTGATGCATCACAATTTGTGTTTGTAATTGTAAAGTAGCCATGCCATATAATTTATGAAGTATTTGTTTTTGCTTTTTGCTCTTTACAGAATCCATGCTTTATACACACGTTCTGTTGTATTGTTAGAGTGTTTTAATGGTCTGCTTGTTAACTTTATATATGTTTAAAGTAATTTGATTGTTTTAGTTAATTCTTGTTATATGTATGAAGACTGTTGTGTTGTTAGTTTGGTTTTGGTTTTTTGGTAGCCTCGATTGCTATATGTATGGTTTGGTGTATTGTAAGATTGTTTGTTGGTTGCTGTTTGTTATGGTTGTCTTGCTATATGTATGGATTATTGTGTATTGTTAGTTTGTTTTTCTCTTTTTGTTGTAAAATTCATATGGTTTTAAAGCCATTTGTATTGTTAGATTCTATTGTTTCTTCGTGGCAGCCCTGTTATAAATGTGAAGTCTGTTGTATTGTTAGTTTGTTTTTGGCTCCCCATGGCAACCATGCTGTAAATATGAAGTCTGGTATATTTTTAGTTTGGTTTACGCTCTTTTATGTATGACATGTTAAATGTGTGAAGTCAGTGTTTTAAGGTTTGTTTTTGGCTCTTTTTGGTAGTTCTGCTATTTGTTTGAAGCCTGTTCTTTTTGCTATTCTTATTATTTGGTTTGGAGATTTATATGACATTGTTTTGTTTGTTTTATGTAATAAAATGTTTTGTTTGTTTTATGTAATAGGTAACAAGCTATAAATCTATTTACATTTTTGCAGTTGTGTGACTTTTAAGCATTAGTTAATATTAATAGTCTTTGGCAACCATGGTCTATGTAATTTGTTAATATATTTTTAATCACTGCCATATTTTTGTTTTTTTGTCCTAGTTTTGAAACATATATTGAGTGATTTTGCAACCATTCTGCTTTAACTTATATTTCTCCATTAGAAAAGAACACTTTATATATTTAGATTTTCTTTCAAGAACTAAAAGGTAATTGGATTGCATTAAACGTGTGTCTTCCATGTAGTGGGTGTGTCCCTGCAGTCCTATATATGTCTACTACACATTCTCTTCTACTAGAACATTCTCTGTCAGCTTGGCCACAAAACATATAAAAAAAACCTCCTTATTATTTAAAAACAAATAAGCCCACAAGAATTCCTGACCAATTAGGCCTCGGAAAAAAAACAAAAAAAAACATTTAGTTTTGGCAACCCAACCCATTAGTTTTGCCTACCCAACCCAACATACCAAATAGGCACTGACCTTTCCCTTTTTATACTTTGTTGTTTTTAGATCTACTGGCCAAAGAGCTTATGAGATGGTTATGTGTACGTAGTATATGCGTCTGTAAACAATTGCTTGTGAACACGATACAATCTTCAGTTTTGCTTGTATTTCTATGAAACTTGTACAGTGTTTAAATATATATTTGAGCTTGGTTCCTTTCAAAACAATGCCAAGATTATTGCCCTTGATAGTTTAAAAAATGCTATTTTAGCTAACCTAGTTTTAGTCAGGTCTGCATGAGCGAATTCTATTTGTAGCCATGTTAACATGTAAAGTCAAGTCTAGGATCAAAGGGAGACAACTTGCTTTTTGGTTCTGCAGTTGATTTTGTCAATTACTCCGCCTTGTTCTTGCTGAAAGCCATAAGGCCAATTTATTAGCTCTATTGTCTGTATTTCGCGCAAATTGTTCAAATTATGCACCCGGGGTCAGTACTGCCCACACCAAGTGTTCACAAGTTTGTACACTTAATTTGGGAAATGTTGAAAAAGTGTTCGTGTTTTCGCGCATCCATCTCAGCATAATTGCCTGTGAATGTTTGTTCAAATTATGCCACTGGGGTTATAACTGGTCATCCAACGTGTTCGAAGGTTTGGACTTGCTATTTTGAATAAGGCACAATTTAGTGATCTGCTACCAGGGTTGTTCAAATTATGAACATTGGGTCAAAGCTGGCACTGCCCCATGGGGTCACAATTTTTCTAGAAACTTATTTAAGAAAATTTTCAAAATCCTCTTGTTTCAAACCACAAAGCTCGTACCTTTGATATTTGTTGTGGAGCATCATATGATGACTGTCAAGCAAAGCATTTGAAAATATGCCCATTGAGCTAAAGCTGGACCCACCCCTTTTGATGTTTTAATTTTTAAAGCTACAGCAATGATATTTAGACCATGTCTACAGTTTTGCAAATGAGAACCAATGTTGTCCTCGAATGCCCTTAATAATTGACCTTTTGACCAACTTCTTATTTTTAAAACTACAGAAAATTTGACCATGAATACAGTAATATTAAGCATTTTTTTGTCAGATGACCTTTACTTGGCACATATTCAAATAGTTTATGCAGAGAGAAAAATAGAGATCTGCTAACAACACTAACTGACCTCAGATGTTGATCGTGCAACATTTTTATGTAACCAAAACACATAACGTGAACTATATGTATGTTGCCTTTTACCCATGCATACATGCTCTGGATTAAAAATTATCACAAGAGCCATGCCGTTAGAGCATAGGCCTTTATTGGCCTCCTGTTCATAAGTGTGTTTAAACACATAGTTTGAAACCGTTAAAGTTACTTGAACACTCCTACCTAATGATAATAACTTTTTTACATAAAGCATAATAGAAAACGAAATATTTCATTTGAAAAAAAGCCTACATATAAGTACCCTGTTTTGAAAAAGATATAATCCTTACTAAAAAGTTCATTTTTAGCTCGACTATTCGAAGAATATGGAGAGCTATACTACTCACCAAAGCGTCGGCGTAGGTGTCGGCGTCGGCGTCACCCCTTGGTTAAGGTTTTGCGTGCAAGCACACATAGGTTAATATCTCAGCAACTAGTTGAGGTATTGCATTGAGACCTGATACAATGGTACTCAACCATCCAACCTACTTTAATAACCAAGTTAGATAACTCTACTTTGCCTTTAATGCAAATAATAGGCCTTTATTATTCGACTTAGAAAATCTGGTTAAGGTTTTGCGTGCAAGCACACATAGATTAATATCTCAGCAACTACATGAGTTATTGCATTGAGACTTGATACATTGGTACTCAATCATCCAACCTATTCAATTAACCAAGTTAGATAACTCTACATTGCATTTAATTCAAATAATTGCCCTTTATTATTCGACTTAGAAATTCTGGTTAAGGTTTTGCGTGCAAGCACACATAGGTTAATATCTCTGCAACTACTTGTGGTATTGCATTGAGACTTGATACAATGGTACTCAACCATCCAACCTAATTAATTAACCAAGTTAGATAATCTACTTTGCATTTAATGCAAATAATTGCCCTTTATTGTTCGACTTCGAAATTCTGGTTAAGGTTGTGTGTGCAAGCACACATTATTTCAATATTAAAGCAACCACTTGATGTATTGCATTGAGACTCGATACAATGGTACTCAACCATCCAACCTACTCAATTGACCATGTAAGATAACTCTAGTTTTATTTTATGCAAATAATTGCCCTTTATTATTCGACATAGAAATTCTGGTTAAGGTTTTGCGTGTAAGCACACATAGGTTAATTTCTAAGCAACTACTCGATGTATTGAATTGAGACTTTATAGAATGGTATTCAACCACTCAACTTAATTGAATAACCAAGATATATAACTGTATTTTGCAAATAATTGCCCTTTATTATTAGACTTAAAAATGTGGTTGAAATTTTCCATGTGACCACATTTATGTTATTATCTCAGCACATCATGAATTGCATTGAAATCTAATCTAACAGTGATCCATGCATGTTTGGCCAAAACTTTTCAATCCTTACACTGAAAAGCGGCGGAATTGTCGAGCACGCTGTCTCTGTGACAGCTCTTGTTGTATGCCTTATACCATCCAACAGAAAATAACGTTCAATGCTTATATTAATTGTGTTGGTCATTGTGAAATAAAGAAGTTAGGAAGTGAAATAACAATCCTACCTACATCTTCACAACTAGAGTTGAGAGTAGGGAAAAGCCAAAATATCCATTAGATGATTGGAGCCATTTTATAAAATAAATGTATGTCAAAACAAAGTTTCGACATATTTAAACTTAATCGTGTGAATTTCTGAATTTAGTTCACAATATAGTGAACTCATGTTTTTCCACTTCACTCTGAAAAGCCTAAAATATAAATGTCCTTTCTTTGTGCTGCTGTGGCTTTATTCAAGTAATTGCATGCATATTCCTAGATCATAATGTCACACACTTATATAACTTGCTGTGTTGATAGACCTATTTCAAAAGAAACCATTGATATACCAATCCTTTTAGCTCACAAGTGCCCAAGGTGAGCTATTGTGATCACATATCAGTCTTTGTCCGTGGTCTGTCCGTCCAAAATTAACAATTGCTTAAAAAATAATCTCCTTTGAAATTTCCAGGCCAAATTTATTAAAATTTTCAAAAAGCTTCCTTGGGTGTCCCTCTACAAAAATACAACAAGGGATCACGATTGATAAACAACAACAACAACAACAACAACAAAATGACTGACTTTAAAAGCATCTCCTCTGAAACTTACACTCCAAATTCAATTATACCTTACAGAAAGTTTCCTTGGGTGACCCAAAAATACCACAAGGAATCATGATTTATCAACAACATCAAAAGCAACAACATCAAAATGGCTGATTTCCTGTTTTGCTTAAAAAAGCATATCCCCTGAAACTAACACTTCAAATTCAATAAAACTTCTACAAACAATACAACAAAGAGTCACGATTGATCACCAACAACATTTACAAAATGACCAACTTCCTGTTTGCTTTATAAAAAACATTTTTAAAACTACCAGTCCAAATTCAATGAAACTATACAGGAATCTTCCTAGGGTAACCTTTTTGGATAACCTTCTACAAAAATTTAAGGTGTCGAGATTTATTAAATACAAACAACATTCTGGCAAACTTCTTGTTTTGCTTTAAAAGAAATCTTTCTTCTTAAACTACAGGGCCATATTCACTGGAACTTAACAGGAAGCCTTATTGCATCATACTCCAAATTTAATAAACTATACAGGTAGCTTTATTGCATGACCCTTCACAAATATAAATTTAGGCATCATTATCAGTAAAGATTTGTTTTAATTGCAACATTTTTATACAGAGTTGTAGCCATTGAAAACATGAATGGCATCTGAAATCTGTATAAACAAATTCTGAGCTTCTTTTCCTATAACTAGACATTTACTGTGTCACTGTTAACATAACCTCGGTTTCAACATAACTAACTAGACATGTACTGTTTCACTGTTACCATAGCATGGGTTTTTACATGTCTTAGGTATTGTGTCACTGTTACCCCCGGTATCATAGCCAAGGCTTTTACATGTCTAGGTACTGTGTCACTTTTATCATAGCCTGGGTTTCAACGTATCTAGAATCTGTGTCACTGTTGTCATAGCCAGGGCTTTTACATGTCTAGGTACTGTATCACTGTTCTCATAGCCAGGGCTTTTACATAGTGAAACCTGGTTATTAGAATGACGAACGTCGTTGTTCGGGCCGGCATCCGGGCGGCGTCAAACTCACCTATGAAACTGAATAACTTTAGTAAGGGTTGACATATCTTGACCAAACTTAGTCTATAAAAAGAGTTTATGGGTACCTTTCATGAAATTGCGTTTAGGGTCCATAGGATCAAGGTCAATGTCACTGTTACTAAAAATAGAAAAATGGTTGAAACTGAATAACTTTAGTTAGGGATGACATAATTATCTTGACTAAACTTGGTCTGTGGGAAGAGTTTATGGATACCTTTCATGGGATTGCGTTTGGGGTCCCTAAGGTCAAGGTCAAGGTCACTGTTACTAAAAATAGAAAACGGTTGAAACTGAATAACTTTAGTAAGGGATAACATATCTTGACTTAACTTTGTCTATAGGAAGAGTTTATGGAGACCATTCATGGAATTGCGATTGGGGTCCCTAGGTTCAAGGTCACTGTTATTAAAATAGAAAAATGGTTGAAACTGAATAACATCAGTTAGGGATGATATATCTTGACTAAACTTGGTCTTTAGGAAGAGTTGATGAAGACCTTTCATGGGATTGCGTTTGGGGTCCCTATGGTCAAGGTCAAGGTCACTGTTATAGAATAAAAATAGAAAAACGGTTGAAACCGAATAACTTTAGTAAGGGATGACATATCTTGATCAAACTTGGTCTATAGGAAGAATTTATGGAAACCTTTCATTGGATTGCGTTTGGGTTCCCTAGGTTCAAGGTCAAGGTCACTGTTACTAAAAATAGGAACACATTTGAAACTGAATAATTTTAGTAAGGGTTGATATATCTTGATCAAACTTGGTCTATAGAAAGAGTTTTTGGATACCTTTCATGGGATTGCGTTTTGGTTCCTTAGAGTCAAGGTCAAGATCACTGTTACTAAAAATAGAAAAACAGTTGAAACTGAATAACTTTAGTAAGGGTTAACATATCTTAATCAAAACCAGGTATAAAGGACGAGTTTATGGAAACCTTTCATGAGATTGCGTTTGGGGTCCCTTGATTCAAGGTCAAGGTCACTGTTACTAAAAATAGAAAGATGGTTGAAACTGAATAACTTAAGTTAGGGTTGACATATCCTGACCCAACTTAGTATAAAGGAAGCGTTTATGGATACCTTTCAATCGATTGCATTTTGGGCCCCTAGGGTCAAGGTCACTGTTATTAAAAATAGGAAAACAGACACAGGCTGAAGTTCTTCTGTCAATCATTAAAACCCTGATTTCGTCGCATTGCGGCGTTTCTTGTTCATTCTTACATTTGGAAAATGTGGGCGTTTGGTTGGTTTAACAAAAAATATTAAAAGGTACAATTTCTTCACTTATATGTTGTTGTTTTTTCTTCTATATATAAAGAAAAACACTGTGTCTTCTTCTGTTTCAAACTAAAAGTAATTAATTAAATATTGTTGATAAATGTATATTCGAAGTGAACACTTAATTTGATTCAATAATACATCTGTTTTATACTTTCATAAGCATATTCCTCAGGATCCCCTACATCTCTACATAGAGGGACACGCAAACAGCCACATCATATTCCTGAGGACCTTTACATCTCTACAAGGAGGGACACACAAACAGACACATCATATTCCTGAGGACCTTTACATATCTACTAGGAGGGACACATAAACAGACTCATCATATTCCTGAGGACCTTTACATCTCAACATAAAGGGTCACACAAACAGCCACATCATATTCCTGAGGACCTTTACTTCTCAACAATGAGGGACACACAAACAGCCACATCATATTCCTGAGGACCTTTACATCTCAATATAGAGGGACACACAAACAGACGCATCATATTCCCGAGGACCTTTACATCTCTACACGGAGGAACACACAAACAGCCACATCATATTCCTGAGGACCTTTACTTCTCAACCTAAAGGGTCACACAAACAGCCAAATCATATTCCTGAGGACCTTTACATCTTTACAAGGAGGGACACACAAACAGCCACATCATATTCCTGAGGACCTTTACATCTCAAAATAGAGGGACACAGAAACAATCACATCATATTCCTGAGGACCTTTACAACTCAAAATAGAGGGACACACAAACAGACACATCATATTCCTGAGGACCTTTACATCTCAAAATAGAGGGACACAGAAACAGCCACATCATATTCCTGAGGATCTTTACATCTCTACAAGGAGGGACACACAAACAGCCACATCGTATTCCTGAGGACCTTTACATCTCTACAAGGAGGGACACACAAACGGCCACATCATATTCCTGAGGATCTTTACATCTCAAAATAGAGGGACACACAAACAGCCACATCATATTCCTGAAAACCTTTACATCTCAACATAGAGGGGTACACAAACAGCCACATCATATTCCTGAAAACCTTTACATCTCAACATAGAGGAACAGATAAACAGCCACATCATATTCCTGAGGACCTTTACAGGTCAAAATAGAGGGACACACAAACAGCCACTTCGTTTTCCTGAAGATCTTTACCTCTCAACGTAGAGGGACACACAAACAGCCACATCAAATTCCTGAGGACCTTTACATCTCAACATAGAGGGACACACAAACAGCCACATCATGTTCCTGGAGACCTTTACATCTCAATATTTAGTGACACACAAACAGCCATATCATATTCCTGAGGACCTTTCAGCAAATTGAGTTATTGTCCTGTGTTACGTTTCTTGATCAGAACCATTTTTGAAAACTACAGGATGTATTTCAACTACTGTCTACACACCACAGTTAAGCACAATGAGAATAAGTAGAGTGTACAAGAAACTGTTAAAGCTACTAACAGATCGTTTGCCCTTTGTAACTTTTTCATAACCAACTGGCTCCGATTTCTCGAAACTACTTAAGCTTTACAGGCTTAAGTAGCTTATTTCAAAATGCCAAAATATATACTTAACTAGATTTTGATAAATCATAAAAACCTCTTCTGATAATCATGATGATAATTCCTTTCTCAAGTATAAAATATCTTAAAGAAGTAAACATTACGCAATTTATTGTAATCCAAAAATAGTGAGCTTAGCTTAATCCTGTTTAAAGGGACTTCAAAAGATTCGAGAATTCGGGGCCAGAGCATTTCTTTAACATTTCTAGATCAAATTCAGTGGAGCTTCATTCAATGATAGAATTGAATGAGAGTAAGTATATTATATAAGAACTATCAGTCAAGTTAAGCTTTTCGCAGTTATTGCCATGTATGACATTTTTCCTTGTCCATAACTTAAAAATACTTGTTAGAACTTACATACAATTGTAAAGCACAGTGATGGTTAGAACTTAATTAAACTACATACAATTGTAAAGCACAGTGATAGGAAGTAAAGTATACATAACACTATTATACCTTATAAAGATGGCATTATTCCCCTGTCCGGAACATAACTACTTGATGAAACTTTATGAAACATTTTTTAAAGCACAATGAGCGGAAATGCACTGTATGAAAAGCATAACTCTATTTCAGCTCAGTGCAGAGCTACTGCCCTTTGTCACTTTTTTTGTTCGGAAAACTTAAATACTACTCGATGGAATTTAATTAACAACTCTGTTTTAGGGAATATTAGAATAATAATGAATGCTACACTTGTTTCCCTAGCGCCGGTTGTTGACTCAGTTTGTTGAAGGATTTGCATAATAGCAACAATGCATTCAAGATCTAAGCAAGTATATCATGTATTGATTGAAAAAAAATATATGTGTTCCCAACATTATTTAATAATTATTAATGATTCTGTTTGATTATACGTATAGGAAAACAAAGCAAATTATGGACCTTTTTCTTTTGACATGGACATTCTGATTAAGGTTTTGCATGTAAGCACACATATCAGCCATTAGTTGATGCATTGATTGTATTTCGACTTTATACAATGATACTCAACCGTTCATCCCAATCAAATAACCAAGTTTATTTGTGACATTTGTACTTAACTATCCAACCTCTGATTAGGCCAATTTTATAGTTCTTTTGGGTTGATTATGGCTTGTACGTCAAAACAAATTGTTTAAGTTGTGCATGTAAGAAAACATAGCATACTTGATAAATTGCATTGAAACTTAATACAAAGGTACCATACTGTCTTTAAGGTAGTGTTTGTTCCTTTTTTATTCAATTTCTTCCGTCTGGTTTAGGTTTTGCATGTTATCACATTTAATTCAATAGCTCAGCAATTACATCATGTACTACACTTTATAAAAAAGACGCCCTAACAGTCATAATTTTGCTTACGGTTTTGCTTGTTAGCATATGAAATTCAATCTAACATCTAATACATGTATTGTTTTGAAACCTTATACAGTTTGCTCACTCTGGATTGCATATAATGCAAATCTGGCAAAGTTCTTTGAGCTTAAGCTTTTGCGATAGAGGGATTGTTCGTCGTCAACATTTTATCGTAACAACAACTTTACCACTACGACAAGATCAATTAAACTCCGCAGAAATGTTCCTTGGGTGGTTCTTATCCAGATTTCGATAAAAGTGGTCCAATTAAGGAACGGATTGCGGAGTTGATGTGTGTGTGGAGTCCGAATGACTCCACGTGTAATTTGACCAGCCCAATTGCGTTCATATCCCCGATAATGACATCAACCCCGCAATTAATTCCTTATATTTACACTAATAGTTCATTATTTTATTCAAGAAACGTTAAAAATGTACTTCATTTCATTTCGGATTATCTTTCAGTAATCCTTTCTTACCCATTCTGTAAATAGGAGGACCCGACTGTTACCGGAAACATTTTTTTAAATGACGTCACAATAACGGGAAAAGATCAACCACTTTAAATCACTTTTAAACGTAAAATTGAAACACTTTTGGCAACAATACGTTTAAAATATAATAACTTAACATTTTCTAAAATGTTGATTCATATTTTACGGGGCCTGCTGACACGATACAAACAATAACAAGATCAATAGTTTCCATGTATATTGTTATGCGATGAATTGCGATCCGAACATATCCGAAGATGTTGCGTTCATCGATTGATGAACGCAATTGCCGAAAGGCAGTTCATTTAAGGAATGGAAGTTGAGGTGTAAATATTATTTACTAAACGGCCAATTACTGCAGCCATTTTGGTTTTCATTAACTGATTCGTTAACTTAACGACTGATTTAACGGTTTCGTTATCGTTAAAATTTCCAACAACCGAAATTTAGCGAAATAAATTAAACGAAGGTATTTAAGGAATTTTTAGCAATTTTAGTCATTTTAACGCTAAATTTCATCGTTATGTATTTAACGAATGTTCCAACAACCGGGCCAATATGTTGTTCTGAACGGTTGTCAATAACGGTCACCTTAGGTCAAAAACTTATCAAACAGGTTTTTTCATATGTAATTTAAATACAATCCATTTATTGTTTAACAATCATTGAATATATCAAATTCAAACTTGATTAATTCAAGTTCTGAACAGTAACAATGTGCTCTTTTGTACAAGTTATATAATCCAACTTAAATAATGTAGGAGTTATGGCCCCTTGTAGCTTTTTAAACAAGTATACATAGTTTGTCAGAATGTGTTTGGGCATTATAGCTAAGACTAGTTTTATAGCCAAAAGATAGTGTTTACCCAACATTGTCAGCCAATCAGGGGGCTAGATTTTTAAAATGTTTCGTATTTATTAAGAATCGTTACTTTAGACTGAAGACGGCTCTGCAGGATAAAGTAAACTGCTAATACTGTGCATATAGCCACGCAAAGCAGGTAAGTCTGCCCAGGTTTAAAATCGCGGGGAAACTATGACTCCTACTTAACCAGAGTACCGATATATTTTGGATATTATAAAGCTTAGATATTTATCAGAACTGGATGAACTGATTAATTTTGACTCCGACTATGTTAATACCACATTTATTGTCAATAATTACACATATTTCCTAAAAATTCTAGTCAATAGGTGAAAACTATTTAGTGGTTATTTGAGGAAGGTAACTACTTTGCAATCTGCATACTGTAGTGATAGCCGTTACTTCCCTTTGCTGTGTCCTAAAATACATTATAAGTGGGCATGGAAATAGTTCAAGAATTTTGCTGTGAACATTAACTGAGAGTAACGGTACTATGATTGACTTTCTGTGGCATTACAGTTTTTAGGTTACATAGCATTATGGGAAAGACGTCGACCTATTCAAAACAATACGTTCAAGTTCTAAACTTCAACCCTGTTTGATTGTGCAAAAATGTGGGAAACTGGCTTTCTTTAATGGTTTGCTCAGTTTAATGTGCTGTGAGGAAATATTCGGTATGGGGTAAACATTTAACTAATGTAACATTTTAAGTGTTTCTAAAAACGCGTCATCACGGCACTATTTATATGTATGGACCGGCCTTGGAGAAACTATTGGGACAGTCACTGTTTCAATTTTCTTTTGAAATACAGTCGAACCCCGATTGCTCGAACTCGCTTGACTCGAATTCCTCGTTTCATCAAAGTGGATGTAAAGGACCGATATCTTCATACTGATGAAATAGCGAAAAAAAGAAAATTGTCGAAAATTGACATAATCTTGGTATCGATGTTTACAATACATTGAAACTTACTTACTGAACTACCACATGGTTTATAATTTATTTTATTTTTTTCGCAGTTTTTTTCATATTTTTTCCATTTAAATGATTACTATGTATGTCTACCTAGTAGAATTCATATCGTATGCGTGATTTGTTAGTCGATGTTATCACGTGAGATTACCAAGTTAGGTATATGGCTTAAATATTCCAACAGTTTATGGTAAGCCTTCGTAGCACAGTGGATACAGCTCTTTGCTTCAATTTCGGCGACACCGGTTTGAACCCGGTCCCCGACTTGATTTTTATCAGTTTGGTGTTTTTTACAATTATGATATCAAAGAGTAAAACATTTAATCTAATAATTCTCCTGAGATTCCCTACAAAAACTTTTTTGTGCCAATCTGATGTACATGTGCTTTAAGCGTTCTAGTTTGGTTCGAATCACAGACCGCGATGTTTGCAAACGGGGCTCGACTGAACTCAATTGCGAGTCAGCACCACATTCTAATGTTGTTTGTTTAGCTAGCTTATCCTTTCCTTATGTTACGTGTTTTGAGTGCTACTTGAACAATAATTTTTCTAATGTTCAAGGCTGCTGAATTATGTTGCTATTTGAATGTGTTATTATAAATTACATATTAATATGTAATAGAAAATGGATTAAAGATTTGTTTATTCTTCAAAAAAGTATTTTTATTATTAAGAGTCCGAGTCTAGACTTAAACGACCAATTGTTATCAAGGAAATGCTTGGGAAATATGTGCAAAGCTTCCATTTTTAGCTAACCTGTCACATAGTGACAAGGTGAGCTTTTGTGATCACAATTTGTCCGGCGTCCGTCCGTCCGTCCGTCCGTAAACTTTTACTTTAAACGACATCTCCTCATAAACCGCTTAGCCAATTTCATCCAAACTTCACAGGAATGTTCCTTGGGTGGTCCCCTTTGAAAATTGTTCAAAGAATTGAATTCCATGCAGAACTCTGATTGCCATGGCAATGGAAAGGAAAAACTTTAAAAATCTTCTTCTCCCAAACCACAAGGCTTAGGCCGTTGATATATGGTAGGTAGGATCACCAAATGGTCCTCTACCAAGATTGTTCAAATTATGGCCCTTGGGTCAAAATTGGCCCTGCCCGGGGGGGTTATGGGTTTTCTCTATATGTTTATAGTGAAAACTTCAAAAATCTTCTCCTCTGAACTTACTTGGCCTAGAGCTTAGATATTTGTCATGATTCATCGTCTAGTGGACCTCTACAAAGTTTGTTTAAATTATGGCCCTGGGGTCAAAATTGGCCCCGCCCCGGGGGTCATGGGTATGCTCTATATGTTTATAGTTAAAACTTCAAAAATCTTCTCCTCTGAACTTACTTGGACTAGAGCTTAGATATTTGGCATGATTCATCGTCTAGTTGACCTTTACAAAGATTGTTCAAATTATGGTCTTGGGTCAAAATTGGCTCCGCCCCGGGGGGTCATGGGTTTTCTCTATATGTTTGTAGTGAAAACTTCAAAAATCTTCTCCTATCAACTTAATTGGACTAGAGCTTAGATATTTGGCATGATTCATCGTCTAGTGGACCTCTACAAAGATTGTTCAAATTATGGCCTTGGGGTCAAAATTGGCCCCGCCCCGGGGGGTCATGGGTATACTTGATATGTTTATAGTTAAAACTTCAAAAATCTTCTCCTCTTAACTTACTTGGACTAGAGCTTAGATATTTGGCATGATTCATCGTCTAGTGGACCTCTACAAAGATTGTTCAAATTATGGCCTTGGGGTCAAAATTGGCCCCGCCCCGGGGGGTTAGGGTATTCTCTATATGTTTATAGTGAAAACTTCAAACATCTTCTCCTTTGAACTTACTTGGACTAGAGCTTAAATATTTGGCATGATTTATCGTCAAGTGGACCTCTACAAAGATTGTTCAAATTATGGCCTTGGGGTCAAAATTGGCCCCGCCCCGGGGGTTCATGGGTATACTTGATATGTTTATAGTTAAAACTTCAAAAATCTTCTCCTCTTAACTTACTTGGACTAGAGCTTAGATATTTGGCATGATTCATCGTCTAGTGGACCTCTACAAAGATTGTTCAAATTATGGCCCTGTGGTCAAAATTGGCCCCGCCCCTGGGTGGTCATGGGTTTTCTCTATATGTTTATATTAAAAAAAATCAAAAATCTCCTCTGAACTTACATTGCTTAGAGCTTAGATATTTGGCTTGATTCATCGTCTAGTGGACCTCTACAAAGATTGTTCAAATTATGGCCTTGGGGTCAAAATTGGCCCCGCCCAGGGGGGGTAGGGACTTCTCTATATGTTTATAGTTAAAACTTCAAAAATCTTCTCCTCTGAACTTACTTGGACTAGAGCTTAGATATTTGGCATGATTCATCGTCTAGTGGACCTCTACAAAGATTGTTCAAATTATGGCCTTGGGGTCAAAATTGGCCCCACCCCCTTCGGGGGTCATGGGTTTTCTCTATATGTGTATAGTGAAAACTTCAAAAATCATCTCCTTTGAACTTACGTGGCTTAGAGCTTAGATATTTGGCATGATTCATCGTCTAGTGGACCTCTACAAAGATTGTTCAAATTATGGCCCTGTGGTCAAAATTGGCCCCGCCCCTGGGTGGTCATGGGTTTTCTCTATATGTTTATATTAAAAGAAAATCAAAAATCTCCTCTGAACTTACATTGCTTAGAGCTTAGATATTTGGCTTGATTCATCGTCTAGTGGACCTCTACAAAGATTGTTCAAATTATGGCCTTGGGGTCAAAATTGGCCCCGCCCAGGGGGGGTAGGGACTTCTCTATATGTGTTATAGTGAAAACTTAAAAAATCTTCTCCTCTGAACTCACAAAGACAAGTAACGTCTTAATTTAAACTGGATAACATATTTAGTACACATACCAATTTTCAATATGGGCCACATACAACAATTAATAACAAATATACATATATAGATACACACGTAAAATCAAGTAGTGACAAGAGCTTAGATATTTGGCATGATATATCATCTAGTTGACTTGTACCAATATTGTTCAATCTTTGGCCCTGGGGTAAAAAAAATGGCCCCACCCGGGCGATCATGGGTTTCCTTATATATGTATATGATGAAAACTTATAAAATCTTCTTCTCCGAAACCAAAAGGCAAAGGCCTTAGATATTTGGTATGAAGCATTGTTTATCGGACCACTATTAAGATTGTTCAAACTTTAGCCCTGGGGTCAAAATTGGCCACGCCCCGTGTTCATAGGCTTAGGTTTTCAATATTTTTATATAGTCTTATATAATAAAACTTTAAAAATCCTCTTCTCCAAAATACAAGACCTAGAGCTTTCATATTTGGTATATAGTGTTACCTAGTGGACCTACACCAAAGGTATTCAAATTATTGTCCCGGGGTCAAATTGGCCTTGCTCAGGGGTCATTTGTTTTTACATTGTCTTGTCACTTAAACATCTTTTCCTCTGAAAGTAAAGGTCAGAATGACTCCATACTTGATATGTAGCATCCTTACATGGTCCTCTCTCAACTTTGTTCAAATGGTTTTGTTTGGCCCCTTTTAGGGGTCACCAGAGCAAAAAATAGAAAAACCTTTAAACAACTTGATCTTATTAACTGCTTGATGGATCTTCAAGTCTGAAGCATCCTAGCATGGGCCTCTGTCTTTTCAAATAATTTTGTTTGGCCCCTTTTAAGGGCCACCAGAGCTAAAATTAGTAAAAAAAAAACTTAACATTTTCTTCGCATGAACCCCTTGATAGATCTTCAGCAAATTTGGTTTGAAGTGTCCTTGCATGGACCTCTCTTAAATTTGTTCACATAATTTTGTTTGGCCCCTTTTAGCTAAAAATAGAGTAAAAAAACGATTATTCTTGTGAACCTCTTGATGGATATTTACCAAATTTGGTCTGAAGCACCCTTGCATAGACTTCTCTCAAATGTATTAAAATAATTTTGTGTGGTCTCTTTTATTTTCATATTTGCATATTGATGGAACCGTACAGAGATATTGAATGGCGTACTAATTAGTGCAACATCCATTTAACTTAATGAAAAGTGACCAGCCAATATTCTTTGAGAACAAATATTAAGCTATATTGATTACAAAGGTTAAACTCTTTTACTCAGGTGAGCGATTTAGGGCCATCATGGCCCTCTTGTTTGTATTTGAAACTGGATGTATGAATACTGAAAGTTTGAAGTCTCTCGAATGTACTTTTCTAGGGAGTATTATACTTCCAAACTTCCCTCAACGGAAGTCCTGATGTGCACAGACGAATCTGGGTGTATGGAATGAATCTGCAGATTTAAAGACGTTGACTTATATTTTACAGAGTTCTTCTGAAAGGTAATACCCGTATCACCAATGAGTTTGAAGGTTATGCACCAGGTTGACCTGGAACTGTCACAGCCCATATGTAGTCATTTCTTTATAAGGTTATCATTTCTATGCCTTCCATATCAGTCGCGCAAAGCGCACGAACACGAACGCATTTGGACGTCCATGCACTGTATTCCTTAGTTTTTGATAAATTTTACCGAATTTTAATCGGTGTAGTTCAATATGCAATTATTAACTGTGAAATATCATGTCATATCGACCAAGAAATCCTTGGCCGGGACGAAAGCTGTGTCATGAAACCGTATGCTATTCTTCGTAACAACTCGACCAATTCCGGCAAGCTTCTGTTGGATACTAGCCGAGCTGTTGCGACTGCGCATGATATATAATGACGACATATCCTGTTTCCGATCTTAACACAGACAGGTCATATAGCGTTTTTTTAATGAAGTGATATTTCAAGCGTTATTATTATCAGGTCATATAAAAAGACAATATTGCGATTGTGATTAAAAACAATAATTTTATCCAAAAAGAGTTATAAGTACTGCGGTCGTAATGCACCAGTCAATCGTTACCATGCCCCCAACAGGTCCGAGAGGATATCCGGGGAAATCGGACGTGTTTTTACCTTCCAGTTGGCCCCGTCGATCCGGGAGGACCGAAAATCAAAGTCCCCGATATTCCCCGGGCTAGTAACAATTGACTTGCGCATACTCGTTATCTGGGTAGTATCTGATTCTTATTGCTTTTTGCAGAATTCGACTAACAGCTTGTGAAGTCACGTGTCCTTTGTTATGTAAAAACATAATGAAGCCATTCTATAAGAGGATGATTTCAAACCCACTCCATCTGGTCTGATATTGCGTTGTCACTGTACACACTCGCTGTGTCTGATATTGCGTTGTCACTGTACACACTCCCTGTGTCAGATATTGCGTTGTCACTGTACGCACTCCCTGTGTCAGATATTGCGTTGTCACTGTACGCACTCTCTGTGTCAGATATTGCGTTGTCACTGTACGCACTCCCTGTGTCAGATATTGCGTTGTCACTGTACGCATTCCCTGTGTCAGATATTGCGTTGTCACTATACGTACTCCCTGTGTAAGATATTGCGTTGTCACTATATTGCGTTGTCACTATACACACTCCCTGTGTCGGATATTGCGTTGTCACTATACACACTCCCTGTGTCAGATATTGCGTTGTCACTATACACACTCCCTGTGTCGGATATTGCGTTTTCACTATACACACTCCCTGTGTTGGATATTGCGTTGTCACTTTACATTGCGTTGTCACTATACACACTCCCTGTGTCGGATATTGCGTTGTCACTTTACACATTCTGTGTCGGATATTGCGTTGTCACTATACACACTCCCTGTGTCGGATTCTGCGTTGTCACTATACACACTTCCTGTGTCGGATATTGCGTTGTCACTATACACACTCCCTGTGTCGGATATTGCGTTGTCACTATACACACTCCCTGTGTCGGATATTGCGTTGTCACTATACACACTCCCTGTGTCAGATATTGCGTTGTCACTATACACACTCCCTGTGTCGGATATTGCGTTGTCACTATACACACTCCCTGTGTCGGATATTGCGTTGTCACTATACACATTCTGTGTCGGATATTGCGTTGTCACTATACACACTCCCTGTGTCGGATATTGCGTGGTCACTATACACACTCCCTGTGTCGGATATTGCGTTGTCACTATACACACTCCCTGTGTCGGATATTGCGTTGTCACTATACACACTCCCTGTGTAAGATATTGCGTTATCACTATTCACACTCCCTGTGTCAGATATTGCGTTGTCACTATACACACTCCCTGTGTAAGATATTGCGTTGTCACTATACACACTCCCTGTGTCGGATACTGCATTGTTATATACACACTCCCTGTGTCGAATACTGCGTTGTCCCTATACACACTCCCTGTGTCGGATATTGCGTTGTCACTATACGCACTCCCTTTGTCAGATATTGCGTTGTCACTATACACACTCCGTGTCGGATATTGCGTTGTCACTATACTTACTCCTTGTGTCGGATATTGCGTTGTCACTATACACACTCCCTGTGTCGGATATTGCGTTGTCACTATACACACTCCCTGTGTCGGATATTGTGTTGTCACTATACACATTCTGTGTTGGATATTGCGTTGTCACTATACACACTCCTTGTGTCGGATATTGCGTTGTCACTGTACGCACTCCCTGTGTCAGATATTGCGTTGTCACTGTACGCATTCCCTGTGTCAGATATTGCGTTGTCACTATACGTACTCCCTGTGTAAGATATTGCGTTGTCACTATATTGCGATGTCACTATACACACTCCCTGTGTCAGATATTGCGTTGTCACTATACACACTCCCTGTGTCGGATATTGCGTTGTCACTATACACACTCCCTGTGTCAGATATTGCGTTGTCACTATACCACTCCCTGTGTCGAATATTGCGTTGTCACTATACACACTTTCTGTGTCGGATATTGCGTTGTCACTATACACATTCCCTGTGTCAGATATTGCGTTGTCACTATACGTACTCCCTGTGTAAGATATTGCGTTGTCACTATATTGCGATGTCACTAAACACACTCCCTGTGTCAGATATTGCGTTGTCACTATACACACTCCCTGTGTCGGATATTGCGTTGTCACTATACACACTCCCTGTGTCAGATATTGCGTTGTCACTATACACACTCCCTGTGTCGGATATTGCGTTGTCACTATACACACACCCTGTGTCGGATATTGCGTTGTCAGTAAAAGCACTCCCTGTGTCGGATATTGCGTTGTGACTATACAAACTCCCTGTGTCGGATATTGCGTTGTCACTATACACACTCCCTGTGTCGGATATTGCGTTGTCACTATACCCACTCCCTGTGTCGGATATGGCGTTGTCACTATACACACTCCCTGTGTCAGATATTGCGTTGTCACTATACACACTCCCTGTGTTGGATATTGCGTGGTCACTATACAAACTCCCTGTGTCGAATATTGCGTTGTCACTATACACACTCCCTGTGTCGGATATTGCGTTGTCACTATACACACTTCCTGTGTAAGATATTGCGATGTCACTATACACACTCCCTGTGTCGGATATTGCGTTGTCACTATACACACTCCCTGTGTAAGATATTACGTTGTCACTATACACACTCCCTGTGTAAGATATTGCGTTGTCACTATACACACTCCCTGTGTAAGATATTGCGTTGTCACTATACACACTCCTTGTGTCGGATATTGCGTTGTCACTATACACACTCCCTGTGTCGGATATTGCGTTGTCACTATACACACTCCCTGTGTCGGATATTGCGTTGTCACTATACACACTCCATTTGTCAGATATTGCGTTGTCACTATACACACTCCCTGTGTCGGATATTGCGTTGTCACTATACACATTCCCTCTGTCGGTTATTGCGTTGTCACTATACACACTCCTTGTGTCGGATATTGCGTTGTCACTTTACACACTCCCTGTGTCGGATATTGCGTTGTCACTATATACACTCCCTGTGTCGGATATTGTGTTGTCACTATACACATTCTGTGTTGGATATTGCGTTGTCACTATACACACTCCCTGTGTCGGATATTGCGTTGTCACTATACACACTCCCTTTGTCAGATATTGCGTTGTCACTATACACACTCCCTATGTCGGATATTGCGTTGTCACTATACACACTCCCTGTGTAAGGTATTGCGTTATCACTATACACACTCCCTGTGTCTGATATTGCGTTGTCACTATACACACTCCCTGTGTAAGATATTGCGTTGTCGCTATACACACTCCCTGTGTCAGATATTGCGTTGTCACTATACACACTCCCTGTGTAAGATATTGCTTTGTCGTTATACACACTCCCTGTGTCGGATACTGCGTTGTCACTATACACACTCCCTGTGTCGGATACTGCGTTGTCCCTATACACACTCCCTATGTCGGATATTGCGTTTTCACTATACACACTCCGTTTGTCAGATATTGCGATGTCACTATACACACTCCGTGTCGGATATTGCGTTGTCACTATAAACACTCCCTGTGTCGGATATTGCGTTGTCACTATACACACTCCCTGTGTCGGATATTGCGTTGTCAGTTAAAGCACTGCCTGTGTCGGATATTGCGTCGTCAGTAAAAGCACTCCCTGTGTCGGATATTGCGTTGTGACTATACACACTCCCTGTGTCGGATATTGCGTTGTCACTATGCACACTCCCTTGTCAGATATTGCGTTGTCACTATACACACTCCCTTGTCAGATATTGCGTTGTCACTATACACACTCCCTGTGTCGGATATTGCGTTGTCACTATACACACTCCCTGTGTAAGATATTGTTGTCACTATACACACTCCCTGTGTCGGATATTGCGTTGTCACTATACACACTCTCTGTGTATATTGCGTGTCACTATACACACTCCCTGTGTCGGATATTGCGTTGTCACTATACACACTCCCTGTGTCGGATATGTGTTGTCACTATACACACTCCCTGTGTCGGAATTGCGTTGTCACTGTACACACTCCCTGTGTCGGATATGCGTTGTCACTATACACACTCCCTGTGTAAGATTTGCGTTGTCACTATACACATTCCCTGTGTCGGATATTCGTTGTCACTATACACACTCTCTGTGTCGGATATTGCGTTGTCACTATACACACTCCCTGTGTCGGATATTGCGTTGTCACTATACACACTCTCTGTGTCGGATATTGCGTTGTCACTATACACACTCCCTGTGTCGGATATTGCGTTGTCACTATACACACTCCCTTGTCGATATTGCGTTGTCACTATACACACTCCCTGTGTCGGATATTGCGTTGTCACTATACACACTCCGTGTCGGATATTGCGTTTGTCACTATACACACTCCCTGTGTCGATATTGCGTTGTCACTACACACTCCCTGTGTAAGATATTGCGTTGTCACTATACACACTCCCTGTGTCGGATATTGCGTTGTCACTATACACAATCCTGTGTCGGATATTGCGTTGTCACTATACACACTCCCTGTGTCGGATATTGCGTTGTCACTATACACACTCCCTGTGTCGGATATTGCGTTGTCACTATACACACTCCCTGTGTCGGATATTGCGTTGTCACTATACACACTCCCTGTGTCGGATATTGCGTTGTCACTATTCACACTCCCTGTGTCGGATATTGCGTTGTCACTATACACACTCTGTGTAAGATATTGCGTGTCACTATACACACTCCCTGTCTCGGATATTGCGTTGTCACTATACACACTCTTTGGTAAGATATTGCGTTCACTATACACACTCCTGTGTCGGATATTGCGTTGTCACTATACACACTCCCTGTGTCGGATATTGCGTTGTCACTATACACACTCCCTGTGTCGGATATTGCGTTGTCACTATACACACTCCCTGTGTCGGATATTGCGTTGTCACTATACACACTCCTTGTCGATATTGCGTTGTCACTATACACACTCCCTGTGTCGGATATTGCGTTGTCACTATACACATCCCTCTGTCGGATATTGCGTTGTCACTATACACACTCCCTGTGTCGGATATTGCGTTGTCACTATACACACTCCCTGTGTCGGATATTGCGTTGTCACTATATACACTCCCTGTGTCGGATATTGTGTTGTCACTATACACATTCTGTGTTGGATATTGCGTTGTCACTATACACACTCCCTGTGTCGGATATTGCGTTGTCACTATACACACACCCTTTGTCGGATATTGCGTTGTCACTATACACACTCCTATGTCGGATATTGCGTTGTCACTGTACACACTCCCTGTGTAAGGTATTGCGTTATCACTATACACACTCCCTGTGTCGGATATTGCGTTGTCACTATACACACTCCTGTGTAAGATATTGCGTTGTCATACACACTCCCTGTGTCGGATATTGCGTTGTCACTATACACACTCCCTGTGTCGGATATTGCGTTGTCTATACACACTCCCTGTGTCGGATATTGCGTTGTCACTATACACACTCCCTGTGTCGGATATTGCGTTGTCACTATACACATCCCTTGTCGGATATTGCGTTGTCACTATACACACCCGTTTGTCAGATATTGCGATGTCACTATACACACTCCGTGTCGGATATTGCGTTGTCACTAAACACTCCCTGTGTCGGATATTGCGTTGTCACTATACACACTCCCTGTGTCGGATATTGCGTTGTCACTATACACACTCCCTGTGTCGGATATTGCGTGTCACTAAACACTCCCTGTGTCGGATATTGCGTTTGTCACTATACACACTCCCTGTGTCGGATATTGCGTTGTCACTATACAACTCCCTTGTCAGATATTGCGTTGTCACTATACACACTCCCTTGTGTCAGATATTGCGTTGTCACTATACACACTCCCTGTGTCGGATATTGCGTTGTCACTATACACACTCCCTGGTAAGATATTGTTGTCACTATACACACTCCCTGTGTCGGATATTGCGTTGTCACTATACACACTCTGTGTGATATTGCGTTGTCACTATACACACTCCCTGTGTCGGATATTGCGTTGTCACTATACACACTCCTGTGTCGGATACTGTTGTCACTATACACACTCCCTGTGTCGGAATTGCGTTGTCACTGTACACACCCTGTGTCGGATATTGCGTTGTCACTATACACACTCCCTGTGTCGGATTGCGTTGTCACTATACACATTCCCTGTGTCGGATATTGCGTTGTCACTATACACACTCTCTGTGTCGGATATTGCGTTGTCACTATACACACTCCCTGTCGGATATTGCGTTGTCACTATACACACTCTGTGTCGGATATTGCGTTGTCACTATACACACTCCCTGTGTCGGATATTGCGTTGTCACTATACACTCCCTTGTCGGATATTGCGTTGTCACTATACACACTCCCTGTGTCGGATATTGCGTTGTCATATACACACTCCCGTGTCGGATATTGCGTTGTCACTATACACACTCCCTGTGTCGAATATTGCGTTGTCACTATAACACTCCCTGTGTAAGATATTGCGTTGTCACTATACACACTCCCTGTGTCGGATATTGCGTTGTCACTATACACACTCCTGTGTCGGATATTGCGTTGTCACTATACACACTCCCTGTGTCGGATATTGCGTTGTCACTATACACACTCCCTGTGTCGGATATTGCGTTGTCACTATACACACTCCCTGTGTCGGATATTGCGTTGTCACTATACACACTCCCTGTGTCGGATATTGCGTTGTCACTATACACACTCTTGGTAGATATTGCGATGTCACTATACACACTCCTGTGTCGGATATTGCGTTGTCACTATACACCTTGTGTCGGATATTGCGTGTCACTATACACACTCCTGTGTCGGATATTGCGTTGTCACTATCACATCCCTGTGTCGGATATTGCTTTGTACTAACACTCCCTGTGCGGATATTGCGTTGTCACTATACACACTCCCTGTGTCGGATATTGCGTTGTCACTATACACACTCCCTGTCGGATATTGCGTTGTCACTATACACACTCCCTTTGTCGGATATTGCGTTGTCACTATACACACTCCCTGTGTCGGATTGCGTTGTCACTATACACACTCCCTGTGTCGGATATTGCGTTGTCACTATACACACTCCCTGTGTCGGATATTGCGTTGTCACTATACACACTCCCTGTGTCGGATATTGCGTTGTCACTATACACACTCCCTGTGTCGGATATTGCGTTGTCACTATACACACTCCCTGTGTCGGATATTGCGTTGTCACTATACACACTCCCTGTGTCGGATATTGCGTTGTCACTATACACACTCCCTGTGTCGGATATGCGTTGTCACTATACACACTCCCTGTGGATATTGCGTTGTCACTATACACACTCCTGTGTCGGATATTGCGTTGTCACTATACACACTCCTGTGTGATATTGCGTTGTCACTATACACACTCCCTGTCGGATATTGCGTTGTCATATACACACTCCTGTGTATATTGCGTTGTCACTATACACACTCTCTGTGTCGGATATTGCGTTGTCACTATACACTCCCTTTGTCGGATATTGCGTTGTCACTATACACACTCCCTTTGTCGGATATTGCGTTGTCACTATACACTCCTTGTGTCGGATATTGCGTTGTCACTATACACACTCCCTGTGTCGGATATTGCGTTGTCACGATACACACTCCCTGTGTCGGATGTTGCGTTGTCACGATACACACTCCCTGTGTCGGATGTTGCGTTGTCACGATACACACTCCCTGTGTCGGATGTTGCGTTGTCACTGTACACACTCCCTGTGTCGGATGTTGCGTTGTCACTGTACACACTCCCTGTGTCGGATATTGCGTTGTCACTATACACACTCCCTGTGTCGGATATTGCTTGTCACTATACACACTCCCTGTGTCGGATATTGCGTTGTCACTATACACACTCCCTGTGTCGGATATTGCGTTGTCACTATACACACTCCCTGTGTCGGATATTGCGTTGTCACTATACACACTTCCTGTGTCGGATTTTGCGTTGTCACTATACACATTGTCTGTGTAAGATATTGCGTTGTCACTATACACACTCTGTGTGATATTGCGTTGTCACTATACACACTCTCTGTGTCGGATATTGCGTTGTCACTATACACACTCCCTGTGTCAGATATTTCGTTGTCACTGTATCAGCCAATCAGGTTGCATTCTAAGTCAGTTAGATGACCTGAAGTAAGTACTTAATGATTAAAGTTGTTGGATTCGTAGCTTAACAAAATTTCGACATCAAAATGAAATATTTTCTAAATGTACTGAAAATTTGCCAACAGAAAGTGCTTAGCTTCCTTCAATCATTTAAGCGATATAAAATACCTTTCCGATGAAGGTTAGTGCAAAAAAAATGCTATCTTATAAGGCACCGTATTTTTTTTTTTAATTTGTCATATATTACGTCATAAAATATTTAAATTTCATAAAAAAACGGCCTAGCAGCATGAAGTTAGCGGCCAAACGGCTTAGCGCCGTGAAGTTAGCGGCCAAGAGGCCTAATTATTTCCTATTTTTAAGCAATTGTTCATGCGTTTTTTGTTTTTGGAAGACAATGATAAATCAATGTTTTTATTCATATATTAACATAGCGGCAATAAATGGTTTTCTATTCAGAATATTTTTATGTGCGTTTTCTTCTAAACCAATGATAAATTAACTGTTTTAATGCACAAATTATAAATCTCAAGCGATTATCAACATTTTCCCAAAACGTTGTCAGTTCAGCGGCATATAGCGGCCTAGCGGCGTGAAGTTGGCTAAAAATAATAATATTTTTATTTTTAATTATAATTGGAAAGATATGAAACAATACCATTGCAATCGTAAATTGTACTGCGATTTGCAGAAAAATATTAACGTAAAACAGTTGTAATTTTTTGACAAAAATTCACACATCCATTTCAAAACACTACTATATTCTATACATGTGAATCAGGTTAACAACTATAATTGATTATTAACTCAGAAAAAGAAGATGATATAGCGGCGATTGGTTTTGCTGATTTAACTTATTTGTTTTTATTAAAACAGATAGTCCATCGCACCAGAACGGTGTTACGCTGTTTGGAATATCATCCCGTGCTGTCTAGTACAGGCCAATACCCAGCCAGCAAAACATATGGGTCCCATATGGGCAACCCATATGGGTCGAATGTGGGCCCCACATGGGTTTTGGAACAGGGCTTGATATGAGACCCATATGGGTCCACATGGTATATCTGGGCTGTATATGGGCCATACCTAAGCAATAAACCGTTACTTTTGTTATTACATGTTTTATATATAGTGATTCCAATTAACTTAAATAGTTTATCTCCAGTGTTCACCTTTTGCATTACTATCCCTTCATTGGTTATCTAGACCAACAGCTATGTTGAGAAGTACAAATGACATAATGTCAACATAATATTTCATTACACAACGAAGATAGCAATACTCTTATTAAGTTTATTAATATGAAAACAACAGAAATGTAAAACAAGATGTACAAACTAAAAAGTCAACAAAAATTAAATACTAAAGTGGCACACAAAAATAATGTGAAATTTTGACACATTTTTTTCAGTTTGGTTTGACAATACCAAGTTAAAGGGATCTAGCACATTTATATGGGAATTTGATTATTAACTTAATAATATAAAGTGTAAACTTTGTATTATTGATTGTATCTGTCACTTAATTAAAGCTGTTGAATTTTATCAAAAACAACCTCGGATGTATTTCGACGGTTTACATACTCAAAATGAGGTATGTTTTAGTCCTTTAGTCCGCTGCAAGTCTATTGCGTAGTAATTCATTTTAGCAGGTAATAACTCTTTGGAATCTTAATTATGTTTGCAACAATACACTTCACTGGCAATCAATTTAAACTTAGATCAATAAATACAACTCTAAAACCCTACATTTAATTAATGATATAATTTAAAAATTTACAAACTACTTAAACTGATGTACCGGCATACATCCAAGGTTTTTTTTCAATAAAAATAGCCGAGGAGCTCCAAATGCTTTAACGAATGTGTTTACAAAAAATACACAAATCAAAGACGCACAATTCTAATAAACAGAGCATGGAGTGCATCTACACATTCAGGCATAAAGCAGTGTTTCAGACCAGAATAAAATAACAGTTTCAAGGTAATAGTCGAAAAAAAAATATATATGTAAAATAAAAAAGAGAAATATTATACACAAACCAGAACTATTGACTAACTCAATTAATGCACCTGACTAGTGAACTGACATGACTGAATGTTAAAACATATGTATCCTTATTTCCTCCATGTATGAAGAGTTACATTACGAAAGGCATATGAAACAAAAAATATAGCAACAGCATATAACAAATATTTAAATAATTTATATCATTTAGACCAGTTTCATTGCTGTCAATCAAGGAGGATTAATTAATATATACAAAATCACTCCATAGGTTAAAAAAATGTACAAATCGGGATCACTGTTATAGCCAAGGAAATAAATGGTGTTGATTTAATAATAATCATCTGGCTCCAATTTCTCGAAAGTTCTTATAAGCGTAACACCCTTAAGTAGCTTATTTTATTCAGCCACATTTCTTACTTAATCTTAAAATAAGTTTATAGTAGGGATGGAAACCGGATACCAAATCAGTATCCGGATATTCGTATCAAGTATTCGAATACTATCCGGATACTCGTATCAAATTGTTTTCATAATAAGTAAATTTCCTATTATATGTCACCCACCTTCTGTTATTTGACATAATTGTCCACTTAATTTATAATTCGTCATATGGCAATTTCATTTTTTCATTCATTCTTTCTCAGTCTTAATAATTTATAATGTTAAAATCAAAGCTAAACAACTCATTTTACGTCATAAAACTCATGATGAATACCACATAAACACCTCGCGAATTTGATAGTCACTTCGGCCGAGGTGGTTGCTTGGTTACTGCCACGTGCTTTCGAGTTTGTTATTTATCAGCAGGTTTCATGTTAAATTGTAATTTTATTTCATTACATTGTTTGATTTAATGCAATAACTGCAATTTTTACGGTGTTTTGTAATGAAGGATATAACTGCGGAAAAGATAAGACGATCTGATTTTTCTTTATTTACATGCGTGTACTTTTTTTATTTATCAATAAACTAAACATGTTTACATATCGTATGAAAAATAAAATACACTACACATAATAAAACGTGAATAAATACTAAATATCAAATAAATCATTTATATATTTGATAATTTAATTAAACACTGTACACACACTACTTTTAAGTCCGAAATGTTCGAATACTTCACAACAGTTTTCATTCGATGTCGCACTTAATCGAACGCACGACCCTTATCTTGTGATTGGTGATCAATTCCTACGGATTAATGATCAATCCGTTTAATATCAACTAGTGCCAATTAGTGTCAATTAAGCACATCTGAGATGATAAAACAACACTTGTCATTGTAAACAAGGTCATAGAACTTCACAGGGTGCTGCACAAGGACACACTATCACGCCTTGTGCAAACACCAAATTAGCAGACGATTTGTGACATATACCCTCTTCACGACAGACACTGTTGATCACTTGAAATATTTTATCTGAAAAGTTTTATAACAATTGCTATGTCTCTGCAAAGCTATTTCATTGAAATTTTAATTCTTAACGAATATTCGAATACCCATTTTGGTATCCGAATACTTGCGTGATATCCGGATACTCGGATATTCGCTTCCATCCCTAGTTTATAGTGAGTGTATCAAAGTTTAAAATGGTGTACCCCGGATAAGACAATATTAAAGTAAAACAAAAACCGACATCATTCCGATACTGATTATTATTCAATGCCAACAGGTTTCCTTTACAATGTTCATCAGGGAAACACAAATTGAAGTAAAATATGACATTATTGACACCTCTATCTATCTATCTTCTTTATTTCCTCCATTACTAAAGATATATAAGTTATGTACAAATTATTACAATAAATAAATTATAAATGGAAGGGTTACATAATGTTTAAATAAAAAAAACATGGTGATGCACAATGCAGCATACATGTCGTTAACACAATATGTGTACAGCTTTTGCGTGTCGGTCAGGTACATGCATTTACATATGTATACATGTATATATTTCATATAGCAACATGTCCTGCGTGCCCTACGCATTACCTTCCCTTAAGGGGAACTTTAACACAGTAGAAGATGAACTTAAATGATCGTTTGAGGAAAACAAGGTTTTCCTCTTCATTTCACAGTGGTAAGATAGGAGCACCGAGGAGTCTTAGTAAAAAGAAAGTTCCATCTAGATGCAATAAGTCTGCAAGGAATTGCGTCCCAAAAACATGAATGTCACTTATAAATGACGTGTATCCGCTGTGAAAACACACTTTGTATACTATACATGGACGGACGTTTGGGTGAAGAACCCTAAAATATTGAAAAAGGTCATCACAAAGCACACGCGAGTTCCACTCGCTCTCTTCAAACTGGTAAACTAAGGTCTTAACGTGGCTCTCCCAATTTGATTTGAATGGCTGCTTTGATGGATTAACAATCACATCATTAACAGTTGACTGTAAACCATATTTACATAGGATACAACATATATCAGTTACAAAACCATACATGTGAGTTCCAACTTGTGATAAGTATAATAGATACCTACGAATAAACAGAGTTCTGCTAATGCAGTGGACATTTAAGCTTAGGAGTTTGTGCAAAAAACAGAAGCTTTCTAATTTCAATGTCGCAACTAAGCTTATGCAAGCCAACTATCGCTTCACACATATCAGATCTAGTCAATATCGTAAACCCCAGTATCTTTTTTACAATAAAGTGTTGAAACCTATTGACTAAGTTAGCATTTGTCGTAGATATGTTACACCAAAGCTCACAACCATATAATGCTATTGATTTGACCAATTTCTTATATAGATCTATAGAGATCAGTGAGTTGATTCCATGGGGACTAACTCCCTGCGCAGCCATGGAATAAAATGCGTTTCCCGCCTTCTGTAATCTTTCTTCAATGCGAGTGGTATATTTTAAATTATAGTCCTGCCTTATACCAAGATGGATTACGTAACTTGATTGTTCAATGTACATGTTTCCATAAAGTACTCCAATTGGTGGTGCAGTTCGTCGTTTTGTAAAGGCAACCGTGTTTGATTTCTTGACATTGACTTCAATTTTTCAGCTCTGGCAATATGTATATACAATGTCTACTAGGCGTTGTAGATTAAGGGGAGTGACTGATACTAGTGAGATATCATCCGCAAACGATGGATTACCTCCCTTGACTGACATAACCATACTTCCATAATTGCTTCGTTCAAGGTCGACGAGAAGTTGGTCGACGTAAACCAAATACAAAAATGTTGACAGGACCCCTCCTTGCCTAACAGAACGCAGAACGTCAAACGGCTCTGATTTAAGTCCTTGCACTCTTATCACACATTTCAGGTCCTTGTACGAGCTTATTAAGAGTCTCAGAAATTTCCCAGTGTACCCCAATTTGAATATTAAGTGTCTTCTTTTGAACAATCATTAAAATGTGAACTCAACATATTTGTCTTGTTGATGGGGCTTTTATTTGTCATGGACAGTTTATCTTTTGCTTATACAAAGAAGTTAAAGCAACATGTATTTGCCTATAAATATCGATAAGAAATTGCTCTTCTTGCAACCCTTAACGATATGAAAATTTAGTGAAAAAGTTGAAGATATCTCATTATTACATTATTGAGATACATTTTGCATTCAAACTACATAACATGTCACAAGACATTGATGTTTATGATAAAATAATCGGTGCATGCCTATTGTTTATAATCGGATTTGTTTTTGGTTAAATTTCGAATCGTAAATCCTAAATTTTTTGGTAAGTAAATTAGTCAACATTCTACTCAGGAAGCATCGGGGTAACCCTTGCTCGGTCTTTGTGGCCAACCTCACGACCTCGAGACTCGGAAAGTACTTCTGGATGGCCCCCTCAATTTCCTTGCGGTCACAAGAGCGTGTTGCTGGGTTCAATTGTAGACATCCTGTAAATAGTGATAGATGAATATCCGAGACAGTAAGTTCATCAAAGTGATTATCAAATGTTTAGTAATAAATAAGCAGCATTTCATCAACTATATATTGTAATTTTAGCTGGGCAGATAAATTTACATGTATCTTAAAAAGTTTGTCATTTTTTAATACTAATACTTATTTTTTTTTAAATTCATTGATGTATATGAACAGCATAAGTAGTTTCATTTAGAACACCTTAATATATACAACAACAAAACTACTTACTCAAAAAGATGTTTATCAAGTGGAATACGTCCAGTTTCTCTTTTTGTTTGGTTCCCGTTAGGTTGTATTGGCTGGCCAGATTTGTTGTCAACACCGTCTCCATTATCCAAGAAACCGTGTCCACTGTGTCACTCCCACCATATTCTGCCAAGTATTTTACCTTGAACAAAAAGTTGTGCATGAAAATGCCTGTAAATCAACATATAAATGCTAATCAGTAAATAATTTCATGATGAACAATAGTTTCACACTTAATGTGGTACAATAACATATTAAAATTTGAAGCACTGTCAGCACCCCCTAGTACTGGCTCGGTTTGTGTGCCTGCTCTTTAATATATTGATCAGATCACGTTTCAAAAACAAAACTGAATGAATAATGTCACTTCAAAATGTAATTTTAGGGCACGAATTATGCATTAGATTTAAAGACACCTAATAAAAAACAATCGGTCGACTGTGTTTGGGAAACTTACAATGTATGTTGCAGCATTCGATTGTGACATTCGTTCGTTGAAGGCTGCCGAATCCTCCAGAGTTTTCAGGGGGAAGATATCCCCTCTGGCAACTCACTAGGAACTGCATCTTGTGCTGAATCTCTCGCTAGGATGAGACACAGGAGCCGCCTATACTGTCGCAATTGCTCCTGCTGATTTAACAACATCACAAAGATCCAGGTGACCGGATTTGGAACAAATAGCATTCTGTCAAAAATAAAAATTGAAACAAGACACTTTAGGTCATATACAGTGAACCATTAAACCATTAATGTGATTGGCTGTTTGTTAATGTTTTTAATAATAAAAAGATGCAATGTTCAATTATGAAAATCATTTTACATTTCATGATTTTTTTCTATTTACCTTCATGGATTCTGCTCTGCCGAGCATCGAATAATAAACGGGTAGCTGGAAGTTGGGAGGTGTTAGTCTTGGCTGTAACAGTGCCATCATCACCATTAGCAGCAGTGGAAGGCTGTTCACCCTGGCTCACATCCTCGTACAGCCTCCTTGGTGCACTTTTAAATTGGATAACAGACAATGTCAGATTGTCAGAATCCATTCAAGAGAAAAGAATATGTCAAAGTATCTTTGGTGGTTTATATGTAAATAGGTTCCTCACAGCTGCATGAACCATGAATTTGTCATTGTTTTTTTAGTTTTGTTTTGCCATCTGCCCCCGTCCATTTCCGTGTTTGGGTTTGCGGACGACCATACAGCGAACGTTCGTTTCAAACCAACAACAATCGCAGAAGAGGCTGCAATTCAGGAACTTCAAGGCTGTGCTATTGTCATAAACGACTGGATGAACAATAACAAACTAAAAATGAATGCATCCAAAACAGAATTTATCATGTTTGGTAGTCGCCCGCAGTTGGATAAATGTAACACCAACGAAATTGAAATATGCGGTGGTAACATCAAACTGCAGAATTATATCAGATATTTGGGTGCTTTTCTAGATGCCACACTTAATTTCAAAGAGCATATTAAAAGAAAGTGTAAAACTGCTATGTTGAACTATTTTAAGATAAAAACTATCCGTAAGTTTCTAACCAAAGAAGCAACTGAGGTCTTAGTTCTGTCATTAGTAATTTCACACTTGGATTATTGTAACGTCATTCTGTATGGTGTCGTTCAGTGGGAACTACATAAATTACAACGCATCCAGAATATGTGTGCCAAACTTGTTCTCAACCGCTTTATGCGTGATAGTTCAAAACAGGCATTGTATGACCTGGTTACCCATAAAGGCAAGAATTAATTTTAAGATCCTCACTAATATGTATAACTGTTCCGTTGGAAATGCTCCTCAATACCTTATTGAACTTTTGTCTAGAAAAAATTCAAAACGCACACTACGATCCTCGGAATCATCAATAGGATGCTATGTTGTGCCTTTAATTAAGAAAAAGGCCTTTAATGACAGAAGTTTTAGAACTATTGGCCCTAAGCTTTGGAATGAACTGCCTCTGAGCCTTAGACAAAGTGATTCAGTAAACATATTCAAGAAACATTTGAAAACCCATCTTTTCAGAGATTATTATGCATTGTTTTAAAATGTATACCATGAAATATTTACCAATATATTGATGAGCTGCTGTCTGTTTACACGATGGTGAACACCAATCATATTGTAAATAATTTATATGCTATTCATTGAACTATGTATGTTGTGTACTGTGTGCTAATATTCGTGATTTTTTTTCATTGATTACTGGTTATTTTATTCTTGTGTCTGTATTGCTTTTATTATCTTATAATTCATTATTGTACAACGCCATTGAATATGTTTTTATATGTAGAAATAGGCGTTTAAACAAATAAACAAGTTTCAAGTTTCAAGTTACTTTATAATTTACATCGATATGATCGCGACATTATATGACAAATTACAAACTCTTAGCACGAACAATACTTCTGCATGGAAGTCATCAGTAATTCACTTGTTTTAAATCAAAATACTATAAATGTAGATACAACTTGCTTTAAAAGTTAAATAAAACCTTTACCTCCCCTTTAAAGACCATTGTTTTTTTACTCAATCACGTTCATCATTCGCGCGTCGATAAAATATCACGTGACAAATCAAATTGTCCGCATATTTTTTTTATTTGTGACTAAATTGCTACTAAAAACAAAATTGCAAAAGGTTCATATTTGATTAGCTATAAAATATGAAATTACTGGAAAATATCTGTTCCTTGTGTATTTATGTATCATCGCCACAACATCGTGCCTTACCATCTAACACTGCCCTACTATAATGATAATGCCGAGTATATGGGACCCATATGGGACCTATCTGGGGCATATCATGGCAAAAGATATGAAGCCGATGCATGGAATTATGAGCTTTTTTCACATAGTATCGATGTTTACATATTTTCATATAACAATGATCTTCGTTTCCGTTTGTGTATCCAATTAATATAGATTAGCAGCTATATTGGTCCCATCTGGGCAATTTCAACCATATGGGTCCTATATGGGCCCCATATGGGCTTTTTGCCCAGATTCAGTCCATATGGGACCCATTTAGCCTTGCTTGCTGAGTATTTGGAATTATTTACATTCAATATGTCCGCAGGTAGTGCTTTTCTGTAAAGGTTATAATGCGCTTCTTGTAACAGCGTTATCTGCAGCTTCTGTAGTAGAGCGTCGACTGTATGTTGCAAGGCTCCAGGGGCGGCAACATCAGCTTCCGCGTCGTGAGCATTGAAGTCAATGTTCAATATATTTTAGACGATAGCAGATAATTTTTAGCTTGAACGTCCATGAAAGATCACTTTGCATAGCTTTAAATTATCCGCAAAACCATAAATCATATGCGAATGGCTTACATGCACTACAAAGCAGGAAGTTATTTATTAATACTCTGGTGTCAAAAGCTGCATTGTGTGGTATCAGGACGGGGTTGTCAAATGTCTTCAACCACGAAGGTGTATCGCAATTTCGGTAAGCGGTCGGAATACCGGCGGGTCTAATGTATGGCGAAAACGTGTCGCCGGTATTCAAATGCTTACCTGACAGCGGAATTATGTCACTGTCGTTTGCTGAAATAACACATGAATTATTTAACGGGTATAAAAATTATCTAGTTATAAGTACTATTTTTATTTATTACTGCACCGATAAACAGGCGGTCTTTTTATTCCCGACCAAATAAAAGCGCTCGATCATACTGGTTTTATCATTAATGTAAGTTTCTTGAGGCAAATTCAGCTAACAATTTCTGCTTTTGTTTGTAAACATGCGTGTGTTTATGATGGGAGAATCGGTTTTATAATTCCATAAACAATGTGTTTACAAAATAACCGAAATACGTGTGAAGATTAAACATATTAATATGGCACTGCATTCCCCGATTTCTCAAATAAGTCCTCAAAATTGTGATATAAAATAAACTAACGAGTCATACTTACGTTTTATGATGATATCCGTTCTTTTGCTCTAGCTCAGAAGTGTCATTGACTCTTTTTTATACACAGCTCTTAAAAGAGCTGGAACCACTGTTTCGCGGCCTTGTAAAACAACAAGAGCATTTTAACTGGAATCCAACGCTGATCCAGAGGAAGGCTGCAACCTGCCGAGGAAACAACAGCGGACACCACAACCCATATGACTAATGATTCTGCTTGATCTTGCAGCACAAACAGCGACTCTTCATATTTATTTGACAACCTAAAATCTCTAAGAAATGATAACAATAAACGTCCGATGCTAAGCTACCTAAATATCAACAGCATACGGTACAAATTTCATGAAATTCGTACAATCTTTGATGATAAACTTTCAGATCTGCTCGTAATTGCTGAAACCAAACTGGGTGAGAGTTTCAACAACAACCTCTTCACTGTAGACGGATATAAGCTAGAAAGACGAGATCGCAACTGCCATGGCGGAGGATTGATTGCCTTCACCCGTGCTGATCTCCCCTTCAAACGCCGCAGGGGCCAAGAAAATGATCAACTTGAGTGCCTGTGCTATGAGCTGTCACTCCAGAGGCGGAAATGGGGTATTTTGTGCTTTTATCGAAAACCGTCGATGCCAGATCCAGAAAATTATACTTCTAAGTGTTTGGACAAAATGTAAATAACTTTTGAACATATTATCTGCATAGGCGATTTGAATAATGACTTACTGAAAAGAAAAAAATGTAAACCTCTTAATAACATTTGTGATAACTTTAGCCTAGAAAATATTATATCTGACCCTACATGTTTTATGAAAAATTGCAGGCCCACACTTATTGATGTCATCCTCATCAATGCAAAGCCTTTCTTGTGTACAAATGTAAACTTTAATTGCGGCCTAAGCGACTGTCACAACCTCATAGCCACAAGTGAACCAGAACAATGTGAGCCATTTATGAAAAAGAAGGTTACTTTTAGGTCATACAAGAACTTTGATAACAAATCATTTAATGAACATCCTTCTCATGTACCGTTCCATCTCGCCCATATCCTTGAGGACATGCACGATATATATTGGGCTCACGAACACCTATTGAAACAAGTTATTGACGAGCATGCCCCACTAAAACAGAAAAACCCCAAAATGAATCCACCACCTTATATTAACTACAGGTACCGTAAACTAATTTACAAGGCTCGTCAAGCAAGAAACACCTATAACAGAAATCAGAACATGGCCAACTGGTTAAACTACACTCAGTCAAAACCAAGATGAAAAAAGAATCTATAGCTGTTTATTTCCAAGAACGGTGTAGTGGAGGACCCAAATCTAAGGACTTCTGTCACAGAAACCGACAAATTAATCAGATAACCCAATAATACTCAAAGACAACGTAGAGAATCTGGTTTCTGATCAAAAGCTTGTGGCCAACAAAATGAACTCATTTTACATAAATATAGCTGAAAATATTGGAATATCTGGAACTCAGGATAAAGAAAAACACCCGAGTATTTACAAAATAAAGGAAAATTGCAAAACACCACCTGCCTTTCACTTTACCCCAGTCACCGATAAAGATATTGGAAAATACATTGACAGGTTAAATCCCAAAAAAGCAACAGGTATAGATCTGATTCCTCCCAAAATCATCATAGCTGGGAAAGATACTTTACAGGTTCCCATCAGAAACATCGCCAATGAAATTATTAACCAAGGATCATTTTCAAATAGTCTTAAGCTAGCACAAGTTACCCCTATATTCAAGAAAGATGACCCCTTTGTTGAAAAGAACTATAGACTAGTTAGTATTTTACCATCAATGTCCAAATTGTACGAACGGGTCATAAGTGAGCAACTGATAAATCATTTTGATAACATTTTTCATCCTTTCCTGGCAGCATTCAGAACAACATACATTTGGATGTCAAACCACCCTGTTAAGGCTGGTGGAAGACTGGAAGAGGGCCCTTGATGAGAACAAATATGTAGGTGAAGTTATAATGGACCTATCAAAAGCATTCGACTGCCTGCCCCATGATCTCATCTTAGATAAGCTTAATGCATACGGCCTCTCAGCCCCAGCATGTAAACTTATGCACAGCTATCTTACAAACAGAATGCAACGTGTCAAACTTGGTCAAATTACCAGTTATTGGGACTCCATCCACAAAGGCGTACCACAAGGATCAATACTAGGGCCTTTAGTTTTCAACATCTTCCTAAATGACATATTCTACTTTATCAATAATGCAGCTTTGTATAATTATGCAGATGACAATACTCTTTCTGTGTGTGATAAAAATCCTGATGTTAAGACCACTCTTGAAGAGGAAAGTTACGTTTTGTTAAACTGGTTTACTTCCAATCAAATGCAGGCTAACCCTGATAAATTTCAAGCAATTTCAACTAAATATGGAAAAAACTATTTCCGCTTTGAGGCCAGTCAGGTATGGAACAGCCTCCCAAAGGAAATAAGGGTCTCCCAAAACTACCTGGAATTTAGAAGGCTGATCCGCACTTGGACCGGTCCCTCTTGTTAATGTTCAATGTGTAAATAATACCTTTTTGCTTTAAAGATAGAAGAAATTAAGAACTATTAAATGTTGCACTGAATATATTTTATCCTTTGTCTTAATGGAAAAGGAGTTTTGTTTTCAGTGGGATGGCTTACACCTTCTGGACAAGATATAGGATTTAAATACCAGAAAAGATTCCAGCGGACTTCTTTGACTAAAATAGCAACTAATTAAATTAAATTACATGGGGTAATATCTAATTATGGTTGTTCAAATTTATATAACATCTGTCGAACACATACTTGTGTTTTTCTTTCGGCAAAAATTTTGTTGAGGTGTTACGACTTCACTTTCATTTTTTTCAATTAACATTCTTTACAGGGATAGGTATAATATCAAAATAACATGGTACATAACATACCTCCCTTAAGGCCACTCCTTTTTTATTTTTTGGTTTACAAGAATTTTTGGAAAAAAATGTCCACCGGGTGGTCGAAAAAAAAAGGAAAAAAGTCACAAAACATACTCTTAAAGGGTGAAAATCAGAGAACAACATAAAAACATTGAAAATTGATATCATTTACTTGACATTTTAAATTTTTAAACTGCTATTAATGCATGTTTTAATACACTCAAAGTTTCAAAGTTCTAATTAAACACACAGTTTAAATCTTACATACTGTGCATATAAAACATCAATGAAATTGACTATAAAAATGTTTACATGTATAAACTACACTTTTTATCAAAGAAACATTGAATATTACTCGGCAGGACATTTGTTTAGCTTTAAGGGTATGCTAAAGCAAAAGTGAATGCAGAACACCTAAAAACTGACCAATATTAAATTGGAAAAAAGGGAAGGCAAATTTTACGCTTTAAAATACACAAGAATTGCACTGTATTAAGACAACACATTACATTTTCTAAGCATTGTTTCAGTTATTTCAATATTGGAAAATGTCAATAAAGTGAAATAATTTCCAATTTTGTAAATAAGGAAGTAATATTGTATGAAGACATTGTGCTTTAATATTGTGCAAACAATTCCTGAAAAACTAAAAACCAAACTAGACCTAGATTTGAGTTGTAATAACCTTTACCATGCGGGGTCCTAGTTGTGTGTAACCCAATCCATGCTAAGTCCGGATATTTTCGGACCGGGATATTTACCATGCGATGTTCAGCAAATCCATTTCAAATTCAAATCTTGCAGCAAATTACCACATCAGTACATAAAAATCACATAGCCAAATAATAAATCTAGCATGTGACTTAACTTTATGTACCAATGATTGTAACAGTGAAATCCATAATTATGTATCGGATATTTTCATCTTCTCCCAACTCCGCCAATTTGTGTATCATGCGTTCACAGGGCATCTATACTTCATGAGTGTTTATTTTTCATTTTAAAGAGTATTCCTTGGTTACAACAAATCTCATTTATGGTGAAATATCAAGTTCATTACAAATTAAAATGGACTTATTCAAAATAGTTTTCCGTGTTGTTTTATCTTAATGTTTTGCACACAACTCCTGGCATTAGTAAATGTCATTGACACATGTGTTCAACTCTTTCATTGTTTTTACTCTACTATTAACCCAAACATGAATAAACATGTAATCTAGAATAAACACAAGCTTTACATTGACTCAATGACAAGTTTACTTTCGATTTCACCACTCACACTAAGTGCACTGTTATTTGATATTTAACCATCAAATGTTATAAAATATTTTTTCTCACACATAATTTACAGATATTTGTGTCTACTTATTCGATGGTAGCCGCTGCCACTTATTTTTCATCTATAAACAACAATATTTTCATGACTTAAATTTGCGTGGAAAAACAACAATCACGTGACAGTTATTGTTTGTGTCGGCTGTTAAATTTGCCAATGTATTTTGCTATTGTTATTTTAACAACTCCTGCATATTTAACTTAATTATTTCATACAAAGAATGACTGATATCGTCAATTCCGCCATTGCCAACGGCGCTGCCATAACAGTTGACTGGCTCACATGCTATCACTATAAATCGGCGAATACGGCTACGGAACAACAAACCAGTCGAGATCTACTGCATTCGTACTTTTATCTGTTCGTTTTTCGTTCGTTTCGCACCAAAATCAATACGGTCGGGAAAAAAAATTGAAAAAAAAGTGAAATTCATTTTTTATTTTTTTTTGTACTTTTCGGAAAATTAGACGCGCCAGTTTTGTAAACCAATTTATATAAAAGTAGTGGCCTAAGTAATAATTGCAAAGTATTTTTCCTATCATGCTAGATTAATTACAAGTTTGTTGTTTGGTCTTCTTTACAAACTACATGTCGATGTACAAAGCTGTTATTCCCTTGTATATTTGATACTCACAATTCTGCTACTTCAATGTATATGATTACCCTTTAGGTTATTCTGTTGAAACAACTAACCATTTTATCAACAAGTGGAACCGTGCGCGTGTGGACTGGCCGTACAGCCGGGAAAACGTTTTGGTGTTATCACTGTTCACAATGCTCTAATCCTTTTTTCCTATTTGTACTTGTAGGCATGCTGCAATATGTGTTCATTTTAACATATGTACTTTTTCTTCCAGGTCACAAGCTCATTGTTATTGTTATTTGATATGTTATGTATGTTTGTTATTTATGTCGGAAAATAGCTCATTGAGCTAATGTTTCTTGTTAACACTACCCGATTTTAAATAAAGATTCTTGTATCTTGTACACATGTATCTTGAAATTGTGAATAGTTTCATTCGCTTTTAGTTTTTTAAAGAAACATTTACCTGCAGCTAACTTTGTATTCACATCAAAGCATTAAGGTCTGGTTTTGTGATATCACTAGCTTGTGTCGATTTCCGAAAAATGTATCAATCATTAATGCAAACCTATCAAATACACATTTTGTTATAGAAAATCATATTTCGGTTGCATTTGTTTATTGTTATTTTAACATTCCTTTATTGGTTATTACCATTCTCTTAGCATTCAATTTTTAAAATATCACAATTTTACGCATTATGACTGCGTAAATCAAAACAACGATGACGTCAGCAACGTTAAAAACAAACGTTTCTGAACGCATTGTTTTTATTGGTTGCTTAATTAGCCCGAAAACACATATATTTTATTATATAAAATGAAAGGCTGAATAAAGGCTATAAAATGTTAGTAAAAATATAAAAAGTGCCGAGCATTTAAGGAAGTAATTTTCACGTCATGGCCAGTCGTTGAACGTAAATATACGTGCACAATTATATAATGACACGCAGCATATCTTCTTCACATTACATAATTTACACATTTGTTGAAAATGCATATTGTATTCAGTTATATAACTGTAGTAAGGCATCTTTATAGCAATTTCAATAACTTTATAATGACAAACGGCAATTGATTGACGCCCAAAGAATCAAAATGTAAATAAAGGGGTACGGTGTAAGCTCTTTTTGCAATAACTGACGACGCCAATATAGGTCATTTTAGCAAAAGTAGGGATAACATGCCTGACACATCATTCTGGCCAATTTTCAAAGATTTTGAAAAATATTTTATTTTGAACATCAATTTTTACGGAGCAATGTTTCGCTTCACTTACTCCGTCCGTATTCATTAAGAATTTACTTTACTTCATCTTATATCTATCAATTAGTACCGAACGTTATAATTGCACACGTAACGATGCTAAATTCAAAATTATGAAAGAGTGTAGAAAGGACTACAAATATTGTGTTAGACGAACGAAGCGTAACTATGCTATAAATAGGGGACGACAAATGCATGACTTAAGGCGATCTCAACCTAGGGTCTACTGGAAAAAAATCAAAAAAATTAAATCAGAAACGAACTCCAGCGTTTCTTTAAATGCTTTTGTTGAACATTTCAAGCAACTCTCAGAAAAAGCTCAGGTCGAGGATGCCGAAGAAATTGGTCTTTCTTGGATAACTTCGATGAACAACAACACACACATGAGACTATGTACAATAAACTAAACTCGGAATTTACTGTCAGTGAGATTCGAAACGGCATAAAACACTTAAAACGTAATAAGTCTGCCGGTATTGACAATGTCTTGAACGAATATTTTATTGAATGTGCTGACCATCTAGATCGGCCGCTACAAATATTATTTAATAATATTCTCGACTCTGGGGCCTTCCCAAATGTATGGTCTAAAGGAATAATTGTGCCAATATTAAAAAAATCACCTTCAGATGATGTAAATAATTATAGAGGTGTGACACTAATTAGCTGCTTTGGTAAGCTGTTCACAAGCGTGTTAAATAATAGACTTAAATCTTGGGCATTAAAATACGAAAAGCTAACAGACGCCCAATTTGGTTTTAAAACAAATCATAGTACCTCCGATGCGATATTTGTGCTGCATAATCTTGTACAAATGCATTTGGACGATAAGAAAAGGATATATGCTGCTTACGTTGACTACTCCCAGTGTTTTGACCGGATTTACAGAAGTGGATTATGGTACAAACTGAAAGAAGGGATCGACGGAAAAATCTTGAACAGCCTTAGGTCTTTGTATAGCGAAGTCAAGTCATGTGTTAAACATACTAATAAACTATCAGACTTCTTCGAAAATGGCATCGGCTTATTCCAAGGGAAGATCATCTCGCCGATTCTTTTCAACCTTTTCGTGAACGATATTGAGACAATGTTATATGAAAATATAAATTCCGGCTTAACATTAGACCAGTTGTCAATAATCTTAATAATGTTTGCAGACGACTATGTTCTTTTAAGCGAAACGGCCGAAGGACTACAAAATCACCTTAACACGTTACAACGGTACTGTGATCGATGGAAACTTAAAGTAAACGTAGACAAAACTAAAGTAATGGTTTTTCGCAAGGGCGGTCAACTACGACAAACGGACGTTTTCACATTTAACGGTATAAATATAGAGGTTGTGGAGAGTTATAATTACCTGGGATTCGTCATGAGCTCTGGATGATCATTTCGTAAAGGAATTGACAATATAGCGAGTAGAGCAATGAAATCAATTATGTCACTTCGGAATATGACAAATGATTTACACTTACCATTAAACATATCGTTTGATTTGTTTGATGCCTATGTTTCATCGATTCTTAATTACTGTGCTGAAATATGGGGGTTTTCAACGGCCGATATCTTAGAGAGACTACATAGGAAATTTTTAAAGAGAATGCTTAATGTAAAAATGTCTACAAATAATCTAGCATTATACGGTGAAACGGGACGTTTTCCACTCTTTGTAAATAGAAAAGTTAAGGTTATAAAATATTGGTTTAAAATCATGAATTGTTGCAATACAAACTATATATTGTATACTGTGTATAGCGTTTTATTACTTAAATGCAACCAGGGCAAACGTAACTGGATCTCAAATGTAAGGGATATGTTACAATTGACAGGTTTGGGTGATGTGTGGACATTTAGAGACTCTGTAATCAATGTTCCTTTTTTCATTGAACAAATCAGACTAAGGTTAAAAGATCTTTACATTGCACAGTGGCGTGAGCGCGTTCAGGCATCGTCTGCATTGGCACTGTTTTATGCACTTAAGACTAACTTTGAAATGTCTAGCTACTTGACATCAATTGATAATATCAAACATAGACATGAAATAAGTAAACTTAGATTGTCATCATAGATTATTCGTGGAACAAGGACGGTACTCAAACATTCCAAGAAGTGACCGCAAATGTACAATATGTGGAAATAATGATATAGAAGATGAATTCCACTTTGTGTTAATTTGTTTACGGGAACATTATATACCAAAATTTTATTGGGGAAGACCAAGCATGTTTAAATTTGTAAACTTCTTAAATACGACAAAAAAACAATTATTACACAAATTAGCTATTTATGTGATTAAAGCAAATAAAGTGAGAAATTCTTTAATCAACATCCCTGTGTAATATATATTGTATAGCTATGTATTTAAGCACTCCCGCGATAATTGCGGTTTACCATTTTGTATGCTATGATCGTATCATTGTTATACATTCCATTTTCATGCATGTTTGTAATTATATTTTGTATGCGATAATAAGATGTATATGCTTACATCGAAATAAATCTTATGTTATGTTATGTTATGTAATAACGTGGTAGTACAGTGCGGAGGAAACACCGAAATTGAAAATTTCCAGTATTACAATATCACTTTAGAGCCCAGCTAACGTAGCGTCCGAAATGAGATAATAAATGCGATGTTAAATCTTAAATGATAATTTTGAAAATAAGATGTTACGGCAATATTTAACGCATATCGGCTTAAAGTGGAGTCTATGTTGCTTGTGATCAGATATTCATATGGTATTATGGATAGTAAAGTCTGGTGTAAATGAACATGTTGAAAGAAGACACAAAATAAACCAAAGTATTGTAGGTTCTGCATATAAAATGCCATTAATAAATGTTAATGCACAAAAACGTGAATAAAATCGATGTAATCTCCATCGAGAAAGGGAATAAACTTTACTTAGAAACAATAATCTCAACGATGAGATGCAAAACAAGTAATAAGCTCACAATTAGCCCTAATGACCATAACAAACGGGATCTATATATGCCCATTGTCTTCATCATGAACGAAAATCTAAACTTTCCCGAGCCCTGGCCAATCAATCCAACCAGCATTGTCGGATTCAATTATTTTGTATTTTATTTCAAGAATTCTTTCTTTAAAAAGTGACGTTTACCTACATCATCCCTACCTACAACTCAGTGAAGCGATGAAAATAGAAAAAAGTCATTCGAAGATACGAAATGTTGTTCATATAATTTATACTGTCTAATCAACACCATGGACTATAAGTATCTTCCATGGCCGAGAGTGTAAGATAGGTTCATTCCGACCCGAGCGTTGGGTGTTTAGCGGAAACGAGGTTTCCGCTAAACACCCTGCGCGAGGGTCGGGATGAACCTATCTTAAACGAGTGGCTATGGTAGATGCTTTTTCTCCCGTCTCAGTTAAACAAAATTAAGTAAAAGTGTACTTTTTGCTGGAACTCTGTTGTGCTTAGTGAAAATAAATGCGTATGGATATGTGATAGTTCGTGGTTGTCATTGATATGCGCGCAGTGATTCGGGTTATGTTAACAGTCAATTCGATATTTAAATAGTTCTGAGGAGATTGACGCATTATTTCTTGAAATGTGCGTGAAAACTGTTTTATAGGACATTTGAAGCGAGAAATAATTAATTATAGCAATCTTAATATTGCCACAAGACAAGGTTTCCATGATGCTACAGACGACAGTCTTCAACAAGGGAGGTAAATACAATGTGGCGATCATTTTAAAGGAGTTCCATACGGGCATTTTACCTTCGCACGTGGGCATGATAAGAATTTCTAGCATGGTTAAATTATGGGATCTACTATATGGGAGAAATAACTTTATTATATATTTCACGGAAACTTGATTATTTCCGACCACTCAGCATGCACAGGAATTTGTTTATTTCAGTACACTCGCCGTGCACAGGAACTTGTTTATTTCAGAACACTCAGAGTGCACAGGAACTTGTTTATTTCCGTACACTCAGCGTGCACAGAAACTTGTTTATTTCCGTACACTCAGCGTGCACAGGAACTTGTTTATTTCCGTACACTAAGCGTGCACAGGAATTTGTTTATTTCAGTACGTCCTTTTTAAGGAACAGTACATGCCCGTATGTACCAGTTATTATTGTATACACTCGCGCACGCACACGCACCCACTCCAAAAAAAACACACTCACGCGCACGCGTACGTACACACACAAAAACATGCCAATCGAAATATGCTGATAGAGTAAAATAAGATTCTCCAGTGGCAAATATTAAAAACATAAATGCTCTATTTAATTAACTGTGAATACTTATAAGTCTGAATCTAACTGTACATTGATTGATAAATTGACCGTGAATCTTATGCCTGAAAACGCAAAAATATTAAAACATTGGTTAGTGCTAAAAGATTTACTATGATGTTAAATCGTCTAATAAAGGATGAATACCGTGTTTTCTGCAGCTTTCTTTCAAATTAAACTGGGTTTCCCTCGTCAAAACCATTGTGTTTTTTTATATTTTTCATGATAACCATTTTGATATATTTAAACAATTATATCAATTTTGGTTAAAATTATTTACGAGCAAGAGTGCACATTTAAATCTACTTTTTAATCAATATCGTAGTGTGTGTCGGTAACAATCAGCTGCAATCTGGGCACACGTGGTTGCCGGTTTTCTAACATAGCTCGCTCACTAGTAGGGCATTATGCTAGTGGTACGGTGGTATTGGATTTGAACACGTCTAGATAGGGGGAATAAATAGAGAGACGGGTAGGGAGATAAACAGGGAGACGGGAAAGATAAACAGGGAAACGAGAAGGGAGATACACAGGTGGACGAGGAGGGAGATAAACAGGGAGACAGGAGGGAGATAAAGATAAACAGGGAGACGGGGAGGGAGATAAACAGGGAGTCGGGGGGATATGAACTGGGATACGGGGAGGGAGATACATAGGGAGACGGGGTGATAAACAGGGGAATGGGGACGGAGATAAACAGGGAGACGGTGAGATAGACAGAGAGTCGGGGAGGGAGATAATTATAGAGACAAGGAGGGAGATAAACTGTGAGACGATGGAGATAAACCGGGAGACAGGGAGAGAATGAAGGAGATAAACAGGGACATGGGGAGATTAACAGGGAGACAGGGGAGAAAATAGGAAGTGAGGGAGGGTGAAACACATGGAGACGGGGTGATAAACAGTGAGACGGCGATTGAGATAAACAGGGAGACGACTGATAAACAGGGAATCGGTGAGGGAGATAAAATGGAGACGGGGAGATAAACAGGCACACGGGGGGAGGCAAATAGAGAGACGGTGAAGGAGATAAACAGGGTGACAGGTGGAAGACGGGGAGGAGAAAAACAGGGAGATGGAGTGATTAGCAAGGAGACGGGGAGATGGAGGAGATAAACAGGTTGACAGTGGGCGTTAATCATGACGAGAGGGGAGATAAACAGGGAGACGGGGAGGGAGATAAACCGGGAGACGGGAAGGGAGATAAACAGGTGAACGAGGAGTTTTGACAGTGCTCCGCCAGACGGCCGTATTGTGAAAAGGATTGTCGAGGTGTTTTAAGAAACTAAACATTCAATCAAACTCTAACAAATACTGAAGGCAGGGCTCCGTAAGCGGCATAGACTGCGCTTTGTTTCATTTAAAACAGTGAAGTTATCTTTATTATTATTTTTTTCAAATCAAAATATTGCCTTCCGACGCATGTATGACGCAATTTATCACGTGGTAAACACACTGCTAATATACGTTCGCAGTTTTTTGCGCTTTCATCCACTTCAAAATCCAAATAAGTTAAGAAAAAACGTCGGTATAAGTACCTGTACTAATCAAAATAATATATTTAAAATGAGAAACCATTATGCGCTGTTTAAACGGGGAAACTCAGATGAGACAGCAACATGATTATTGCGTTTATTCATTTTAGCATGTAAAATGTTGTAATATAGGCCCCCTACCAGCCCGCATAGATAGTTCTTGGCTTGTGTTGAGGAATATATGTATTAGCCGATTGTTGGACCATGTGGTGTCTGCTCTCTAACATTACGAAACTTTTATTAAACTATCACTTGAAAATTACAACGAAGGACCCATTTGTAAATTTGTTGTGGACATATGTTTTATATACCTGCTTTTTGCGCTAAAACGCACGAAAAGAGACTTATACGCCACTGACAACGAACAGAAATAAAATCTGTATCGAGTTCGGCCGATGTACTTAAGCGATCACGTGAAACTTCTCTGTTGATAAATGTCGAAGTTTATAGTTAGTTATTATTTTGAATAACGTCATCCGGTTTGTACTACAATACTTGGCCGTGCCGTAGCCAGATTAAAAAAAACAACACCGAGGCAGGCAGACCCCCCCCCCCCCCAAAAAAAGGATAATAATAGATACTGTATTATTATATTTCAACATTTTTAGTACTATAACTTTTGATACAGTTTAAGTTAATTCTTACGGTTAACATAAATTTAGACAAAACAAATGTGTGCATTTAGAAGAAATTGAATGTCACAATCATATGAGGCTTTGTTACCAATACCATAAACCTACTTCTAAACGTCTCACAAATCGTCACTTTAGTTTTTGAATACCAGTGCTATGCGAGGGTGTCCTGTGGCGTCCTATAACTTAAAAATCTGTTTAGGGTTAACAGAAATGTTGTTCCTGTGGACGTATGCCAAACCATGCAGATGTGAGGCACCCATGGCTGTCCGACTCCAGGGCTGAAGCCGCCTCAGTGAACTGAAAATCCTTTCACAAGTGCAAGAACCAACAAGCAGACACATAATTAGTTTAAATGTTCTTGAAATAATGGTGGAAAAGACTTCATCACATGCAGCTGCACCTTCTTCCAGCTTCCATGACTTTGGCTACATAATCAACATTAAACGGTATGATACCTAGTTTGTACAGTTTAATCTATTACATGTATATCCAAATATTCAGTTCCTTTTTTCAAATATAGACATTCCACCTCGATGGTTTGTGTACATTGAGCAAATGAAGAAAGTCGAAAAGAGTTATTTTTAGAGCTATAGAACTTGACATATGCTAAAAAAACACCGAGGCAGTAGCTACGGCACTGCTTGGTAAGCCACTGAAAGTACATCGTAGTGCAGTTATTCTCATACAATGTCATATATCTATACCCAACCCCAAATACATCATACATCAAAGGGAGGTTACGATTACTAACGCCGCATGAAGGTTACAATGCGATTATCTCGCCTGAGTAACACTGTAAATATGTATTCAGTACAAAACAGTTCTTCTACATTTTGGAAAAGAATTACATTTGCGATGTTAGTAATGCACCAGTCATTGTAACCACGGCACCCCCAGGTCGGGGAATAGCGGGGACTTTGACTTTCGGTCCAGCCAAGCCCGGGTAAAATCCCCGTCCTGCAGAGACGAACTGGAAGTAAAATCCCCGCCAAATGCCTCGCACCCCAGGGACCCTATGTAAGGCTCATTCCCCGCTATATTTAGTGCGAAGACAAAACCACCGCATTCACCCGGCACTGCAGAACCACCGGAAAGGTAAAAACACGGCCCATTTCCCCGAATATCCCCGGTATACCCCCGGACCTGGGGGGGGGGGGGGGGTTAGGGTCGTAGTTAAAATTGACTGGTTCATAAAATATTCAAATATCATGAATCATTTATTGCGTCAAAAACAAACTTGGTATCAGTTAGGCTCTGGCGTAAAGGTCATATAAAAGCACAAAAGCCGAAGATTTTACGATTGTTGTGAGGTCATTTTAAAAACTTAACAGAAACGTCAATCTAAAATACGTCGTCAGTCTTTTGCGTAAAGTACGCATAATTTATGCAATATTTTGTATAAGTGACAATGCGTTGCAAAATGAAAAATAAAGCGACAGCTGTGATTAAATGGGCTAATTAATAATGAATGGTTCAAGATCAACCAAAGAACTTGAGAAAGACAACTTTCTGTTATTTATATATACTTTACACAATCCAAATGATCAACCATTATACGACCGGGACACAAACTCGAATTGTATTTATATGACTATTTACAAACAGACATAGCTTTTTAAATCATAGTTTTTGTTCAAAACAGGTTTTGATTACACGCTTCCCGGTGAGTTATAGACATTTATCAGTAAATAAAAGATGATTTTTCACTGTTTTATAATACGATGCATCATCTACGATAACACGGAAGCCATGCCTCACCTACGATAACCCTGAAACCGTGCCTCACCCACGATAACGGGGAAGACGTTCATCATCTACGATAACACGGAAGCCGTGCCTCAGCAACGATAACGGGGAATATGTGCATCACCCATGATAACGCGGAAGCCGTGCCTCACATACGAAAGCGGGGAACCCATGCCTAACCTATGATAACGGGGAATATGTGCCTCACCTACTATAACGCGGAAGACGTGTCTCACCTACGATAACGCGGAAGCAGTGCCTCACCGACAATAATGGGAAAGCCGTGCCACACTACGATAAAGCGGAGGCCGTGCCTCACCAACAATAACGCGGAAGCCATTCCTCGCCTACGATAACGCGAAAGCCGTTACTCACCAACAATAACGCGGAAGCCATGTCACCTACGATAACAGGGAAGTCGTTACTCACCAACAATAACGCGAAGCCGTGCCTCACCTACGACAACAGGGAAGTCGTTACTCACCAACAATAACGCGAAGCCTTGCCTCACCTACGACAACAGGGACGTCGTTACTCACCAACAATAACGCGAAGCCATGTCTCACCTACGATAACAGGGAAGTCGTTACTCACCAACAATAACGCGAAGCCATGTCTCACCTACGATAACAGGGAAGTCGTTACTCACCAACAATAACGCGAAGCCATGTCTCACTTACGATAACAGGGAAGTCGTTACTCACCAACAATAACGCGAAGCCATGTCTCACCTACGATAACAGGGAAGTCGTTACTCACCAACAATAACGCGGAAGCCATGTCTCACCTACGATAACAGGGAAGTCGTTACTCACAAACAATAACACGAAGCCGTGTCTCACCTACGATAACAGGGAAGTCGTTACTCACCAACAATAACGCGAAGCCATGTCTCACCTACGATAACAGGGAAGTCGTTACTCACCAACAATAACGCGGAAGCCATGTCTCACCTACGATATCAGGGAAGTCGTTACTCACCAACAATAACGCGAAGCCGTGCCTCACCTACGATAACAGGAAAGTCGTTACTCAGCAACAATAACGCGAAGCCATGTCTCACCTACGATAACTGGGAAGTCGTTACTCACCAACAATAACGCGAAGCCGTGCCTCACCTACGATAACGGGGAAGCCATGTCTCACCTACGATAACAAAGAAGCCGTTACTCACCAACAGTAACGAGAAGCCATGTCTCACCTACGATAACGGGTAAGCCATGTCTCACCTACGATAACGGCGACGCCATGTCTCACCTACGATAACGCGGAAGCCATGACTCTCCTACGATAACGGGGAGGCCATGTCTCACCTACGATAACGGCGAAGCCATGTCTCACCTATGATATCGCGGAAGCCATGTCTCACCTACGATAACAGGGAAGTCATTACTCACCAACAATAACGCGAAGCCGTGCCTCAACTACGATAACGGGGAAGCCATGTCTCACCTACGATAACGGCGAAGCCATGTCTCACCTACGATAACGGGGAGGCCATGTCTCACCTACGATAACGGGGAGGCTATGTCTCACTACGATAACGGGGAGGCCATGTCTCACCTACGATAACGGCGAAGCCATGTCTCACCTACGATAACGGTGAGGCCATGTCTCACCTACGATAACGGCGACGCCATGTCTCACCTACGATAAGAGGGAAGTCGTTACTCACCAACAATAACGCGAAGCCGTGCCTCACCTACGATAACGGCGACGCCATGTCTCACCTACGATAACGGCGACGCCATGTCTCACCTACGATAACGGCGAAGCCATGTCACACCTACGATAACGGTGAGGCCATGTCTCACCTACGATAACGGGAAGCCATGTCACACCTACGATAACGGCGAAGCCATGTCTCACCTACGATAACGGTGAGGCCATGTCTCACCTACGATAACGGCGACGCCATGTCTCACCTACGATAACGGCGAAGCCATGTCTCACCTACGATAACGGGGAGGCCGTTCCTTACCTACGATAACGGGGAGGCCGTTACTCACCTACAATAACGCGGAAGTCGTTACTCTCCAACAATAACGCGAAGCCGTGCCTCACCTACGATAACGGGAAGCCATGTCTCACCTACGATAACGGCGAAGCCATGTCTCACCTACGATAACGCGGAAGCCGTGTCTCACCTATGATACCGCGGAAGCCGTGCCGCACACACCTATGATACCGCGGAAGCCGTGCCGCACACACCTATGATACCGCGGAAGCCGTGCCTCACCTATGAAAGCGCGAAAGCCGTGTCTCAACTATGATGATGCGAAAGATGTGATTTACCTATGATAACACGGAAGCCGTGCGTCACCTACGGTAACACGGAAGCCGTGCCTCACCTACGATAACGGGGAAGCCGTGTCTCACCTACAATAACGCGGAAGCCTTGCGTCACCTACGATAACGGGGAAGCTGTTACTCACCTACGATAACGGGGAAGTTGAGGCGGTGTAGAAATACTCCTTCCTCACTTAAAATTTATCGTTCATGTACATCAATATATTATTTTAATTATCTTTTCCGGTAAATAACGTTTTGAATCTGGACCATGTTTAAAAACATCGAAAAATGTCTAAGCTATTTTTTGGACAAAATCGTTGTGTTAGATGTGGCATGAAAATGTAAGAACTCCTGTTTGAATAGGATATATATATATCAAACTGGGTATGTCTACCAGGTAGAATTCATTCCTCATGCGTGATTGGCTAGTCAGTCTTATCACGTGATATAACCGAGGTAGGTGTTTAGCTGAATTATGTCACGCGATTAGAGTAAGCTTTGGTAGCTCAGTTAGTACGACGCTGGACTGCAATTTTGGCGACAATGGTTCGAACCCGGTCTCCGACACATTTGTTTTTACCTTTTGTTACTTTTTTACAATTATCATATCAAAGCGTAAATAATTGTCCAGAGATTCGTTACAGAAAAAACGTTTTTTGGGTGCCAATACGTGAGACAGTCCCTTGAACGGATGCGCATTTTACCCAATTCTGAGTAAAATCTTCTTTCGTAAAATTGGTCAACTCCTTTTTGGAGTTAGAAATTTTAGAAACATTAAATCATTGGCTTTCTCAAACGACTTTTACAAGATGGAAAGCCTTTGAATGCATGTAAAAATAGACAATGTATCACGCGATATTGGAAATGTATACATATACATGTACATAATAATGTAGCATAATCCTCTTCACTATATACATGTATTAATATTTTCGAGCGATTTTACCTGCTTGAACAATAAAGAGCACGGGGATTTCACCTGAGTGAATGAAATCAAAGATTCCCGTTAACAAAAGTATAGAAACGTTTTACACTCAAAATTATCTCCTGAGGCGTAGCTCTAGCAAATGCCAGGCCCTTAAAATGATGTCTGAATTTTATAAGGCGTAGCCTTGTGAAGAAAAATAAGTTTGAATTGTTTTTCTCCCCATCTTTTTCCAATTCAACATTGTCAGCATTTTCAGTTACTGGCAAAAAATAATAGAATGTGTGGGAATCGCTTCCGCTGCTTCTTAAAATAAAATAATATCCGGCTACACCCCTGCGCATCAGATGGTGCGTATCATCCCGTATATAAAGAGAATCAGACCACGAGCCGGCGGAGTTATTTAGAGTTTGATTTTGTTAGAGAATAGATTATTTCATTATGGCAGAGCTTTTTCTTCCGTCGTGTGCGTTATATCATCATCTTCATCATCATCATCTTCAACACACCACCAACTGCAGCGTCGTCAGCAGAACGATTTCTTTCGTAGAGGGATGGGGCTGGGAGCCGGGGACTGACGTCCGCGAGGTCCCTTGTCTGGTCAAGGACTCGCGGACAGGGGTTCAGAGGTATGTGGTCGTAGGGATTCACATTTACGAAATTCATTTTTTCTATGAACTAAAACAAACGTATCAAAATGGTGCAATTGACTTGAAGTATTTAATTGATAAAATGAATGTTTTGATAAATTGAAAATGAGTATAAATGAGTGTGTTCTAAAAGATACTGCCTTGTGTTCTATGACGAAAACAGAATTGTTTGAACAATTCAAAATGCCTGTAAAATATCAGAAGTATGTTGTTGTTCTTTCTAGCAGTTTAACAGTGTACAAATTCAATTACACCATTACATGCTCTTATATTGTAAGAAAACTCTATCGCTGTCCACGTGACAGGGGTAAATGGGCAAATTGCGCACTCGTGTTCATGAAAAGCAAACACCGACTCAAGATCATACTGGCTCATGACTGGTCATGTGTAGATAAATGTTCACGTGCTGAGCAATCATTTATGAGCCTACTCTGGACTGTTTCACGCACTCGGGATAGAATTAAAGTATATAGTGTTTAAGCTTTATTTATACATTAAGACTGGTTTTTAGTATAAATCCGAAGATTCAAATCCCGAACACCTGTTAAATTCATTCGGAACTCCTCGGCCATTTTTTCAAAAACAACCTCGGATGTATATGGACGGTTTACATACTTAAAAAGTGGTACGTTTAAGTCCGCTGCAAATAGATCGCGTAGTAATCTTATTTAGTAGTTAAAATTTATGACTTAACTCTTGGGAATCGTAATTATGTTTGCAATAATACACTTCACTGGCAATCAATTTAAACTGAGAGCAATGAATACAACTCTTAAACACTACATTTAATTAATGCTTTTATTCAAAAAAATACGGACTACTTCAACAGATGTACCGGCATACATCCGAGGTTGTTTTTGAAAAAATGGCCGAGGAGTTCCGAATGCTGTTAAATTACGTGTTGTTTGCGGTTATTGATACTTTGATCTAGAACAATACCAACACTTGCTGATTGACACAATTATATTGCGTTAGTAACACATTTTTTTTTTATTTGAGTATCTTTCTAAATCTGCAATCCAGTTTTCTTATGTATAGCGTTACGCTTAAGATCAAATTGTTGCATGTGGAAGGAGAAACACCATAAAGCGCGCGCGCAGTTATGGGGCCTCGAAAATATCTTGATCTTCATTCAAGGGTTTAATAAATAGAAAACCTGATTTAAGTTTGCAAATCAAATCAATTTTTTTTTCATTCGGTATGACATAACAAGACAATACATTTGTTTTGAATAGCTATTCCCGACCGTCTACACCTTTTGGGAATTGCCCATTTTGAAATACAGAAAAGACATCTTTGTTGATAGAAATAATGTTTTACATTTTGGAATCGCGTGTTTTGAAAAATATTTGACCGCTAATGTAAAAAAAGTTAACACATACATATCAACCAAACTCATGTACATATACATGTATTTTGAACATTCGGAACTCCTCGGTTGTATACAAGTTTGCGATGGAAAATGACCGAGAGGTAACGAATGGGTTTTGGCAAGTAACAAGTTGCACATTTTTTTTAAATGTACTTCACGGTAAAATCTATGAAGCCTTCCTTAGCACGAATATAAAATGATGATTTACTGTCCACAAAATGACGTTTTAAGCAAAAGATTTATAAAATGTGAATTTGTTCTTCAGTGACAATGTTGTCACATTAATCTTTTTCTGAAATATAAAACTCCCCTAACAAAACTACCCATGAAAATGTAAAAAAATCTTCAATGTTTTAGTTTACATTTTTTTATGCCAGAAATAGTTCGTTCTGAACCATGTGGTTTAACACATTTATAAATATAAAAAAAATGTTGACCGGTAGCCGCACCACCAGGCTTTGCATTCGTAAGCAATTCTTTTTTGGTAATTCATGGTGTATATTTCGTATTCTTATGTGTACAAGACGGCTGTTTCATTGAAGCTCTAGTTTAAATAAGCGTGTAGTGGTGACATGATATCTTCTAGATGCCATTAGTTAAGTGTAAATTACATGATCTATTTGAGTAAAAATATTCGGAGCTCCTCGGCCATTTCATTTTCAACAAAAATGGCATACGAGTTCCGAATGGAGTAGAAATGGTCTATAACTGTTGACTGCTATCTAAGTGTTGTCTGCGACAATGTCATCATCATCATCATCAGAATGAGGGGCACATAGATGATATCGGCAAAATTATTCGATAAAGTACATCGAGACCATAGGCGACGATGACGCCATAATTCGATCAACAACTACAAAAGGAATATTATTTTGTTATTATAACAAATTATTCCATGTGCAATTCATATATTAAGGCATCGGTGATGTACCTGTTTTAAAAGGGCCTTTTTGTTTAAATAGCATGTTGGTAGTATTATCTATTAAAGTCTATTTACTTTCGAGCACCATAATAAGAACAGGTACAGTAATAAGAAATCGGATACACAAACTTTCGGATATCGTGATTATGAAATTCGTACGGTGACTTACGCAGTAGGTCTCTGCTGGAAGTCGTTCCGTCCCTTAATGTATTTACAATAGCACTGATTTGAAACACATGCGTCCTAGTCACAATGATGCATATTTAGGTAACTTCTTTAACATTTGGATTTCATTTTGTTCTCTAAATGCCACAAGTCGACTATTTCATATCAATGTTAAATATAATTCTTGAACTTTAACTCCACAATATTGAAAACTTAAGCTATTACCTCTGACTTGTAAAAAGTTTATATCAAGAAGAGCTTCTAAAATATCAAATTAGACTGGGGAAAACAGGTCGGAAAGTAAGTGCAGACGACTGCAGAATATGAAATGTCAATTTTCCCGCCAAAATGTTGTGAAATTTTATACACTAGATAATTAATAACACCTTGGAAATGTTTTCTTAAGTGTTTTTACAGTGTTATAATATCTTGATATTTACAAAAATGCTGATGGCTCAAGACCACAGTTATCTGCCCCCCATTGACCCAAGATCCGGATGTGAATATAGAAAAAAAGAGTGCTTGTGTTCAAGTATCAATATTTTATTAAAATTGAATGAAAATGAAGCAAAAAATGTTCTTTTTGCAGAGAACTTGACTGAATTTGACACTCTATTGCAGAAATTGATAGTTTTCAATGTAAATATTGGAAAAATCATAGCTTGTGGAAGTCTGAAAATTAGTTGTTTGTAGCCGATTGACTCCCTGGCGGAAGGGTTATGTTTTTGAACTCAATTTTGACAGTCGGGTCAATGGTCAACATGGTGTTTTCTTGTGATTATATTTTGTGTCTTGAATTGTTCTAGAGATGCCATGTCCTTGTTTTTCAATTGGGGTGTGTATAAAGTCAAAAGCCAGGTTAGTGTCTATATGAAACATATAGTAAAAATAACTGGTCTCACGCCTGATTAGTAGGATGCCAATTAACTGAAAATTAAGACTTATAAAGAATGCTGATTCAAAAGTGGTTTTTTGTACTGTACTGGTAACCTAGCAACGATCTCGGCCAATTTAGTGTGAAGTGAATCAATAAATTGTTTATTGCACTATGTTCTTTTTGTGACAGATTTATATGGTATTTTAGCATGGTTGATAGAATTTTGAAGTTTTTAAAATAAGTTTCAGGCCAATTTCATATGATTGAGGTTTTTTATAGCTCAAAAATCTGCAGGATGGCCTTAGACGGGTCTCAAAAGCAGTATATTTTACCTTCCAAGGGTAGAGTTCACATTTCTGATTTAGACTTTTGTCAATAAAGCGTAGCCATTTTGAAACCGTATAGCAGGTGCTGTTATCTTCTGTTTAATATGCTTAGCGCTGGAATATGTCATTCTAGGCTAGGAAAAAAACAAATGCGATATGGACTCGTTGAGTTGCCAAATGAAAAATCATCAAAGACTCTGAAGCGGCTGTTAATATGGACTATTAACATCAGGGGTTTAAAGAAGACCCAAAATCAGGAATTTTTTAAAATTCCATGTCTGATTTTCATAGAATATGTAGGTTAAGAAGCGCATTTGATGCACAACTCAAAATGTTTGTTTTCATGTTTATTGTTTATATTCAACCATAACAAGAGTCTAGTATAGGGGCGCATGGGGATGCGAGTGGGAGGGGTCCACCCCTGTCACAAGGGGGGGGGGGTTCTTATAGAATGTTTTGTTTTCATACTCAATTTGAACCATTTTCCATGATTTTCAGACTTGTACAAAATGTTGCTTTTTCACAAATTTTAGAAGGGTGTGTTTAAAAATCAAAATTAAAATTTGTCTTTTTGTCTGTGGTAATATGACTGTACTTGTCTGGATTCTTCTTTAGTGCAATGTCTCATTTTTCTCCTAAAATTCATGTAAAATAAAAAAAACCTAGACAGTTGAGCATTTGAAACAATTATACTGGCCTAAATACACACAAAAATATGTAGGGGATGAATTTTATTTGGTATGAACGGGATTGGGTACGAATATTACATTCAGCCTTGCTTTTATTCAATTGTCTTTTGTAAAGTTATGCTTAATATGTTTATGTTTTAGAATAAAATGACAATAAAAATCACTGCCCTTGCTTAAAGAAACACTTATACAGCATAGAACATTGATAAAATAACTATGAAAATCGTTCCGACAAAATGGCAGTTTCGGCAAATTTTGACAAGATCATAGACGTGATACATAAACGCGACATAAGCATCAAAATATCTTTTGGGAGTTACAAAGAAATGTTCATCATGAATATTTTACAAATACACTTTCAAAACATTTAGTGATAAATTGATGTATTTGATTGTGTTAGCGCCAGCTTTCCTATGTCTACAAATCGGCAGTGACCATCTGCTTCAAGTCAACAATATTTAAAATAGCGATTCTCGTCTGTACAATACAATTATTTTTCAAGGTTTAATAGTGTTTGACAACATTTTTCAATATCCCTTCCCATTTTCTATAGCATTTTACGAACTTTCATCTTTGAATGAACGAGTTCTCATTGTATATTCTGATTGGCTGATATTCAATAGCTCCACCTCCTGGCAATGTTTCACTAATTGGCTCTTCCTAATTATCGGATTAGAAGATGGGCGTTGCATGAATACACAGGTCGTCTGCTCAATACAAACAATAAGCTGTCATAAATTATGACATGTACAAGGCATATGGGAAGATGAAAGGGCAGTACAGCATGTTTTAAGCAGTCAATGGTGCACAGCATATGAAAAAGTCTGGTCTCATTAAAAGAGGCGTACAAGGCTATTAAAAGGAATTTTCAAAATGCACGGGGTCAAATTCTGGGACGTTTTTGGCTATTTTCAGGACGTATAAAACATCTACGTCCTCTTATTGAAACCCCTGACTACATGCGTCCAACCATTAAGTTGAAATGTTTTTGAAAACAATTTGTGATCTGTCAATTTGGAAATGAGAATTACACTTCCATAAAATTTCTAATTGCAGCACGCATGGAATTTGATCTTAAATATTCCTTAAGGTTCAGTATAAAGGAGGCTAAAAGAATTTACACCTAATTAATGTGTGTATACCAGTTTTGCACTGGTACAGAATCAGTAATCAGTCTTTGATGTAACCTTAAATTTTTCAAATAACTAAAATTCCAGTAAAAGTTGCATTTTGATACATGTACCGTAAATGACTGGGTATTAGACGCACTTTTTTTCCTCAGATTTTGATGCAAAAAAATACCTGCGTATAATACCCAGTAACAATTTTTTGAACTTTTTTTCTGAGGTCAATTTCAAGCCATTGATTACTACGGATAAATTAATAAGTGGTAAAAAGCAAACATGAAGAAAAAAGGCAGGTTAAGCAAACATGTAAATAAAATGTAAAAATGATAATTTTCTATGTATTCGGAGAGCGAAAAAAATAATTAATTTATGGTGTCCGAACTCTTGTGAATTACGGTATTCAATATTATTTTGAATAATAAATTGAATTAAACAATAATCAAACTTACATATAAAAAAGCAAAGTTGGGCACTGTCAAAATATTTTTTGCATAACATAACTTTTCATTCTCGACAGTATGGTTGTATGGTTTTAAAGATAACCATCGCCATTTTCACGAAAAAAAAAATTTTGTCACTGTCAACAAACATGGTGGCTGAAAATGCCGGACGATTTTGACATTTTTTCTATGCGTCTTTTAACCAAAAACATAGATTAAAAGTTTTTTCTCGGATTTTTCACAGATTTTATTCCCTGCGTCTAATACCCCCTATCGTCTTATACCCAGTCATTTACGGTAGTTAAAAATATTTTCATCAAGATGAAAGTTTTTATTAACTCACCTTAGCCGTAGGCAAAGGGTGAGCTTTTAGGATCAATGATTGTCCGTCGTCCATCCACACTTAGCTTGTTAACACTCTTGGGGTCACTTTTTTGCCTCAATTGTCACAAATCTTGGTCAGGATGTTTGTCCCAGTAATAACTCGGACAAGTTTGAATATGGGTCATCTGGGGTCAAAAACTAGGTCACAACGCCCAGATATGGAAAAACCTTGTTAACACTCTAGAGGTAACATTTTCAGCCCAAATATCCTGGAATATTTTAGAAAGGTTGTTTCGATGATTTCTAGCTCAAGTTTGAATATGGGTCATCTTGGGTCAAAAATTAGGTCACATAGTCCAAATCTGGAAAAAACTTTGTTAACACTCTCGAGACATTTTCTGCCCAAATATCCTGGAAATTTGCCAGAAAGGTTGTTTGATGATTTCTAGCTGAAGTTCGAATATGGGTCATCTGGGGTCAAAAACTAGGTCACAGAACTTCAATATGGAAATACCTTGTTAACACTCTTGAGGTAACAATTTCTTACATCAGAGAAGCCAAATCCCTGTTTTTGCCCTTTTATTATCAACAAGTCTATAGCACAAAGTTTTACTGAGGTGTTAGATATAGGGCCATCTTGGCCCTCTTGTTAGACTACTTAGTGGTCATTTGATATGCTTAAACTTACGTTTGATACATCGACCTCAAAATGGCATAAATGGAACCCCAAGAGGGATTGCAAGGGAAATGGGCTTTGGTTTTACTTTCCAGGTGGTTTTGTATTTGCATCAAAAATGGGGGGGGGACAGGACCTAGGGTCCCTGGGGTGCAGGGGCATTTGGTAGGGATTTTACATGTTGCAAGCAGTTCTTCACCGCAGGGAAGGCATTTTACCTGGGCTTGACTGGACCCACATTATTCAAAGTCCCCGCTATTCCCCGGAACTGGGGGGGGGGGGGGGTGTCATATCATCCAGGGAGTAGGATTACTGTATTATTGGTCCCAGTATCATCTTAATTCATGTTTTAAGTGCCATGAAGAAGTGTTACAAGACGATGATTTGGAACTGAACCATCTATATTGAGTACTTTTCAGAAAAGGATGCTCCTTTCTTACATTATACATTTAAAATTTAAGGTACACTTAAGCCTAGCTCTTTTACACGTCAGAGTACTTTATGGATTAAATTTTGTAGTGAATAGTGCAATATCTGGTAAGCTGGTAAGAATCCCACTCCGTAGTTGTGTTTTCTGGTTTTATTAAGCCTTGATTTATAGGACATATTTAATTAAGTCTTTATTTTTTTAGGGTATATTTTATGATATGTATTAAAAATCTCTCATGTCATGGTCATCAAATTATCATAATGTATTGAATAAGGTCTAAACAAATGGTGCCCCAAGAACTACAGTCTGCTGTTTATTAAGGAGAGGATCCAGTTCAGAATATTTGATTTTGTTCAAAATTAAGTTTTGATGTCAGATACAGCCCTGTGACATGTGAGGTACTCTGTGAAACACCTGGCCCCAATTTCTTGAAACTTATTAAGTCCCTAAGTAATAACCGGATTAAGCTTATCTCACTATTTTTGTTGTTCTATAAAATGTGTTATATTTACTTCTTCAAGAAGTTTTAGAAATTAGGGAGAAATAATCTGTATGATTATCAGAATAAACCATTTTTCATTTATCAAAATCCATTTTCAGTATGTATTTTGGCTAATTGAAATAAGCGACTTAAGCCTGTTAAGCTTAAGAAGTTTCTAGAAATTGTGTCCAGAGCTTTATCTGGCCATTTTGGGAAAATTCCTCAGACATTTTGCATGTCAGGAAATTCGCCCAAATTGGAAAATTTTACTTAAAAAACCCCCAAGCTTATCAATCCTGCAAATGATTAAATCATTAAATGTTTGCTCTTTCAAACAACCGAAACAGCTGGAATATCAATCATTTTTAGTCTTGTGATATTTCTGAGAGGCTTCCAGGGGGATTTTGGTTTGAATTTCAGGAAAATTTTATGTTTAACCAGGGTTTTTATGTCCCCAAAGGTTGGCATATTAAAATCCCACTGTCCGTCTGTCTGTCTGCTAGTTTGTCTGACTCAATAACTTGTGCCCAGGCTGTTTCTTTTCCTTGTATGGACAGATTTTAAAATAAGGCCAAATAAAAAATAGGTCTGTTTCAGGGTACCCGACCTACCCTATTTTTTTCCGGTTGGATTTCTGATTGTGTGGCAGGTATATTTCAATTCTTGAACTATATTTTCATGTCAGATATAAATTGGTCAGATACTGACTTTTGGATTCATCATCATTGATATGTCAGACTTAAGTGTGCAATTTTGGCAATAAAACCTGCATGTTACCTGTTCTTCAAACCTGAACCCCCAGGTCCTCTTGACAGCATTGAGGTTTCCTTGGCTGATGGCTTATATGGTAAATTGGCTGTCCCACTCTTCATGTAATTATGTAATAGGCATGTTAGCATACTACAGATGGTGATTGAAAGCCAAAGGGTGCATAAAACAAAAGTAAAACCATTCCTGGAAAGTCTTTATAATAGCAGAGTGGTGTACCATAACTTAGTTGAAATCCAACCATCATTGTCAAGTATTTAACCAGACAGCCTGAGTCAAGTGAAATCAATATATCAAAAAAAAATTATTCCAACCTACCTTCTCTATAATTTTTGGCAGCGTTACCTGAAACACACCTATTATTTTATTTGGCCTAACTTGTGACATGTGTTCCACATACTAAGATGACATGTCGCGTACCTCTAAGGTCAAGATCACATTTATTGTTTATTCTCAATGGAGTGCTGCATATACGGACATAGAGCATAGTTTGTCGTGTAGCTGGGCTGAAATTTTCCCTTGTATGGATATATTTTAAAATAACTTGCCACATGTGCTCCACATATCAAGAAGACGTGTATATGGACAAAGAGTATAGGTTGTCGTGTCCGAGCTGTAATTAACTTTCTCTTGTATGGACAGATTTAAAAATAACTTGCCACATGTTTTCCACATACCAAGACGAAAATGTCAAATATGGGTGTTTTTTTTCTATGTTCAGAGGCAATTCAAAATAACTTGCCATATGTTTTTGACATGTAAAGGCAAGATCAAATTTTCATGTACTAACCTTGTTTATAGGCCAATGTCACATTTGGGGGCATTTGTCACATACTGTGACAGCTCTTGTTTTATGATATATTTTTTAATGAGTTTAGGCAGATAATGGGGGATTCCACCGTTTTGAGGTATTGCATGTATGATCAATCCTTGCGATGTAAATATCTATCACAATACATGATGACAGACATTTCATACTGATCTCTGAATGGGATGAAGATCAATAATTTCTGAAATGATATTTCCAAAACTTAACATAATTTATTAGGATATTGAATGAATCAGCTCAGGTAAAAAGACTCCAAAAAAGTAATTTTTAATTTGGATTTTTCTGAAGATTGGGAAAAAGATTACATTTCTTGCTTTGAGAATGGGTCCAATAGTCAAACTCAGACCAGTGGTTATTTGAGTAAAGGCCTGGACACCTATCCAAAATCCAGTATAATTATGTTGACTTAATTAATTGTTAGTCAGTCTTTAAAATATGCCAAGTCAATTATCTATGTAAAGTTGAGCTTTCAGATGGAAATGTTTTTCAAAAGGTTTGAGATTTGAGCTGATAATCTGTACAAGTAATAAATTATAGCAAGATAAACCTGTGAGACTGATATAAGTCTGAATCGAAAAAAAAAAATCTGTTCTGTTTCTGTGATCAGAGTAAAGTCATTTGAGTTAACTTTAATCAATGTCAGGTTCTGCATTATGTTTGGTAAATTTAATCATCAATGCTCAATTTGAAGAAAGTCGCAAACAAAATAAAATTCTGCAGTTACTACTTTTAAATTATAGGCATCAGAAAACTGGATTCTAAAAAAAATGTTTAAAAATTAAATTTAATAACAGATGACTCATTATAAGCATCTGATTGTTAACTAAACAGATTTACTGTATGAAAATCTCTAACATCATTACCCCTACTATTGCATATTTGCACTAATTGTGCTATTTTTAGCTCATCTATTCAAAGAATAAGGAGACCTATCCTAGTCACCCAAGCGTCGTTACCGCTTTTGTTAAGTTTGCGTACCACCTCAAATATTTTTAAGTCCATTGACGTATGGCTTTGAAACTTTGCACACTTGTTCACCATCATGCCCCCTGAACTGTACACAAGAGGAGGTAACTTGATCAAGCATTTTGACAATATTATGCCCCTTTTTCTAAATTAATGTAAATATCTCAGCACATCAATGATCATGTATTGCATTGACACCTAATCTAACAGTGATCCATGATGTTTTGCCAAAACTTTTCAATCCATACACTGATAAGCAGAGGAATAGTCAAGCGCGCTGTCTCTGTGATAGTTCTTGTTCTTTCAGTGTCTATAAGTCCTAAACTAGTTGTTAGAGGAATACTGGATTCTGACATTTATTTTTGTAAAGCTAATGGAATGAAGATGATTATGTAATAAAAGTGCTCATCTGAAAAGTCTTTCATGTCGGATTAAAATGTCACACAGTATTTACAAAAGGGGTGTCAATTGGTATGTGACGGAATTTTATAAATCTGCAGTTAATTGCTCAATATTTGGACAAGACCTAATGCATCGAGGTTGATTAAGTTTTTTAACTTATCAGATACTACTGTGAACTTTTAAAAAAATATTTTATCATGAATAAATTGTTGTTGTTTTTTCAAAAAAGACACTTTCATGTGGTCTTAAATTTCTGGACTTCATTTCATTCAATAAAAGAAAAACAAATTTTGGGCCTGGGGTACTAGGTACGAAAACGTTTTGAAATACTAAATATCAATCATATGTTAAGATAATTATGCTCACTTCCCACTTAGGACACTCAGGTTCGATTCTTAGTCTGAAAGCATAACTTAAGATTGGTAAATTATCAAAGGTGGAAAAATGATCACTGATGAGTGCTGCAGTGCACAGCAGGGACCTTTGTGTATCTCTCATATGTAAATGTAGAGGAATTGTTGCCATCTTTGGCTGATTCTTTACTATGACGTGATGAGAAAATCCACTTGTTTCATTATGGACCAATCAAGTCAAATTCAAATTGAAATGATGTTCTTATTTCATTGACCAGTAGATGACCCATATTCATATTAGGGATCATTGTGTCAAGGGTCCAGGTCAGTGACCCTGATAGCAAAAGGCTGTTTGATAACTTGACAATGCCTGTACCCACGGCCCTCAAACTTTGCATTTAGATTGGGGGAAACCAGTATTTGATAGTGTTGTGCCGATGATCAATTATAATTGATCAGAAAGGCCTATGTCGGAGAGAGTCACTAGTGAAATTTGAACAATCAACTATCGAAACAAGAGGCATAACCGCTACCAATCAAAATATGTCATGAAAATATGTTTTGAGTCTGGTTTTTGGTAGTGAAAGTTGAAATGCTACAGTATAACTGTTAAGTTATCTGGTCATTTTCTAATCTAGTCAGTTACTATGTACAGTACCTTTATCATAACAAGTTGTCCTTGTAATTGAAACCTTAATGGATTGGTTCTAAACTTCTCATATTTGTGGTTTAAAAGTGAATTTTAGCTCACCTTAGCCGTAGGCTTAGGGTGAGCTTTTAGGATTGATGATTGTCCGTCGTCTGTCGTCCATACACACTTAGTTTGTTAATACTCTTGGGGTCACATTGTGCCTGAATTGTCAAGAAACTTGGTCAGGACGTTTGTCCCAGTAATTACTCGAATGAGTACGAAAATGGGTCATCTGGGGTCAAAAACTAGGTCACAGCGCACCAATATGGAAAAACCTTGTTAACACTCTAGAAGTAACATTTTCAGCCCAAATGTTGTGTAAAGTTGTCAGAAAGTTGTTTATTGATTTCTAGCTCAAGTTTGAATACGGTTAACTGGAGTCAAAAACTAGGTCACAGAGCCCAGATGTGGAAAAACCTTGTTAACACTCTAGAAGTACCATTTTCTTGGAAATTTGTCAGAAAGGTTGTTTCGATGTTTTCTAGCTCAAGTTTGAATATGGGTTATCTGGTGTCAAAAACTAGGTCACAGAGCCCAAATATGGAAATACTTTGTTAACACTCTTGAGGTAACATTTTCAGCCCAAATATCCTGGAAATTTGTCAGAATGGTTGTTAAGATGATTTCTAGCTCAAGTTCGAATATGGGTCATCTGGGGTCAAAAACTAGGTCACAGAGCCTAAATATTGAAATACCTTGTTAACACTCTCTAAGTAACATTTTCAGCCCAAATATCCTGGAAATTTGTCAGAAAGTTTGTTTGATGATTTCTAGCACAAGTTCGAATATGGGTTATATGGGATCAAAAACAAGGCCACAGAGCCCAAATATAATAATACCCTGTTAACACTTTCGATGTAACATTTTCAGCCCAAATATCCTGTAAATTTGTCAGAAAGGTTATTTTGATGATTTCTAACTCAAGTTCAAATATGGGTCGTCTGGGGTCAAAAACTCAGGTCACAGACCCAAATACGGAAATACCTTGTTAACACTCGAGGTAACATTTTTAGCCCAAATATCCTGGAAATTCGTCAGAAATGTTGTTTCAATGATTTCTAGCTCAAATTCATATATGGGTCATCTGGGGTCAAAAACTAGGTCACAGAGCCCAAATAAGGAAAAACCAAGTCAACACTCTCAAGGTACCATTTTCAGCCAAAATATCCTGGAAATTTGTCAGAAAGGTTGTTTTGATAATTTCTAGCTCAAGTTTGAATATGGGTCATCTTGAGTCAAAAACTAGGTCACAGAGCCTAAATAAGGAAAAACCTTATTAATTCTCCTGAGGTATCATTTTCAGCCCAAATATGGAAAAACATTGTTAACACTCTCAAGACAACATTTTCAGCCCAAATATCCTGTCAATTTGTCAGAAAAGTTGTTTCCATGATTTCTAATCAAGTTTGAATATGGTTAATCTGGGGTCAAAAACTAAGTCACGGAGCCCAAATATAGAAATACCTTGTTAAACACTATAGAGGTTACATTTTCATACATCAGAGAAGCCAAATCCCTGTTATTGCCCTTTAATTTTAACAAGTCTATAGCACAAAGTTTTACTGAGGTGAGCGATATAGGGCCATCTTGGCCCTCTTGTTTAAACATGAAATTTATATAGATCTTTCTTTGTGTCTATTTTACACAAGTGACATGTATACAGTATGAAATAAAATTATATAAGTTAAACCACAGAGCTAGTGGTCACATGTTATGTAATAGTAACTTGTAAACACTAAAGGATAGTTGTGTTCTGGATAAATAATGTAATCTAGCAAAGAAATGTACACACAATATTGTTAGGGAACATTGGTGCTTAAAAGTGGTGCATGTACTGTATCTTTATGCCTTAAATATGACAGGGCTTTTTCTGCCCTTTTTGGGAAAAAGACCCTAGACATTTTGGGAAATTGTGTTGTGAAAATGCCAAAATTTGTAAATTTTACAGTTAAAAAACAACAACGTCTAGTCTCCTGCGATTAGGAAATGATTTAATGTTAGTTTATTTACCCTTTAAAAGACCCCAAAAATATCAATCCTTGGGGTGTAATATCTATTGCAATAAATCATGACAGTTAGTAAATAGTTTATACTGATCTCTGAATGTGATGAAAATTATTGATTTCCAAGTTCAATTATCAAACAAACTTTACATCACATAATTTATAAGGATGTTGAAAATGAACCAGTACAGGTAAAAAGACTTCCTAAAAAAAAAAAAATTAAATTTATTTGGATTTTTTTCTGAAGATTGGGAAAAATATAATATTTTGCTTTGGGAATGGGTCATGATCAAATCGATAAATAATTGATCATATAGGTTTCATAAACTGATTATCGATAGTATTTTTTCTGTCTGATTCCAAACACTAATATATGACCCCTATGGATTTTGAGGTCATAGAGTCAAAGGCCAAGATCACAATTGTATATATATATATGAATATAGGTGAACAAAGTTAAATGTAACTCCTATTTACTTGTTCTGTGCTCTTTCAAGGATACAAATTTATCTGCAAATATCAGTCATCATTTGAACATCATTAAAAACTCTACCTACTATCCCCACACTTTTGAATGGTCATGATCCTTAATAAGACTGCCTCAAAGGCAATAAATGTCTGACAAATTAGCTGTCATTCCAGTGAATGCATATATATTTCATTCAGTTGTGCATTTTTTCCTGATGACATTGCTCAAGATTGAATTATTGCGCATTTAAGGCCATACTACCCTGAAGTTTGAGAAACTACAACAATAATACATGTAATCTTTTATTACAAATCAGTGTGTATGCTTAATTTCAAGGGTAAAAAACACAACATTTGGTCATACATTTATATTATTGCTTGCCACTGTAGCTTATTATATTTACTTGAAACTTCAGTAATTTTTCAGAGGAATATTCTTTTGTGTATTTTCAGGGTAACCAAGATCAGAGTTACAAGGGAGACCGTTGAGGTTGGCATTGTAAGTTGAATTTGGTAGTATGATATGGTATAGCTTAAGAATTCAATGATATGGAATTAATTAATGAACGAAGTGTTTAATTATGCTTTTATTATATCAATTTGGCATTGACAAAAGTACTACCAGTCTGCATGCCAACAAAATTGAGTGATATAGTAAATTAAAATAGTTCTAATAGTTCTTTTCTCGGCATTAAATGTTTCTCTACATGACTTGGCGCATGTTGGTGTTTTTTGTTAAAAGCTGAGCTAAGAGTGGCTAAATTGAATTGTTGTGGTTATGCATGTTAGGAATAAAATGGACATTTAAGCAGACCACAAAAACAGCAGCTTTACATTGTAACATAATTGTTTGGTTGTATATTGCAGTCTCAGAACAAATGACTTTACTTTGTAAGATCCGGTGGAACTGATTTTTTTAGTTAACTTTTTCATATTCATGTTTGTCCTTTTTTCAGCCCGAGATGAGGTTCACATTGGAGGAAGAACTGAACCCCACTTGCCTGTTTACATTTATTTGCCGGGAGAGAGACTTTATACAGTACGTAATTCTTTTAGTGATTCTTCAACAATTATCTTCTTTTTCTATATGTTGCAGTGAACATACTTTTTGGTGGGTATGTTAAAAGGAAAAAAGTAGTGAAGCCCAAAATATTGCACCCACTTTCAATTATGCCAACATGTGATGTCTCTGAAGAAAACTACAGAACACACAGATCTGTTTTGCTCATAAAATCTAAGAAAGCAGACAGAAATAGTGTACTTGTGCTTGGCATCAAATGGTTAAAACAAGATTCAGTATGTAATCTAAAAAAATTTATCAAACCAATTATGCAATTCACTAGTGCAAGGCTTGTGGGCTCGTGCTAATTTTACCACAGGTATAGTGGATGTGTTAGAGATTGATACCATTTGAGTGTTCAGTAAAAAGGGAGACTTTTATTGGTCAAAAGAGATCATTCTCTTGAGATGCATGAATGATATAACAAGTCCTTCTAACACAGTCTGCTAACTGTGAAAAATATATCATTTTGTTGTTGTTGATCACACGCAATAGTGACTTGACTCAATGTACGATAAATAATTTAGTTTTGTGGATTATCATGTTGACAAAAAGTGTTAACTGACAAACCTTGTAAATAATGATTTAAACTGGACCAACATACCTTGTACCAGATTTTGGCAATTTGTCATCCAAAACATGATAAGATCTGAAGATAATTTATAAGAACAACATACTAGTACTGTCCATGTAGTTATAATAAAAAGTAACATGTATCTTTCCAAACTGTGTTATGCCATAATACATCTGTACATTTAACAAATCCAACATTCTGCTGTAGAAAGACGTATTATATAAAGTACCTGTAAATAGATCTCTCACAAAAGATATTTACTGTTCTCTTTTATTGCAGATTGTGCAACAACTACAGGTTGAATGTTGTAGATTCAGAAGACCTTTTTGAGCAGATCTTGGATAGTTTACAGGATGTGAAGCAGTCAGGGTGAGAAATTAGCTGCATTGTAAAATACCTGTCTATTTATTCTTGCTAGTGAAGACACTTTTAGATGATAGGTGCAACTTCAAACTTGGTTTAGTCAGTGGTTGATAACCATTGGACTCAAATTGAATATTGAGCACAAACTGATATATGAGGTTTTGAAATAAGGTGATAATTGGCTGATTTAAATGATGTGGAGTTGGAGTGATTATGCATGTAAAATTAACCATCAAATCCATTCAAGCCATCAAAATGAAACTTAATACACATGTTGCAGAGGTAATATGTTTGTAAAAGTAATAGAATTATGCTCCTGCTTTTACTCCCTGATTAACAAAGTGTATATTGGAATCACTCAGTGGACAATCTGTCGATTTTTAACTAAACAATAACCTCTGAGGGGTGGTCTTATTTTAAAGAATCAGTTGACATTCCTGTGTGGAGGTGGAATTTAGGGCCATGTTTCACTCCTGTGATAGCTCTATTTTCCCATAAGTTACAAGACAACCAGCTTTTGCATTTTACATGCAAATGAGTTTATTACTGAAATATTTGCAACATTTTAACCCTTTACTTGCACAAATTGTGAGTACATGATATTAACCTTGATGTAAGACCTGCTATTCTTCATAAAATGAAATTTTTCTGGCACAAATATATAAAATCAAATTGCCTGAAATTAATGTTTACCGTAATGAGATTTATACATGGTGAAGATATTTCGGACCTTAAAATTCAGTAGTTTTTTGAAATATGGATCAGAAAAGATGAGGTTAAATGCCTCCTTATTTGTATTGTGTTAGAATATTATTTAACTGTTTTAAATGTATTTCAGGCTTAGGGTTCGTCCCCTATTATTTGAAACAATGAAGACGGTGGCCCACCTGAAACTACCAAACCTAGAGATAAGATGGAGACCGGCATGTAAGACCAGAGTGGCACAACACAACAAGGTACATGTCGAGTCTAACTGGGCTTTTTTGTCAATGATAACTCATAAGTACATGCCAACTACTGAGAATGATTGATTTCAACTTTTATCTTTTTATAACAATTTTTAGCTCTACTGGCCAAAGGCCAGAAGAGCGTATGCGATGGTTATGTGTACGTTGTATGTGCCTCAGTGCGTCTGTAATCAATTTCTTGTTAACGTGATGCAGTCTTCAGTTTGGATTGTATCTCAATGAAACTTTTGCAGTATTTAGATATTTATTAGAGCTTGGTTCAGCTATATCCGCCCATGCTTGCCTAGATTAAGGGCCTTGAAAATGCTCATTTTGGTCAACTTATTTTTAGCCATGCAGGTCTCATGAGAGAATTCTACTTTTAGCCAAGTTTACATGTACATGTAAATTAAAGTCTAGGATTAAGGGAGACAATTTGCTTTTTGGTACTGCAGTTGATTTTGTGAATTACTCTGCCTTGTTCTTGTTGAAAGCCCAAAGACCATTTTTTTTTAGCTCTAAGTGTCTGTAGTTTGCGCATTCATCTTAACAAAATTGGTTGTGAAGTTATGCACCTGGGGTCATTACTGGCCACGCCCAGGGTTCTCAGGTTTGGTCAACTTAAAGTGGTAAAGTTTTGAAAATCTGTTTGTGTTTGTACATCCATCTCAGCACAATTGCTTGTGAATGTTTGTTTAAATTGATCAATGTTGTCCTAGGATGCCCTTGACTTTGACCTTTTGACCAACCTTTTTGTTTTTAAATTTAAAACTACAGAAATATTTACCTGAGTAGTTTTGAAAGCATATTTTTTTATAGATGACTTTTACTTGGCACATATTAAAATAGTTCATGCAACTAATCTGATTACAATACTTTCTGGGCTCAGATGTTGAACGTGCAACATTTTCAGGTAACCCAAACACAAAATGTGAACTATATATCTGTTGCCTTTTACCCATACATACATGCTCTGGATTAAAAATGACCACAAGAGCCATGCCAGTAGAGCAAAGGCCCTTTTGGGCCTCTTGTTAAGATATAATAATGTTGATAAGGTCATATCATTCTGGCCGAGTTATTTTTCCAAGGTCAGCTGTCGTGATATCATCTCACATAATAACATTGTATAGTGTTGATTTCGTGCCACCAGTTTTAAATTCATTTTCATTCTTGTTTCAATTTTCGGTAAGCTTATAAAATTTTCAGTCATGTTTTTGACACAAGTTTTATCATTTTATAAAATCCTGCTGTTGTTTGTACCATCAGATGCGGCAGGAGGAGAAAGAAGCGGACAGAAAGAGACTGGAGCGCAAATGCAGAAATCAGAGAGTGGAAGTGAGTAAATTGTGCATCATGTTTAAACAGATTCATCTTTAGCTCGACTAGAATAACAAATATAATGAGAGCTATTATACTTGCATTCCTTTCCACGAAGTGTTAAGCGTCGGCCACACACCCAGGTTAAGGTTAGACATGGAAGCCCCTGAGACCATTATCTCAACTGAGTGCCTCAGAAGACTCTAAAAACTTTTATCTTGATCTATGTACTTTGGCCAAAGGATAGGCCAGCACTTCTCGTTTAGTCAAACATTACTGATTGTTAAAGTAATAACATAAAATTATTATAATTGTAATGGGGTTGTAAAACTATATATATTTTTTTCAGATTGAAACGATGGAAGCTATGAGAGTGGAGATGGATCGCATGAGAGCTGAGATTGCAGAATTGAGGGAGGAAGTCAGGTCTCTTAAAGAAGGGGCCAATACTTGTACGGCCCCTTCAACTGAAATGGCAGAACAGAGCAGGGTAAGATAATTTTACAACTTTTAATAATATTTATAAATTACTGTATAGATAATCTGTTTGGTCGTTTCAGGTTACATAGAATAGAAAAAATGTCTGTCCAAAAGATTTAATAATCACCTTTCAGACATCATTTGAAGAATATAACTGCCTAAGTTAAAACCTATTTTGTTAACAGCCACATTATTCTTACCATTTCTTATTTCAGATCCCAAGGCCAAAGGGACCTGCATCTGCCAGTGCGCACAGGAGCCTTTTTGCAGCTGTGCGTAGGAGACCTGGCTTCGCTGCGGGCAGTGCTTCTACAACGTCAACTGCGTGCAGGACATCAACAACAATTGCATCAACAACTGCACGCAGTACTTCTGCCCGCAGCACGGTAGCAACTGTGGGCAGCTCTACACGGAAGACAACATCTGCCCGCAGCTCTGCTGCCACTGCCCCCAGCATGTCATCAGCTGGTGGGCAGACTTCTGCCCCCAGCACATCATCAGCTGGTGGGCAGACGGTCGAGGGTGGGGCAGCTCGAGGTCGTGGAAAAGTCTGTAAGTACATACCTTATGATAAGAAACGAATAGAGGTGTTGTGTATGGTCAGAGTGTCTGATATTAAAACTGTTTGATTCTTCAAAGGAATGTTTTTGCTGGTACATTTAATGCGCGGATCAATATTCCCAAAACAACAACAGTAACAATGGAAATTGATGACACCACTTTTCATTCCCTGGTTTATTCAAAATGTTGCATCATATTAAATTCAACTTAAAATCTTATCCAGCCCCTTGATATAATCCGTTATTATGTGGGGTCCCTGCCTGACAACCTTATAATTCTATGTGAAATGAAACAAAACATGAACGCTGGAAATAAGATGGAGGAGCTTTGGCATCCACTTGCAGTAGTAATTGTTTTTTATTACAAATTTTTATCTCTCTATTACATGTGTTCAACTTTTTCTTAATTTTTGTTATTATATATTTTCAGCAACAAAACGTAAGCGTGTTGATGACGATGGGGGGCAGGCAAAGAAAAAACCGGCTTGGAAATGAGAATAAAAATGCCTGCCCCTCCCCCACCCCTCGACCGGACTCCCTCTTCTGCATCTCAGCCAAACAACATCTCTCTCTGATCCAAAGTATTTAACGACTATGATCCAAATCGCACCACATCGCTCCGCACCTCTTCTTCACCTTGTACAAAATCCCTGCTCAGCATCGCTACATACATGGCTGCAGTTTACCTATAATACGAAGGCTGCAGTGCTCTACAATGGCTAGAGCTGTGTTTGTGTCATGCCGGTCTCCATGGGCCACCGTCAACAACGTCCTGATTGTGAATGTTGTCTGAAAAAAACACTTGAAAGGACATTCCCACGAACAAGAACTGACGATTTGTTTTAAGTTGTTTGTGTTCATTTTTTATTGGTTAAATACAGGTTTGCCTTTTGAAAGATGCCATTTTTTCAACAGTGTTCTTTAAAAAAAAAAGAGAATGTTCATAGCCTCTTTCATGTTTTAAAGGTATGATGTTCATATTACTAGACTTATTTCACACCTGTTAAAATCAGATAAATTTCTGAAAAGTCCTCAAACTAGTTGGTGTAGTTATCCAAGCTTTTTGACTTGACTGCATATATCTACAAATGCATTATTTTACTTTGTTTAATTGCCTAAAGCAGATCTTGACTGAAGCTCCAAAGTATTAGCTGTATATGATTTTGAACAGTTTCATACATGACCTTGGCTTCACTCATTTTTTTTATGTTGTCTGAGCATTGGACAACTATGATCTATTTGAATCTTTTATTGATATTAATCAATTTGTACATTGCTGTCTGTTCAATTCTGACCTTAGTCCCTGTCCTGCGATCTTGATATTGAAAACAGGGGCCCCTGTACTCCACTTAATCCCCCTCCTAGCCTACGCCTGGCAATTTTCAATCCCACCATTATCCCGTCCAACAAATGCCTTTCCCCAAATCCTTTCCTGACCCCTGACCTGTCCACTGTCAAACCAACCTTCTACTCTACACTTTCTTAAGGGCCGGCCCAAGTCATACCATCTTCTCTAACAGACATAGATGTACAAATAGATTGAATGTGTATATAAAATTATATAAGCATTCACAAAGTCTTGTTATTAATTTTACTACAAAAAGTAAGCTTTACCATATAACAAATTAAAGAAACTACAAATTAAGGCAGCATGGTCAGAACTGTTCCTTTTTAGTTCATGATAACCTGAATTGTATGCTTCCATTGACTGGCATAGTTTCAGTATTTTGTATTATGTACTTTGAATAAACTTGCCAATTAAAGCAGAGGATAACCTCTACTGAAACATTCGGAGCAGAACATTCATAACATTAACTGAAATACCACAGGATTATCAAAAAAAGATAAATGTATGAAACCTGTTATTGTTTACAAAGGTATATAGTAGAAAGGCAAGCCTATTAACCATTTACGAGAGCATTATACACAATATAAGATGTTCGTTGGGAATGAACGTTTCAATAAGATACTGTATTATCACTGATTGCATTCAGTGAACTTGTTTTGGGGGAATGTTGCAATCGTTCGTTTGATTTGTTATTTTCTGCTTTTGTGCAGTTTTATTTATTTTTTCGGTATGCTGACGACCTGCAGTTAGTGGTGTTAAAGGTGATGATGATGAGGATGATGATGATGATTGGAGGATGTATATAGTGATTTTTAATATTTTGTTACGTTCTAGTAACTTTTATAAAAAAATAAAACCAAATAAAAAATATTTTTGTGCAACCTATTATGTATGTTTATTTGTTTCATTTATTTTGAAGCATTTATTTGTTTTATATTGTACAAAAAGGTGTAATTAATTGGTAAAACAAACAAAAAACATATTCAAAATAACTTCAAAAGCAGTTTTATATATATATATTATTTTATTCGGAACTTTTTTTTGTTTTTGCATTGAATTATAATTATGGTCATTATTTTAGACCTGTTTGTGTTTTACCAAATACTTATACCTTTTTGTGTTTTACTTACATAAAAAATACAAAAAAAAATAATTAAACTTAAAAAATCCAAAAAAATAATCTTGATTGAATTATGTACATATTTGAATTCAGCCGGACTGTTTCAAAGAAACAAGTCTAGCTATTCTCATAGCCTTGGTGTTGTCATTATTGTGTCAAAGCATATCAAATGTTCAAGCTATCAAAATGAAACTTGGTACACATGTGGCGAGCTATAATACACACATGAATAGCAAAGCCATAATTCTGGTTATTTGTTGTGAATTATGCCTTTTTTTACACTGAACAAAAGGTGAGTGTTGGCGTTCACTTTGGTGCGCTCTCTTTTTTTGTTGGTGATTATCAACGTATTTTGTTTTTGAATGATTCGCAACATTTCCCTCAGTTATTGTTATTTTCTGTAATAGTGTTCGAAATGTTTGTGCTGATGCTTCTGAAAGCGTATAAATGTAGTTTGTAAACTATTTTAAAACCATGTAAATGCTGTAGGGTATTTACATTATTGAGTGTTTATGTTCTACTGTTGCTATTACTGTTGTGACTGTATGCATTATTTTGTGTACTGCATTACAATGCTGATTTAGAATTTTGAACACTTATTAATAGTTCTCATTAATTTAGTTGTTGCTGTTACCGCAACTGTTGATGATAAACCATTGATTTAGTTGTTGCTGTTATCGCAACTGTTGATGATAAACCATTGATTTAGTTGTTGTTTGCAACTGTTGATAATAAACCATTTATTTAGTTGTTGCTGTTACTGCAACTGTTGATAATAAACCATTTATTTAGTTGTTGCTGTTACTGCAACTGTTGATAATAAACTTTAACCTGTGTTTGTCCTATTTGGTAAAGAGTCCTTCTTTCCTTATTGTAGAAGTAATATAATTCATTTGTCAGTTATTCAAGGAAAGTTCTATACTTATGCTGAAACTAAAAAGTTTGGAAACCTGCTCATTATTAATGTTGACCCAAATTAAAATGCTTTCTCATTCTTGAGTTAAATAATCTAGTATTAGATCTCTTTTGTAGTGATGTTTTAGGTTGGAACAAATGTTACTTACCATTGCTTGTTGTATTATACTTATGCAATATGCTTCAATCCTTGTGATATATTTTCCATGACAATGTTCATATGTACAGCATTTGACTTCAGAAAGCAGCTGATTGAATATGATTGACCTGTGTGGTATGACAATTGAGTGAATATATGAAATTCTTGATGATAAAAGTGTTGAATATGATTGACTTGTTTGGTATGACAATTGAGTGAATATATGAAATTCTTGATGATAAAAGTGTTGAATATGATTGACTTATGTGGTAGACAATTGAGTGAATATATGAAATTCTTGATGATAAAAGTGTTGAATATGATTGACTTATGTATAATGACAATTGAGTGCATTCATGAAATTCTTAATGAGTGTATTTGTGCTAATGCATAGCAAGGTATGTAACTCTTGCTAAAATAATAGTGTAAGAGTTCTTCCTCTTTTTTATGTAAAAGAACAGTCAAGCATTGTATTTTTCCCTGTGGTGCTCTTATTTAATCTTTATTCAAACTTATTTAGATAATTTAGAACTGTGTCTTCAGTACAACTTAAACAGTTTGGATGAAAATTATTTTCAAAAGCAATATTAAATCTTGAATTTACAAAAAATGTACCGTAGTTTTACATCTGTATAATTCAGATAATTATATTATTACTTGTTTAGGTGCTGTTATGTAGGGTCAGTTTGGTAAACCAGTCTGTGTTTAATTAAACAGCATATGTTTTTGTTAATGCAATTCAAGCACAATTATTAGATTTGAGACTGCAATTATAAAAATGGAGCTGTACAAGAGTGAAATAGTAATTTGAGGAATTGATTTTGTATTGACCTTGTGGCTAATTTACAACATTTTGTATTTAAATAAATCTATTTGTACATCAATCTGTCAATGATATTCAGACCTTATTCCCAGTCCTGTTCCCTTACTGTGTCTGCCTTTTTCTAAAAAAATCAGGGGCCCCTGTATTCTGACCTTATCCCGAAACAAAATGACCAGGCCCGATGTCCCGCCTTTGTCCATCCCACCATATCCTGCCTTTCCCATACCCTTCCCCGACCCCTGACCTTCTGTCCCCTTTCAAACCCACCACTCTAAGGGCCCACCCTAGTCATGTCATCTTCTCTAATAGATGTACAAATAGATTTAAGCTTGTAATGTTTTTACACTGCAGAAAAGAGAAAGTTCACCTCTGCTTTGTACTTCATTAAAGCATTTGACTCGCCTTGTAATCAATATCATAAACCAAAAAGGAAATAGTTATACAAAATTTACAGGCAGCTTTTAAATATTAATAGAATTAGTCCTAAAATCAACACATTGCCAATATCAGTTAAATATCAAAATTAAAATAATCTTAGTTAATCTGCATTCATCTTATGCACTTGGGTGTATGTAATATGTGCATCTATCAATCAGAATTTGTATGTCATTTAGAATCCTTTAATACATGTGTGTTTGTTTTATTATATTTCGTTTTATAAATACTTTATTTGCTAAATATGTCATTGTTTGGTCATATATTGTATTATGAATATTTTCATTATCTGCAAAATATATTATTGTGATGTCATATATTGTATTATAAATATTTTCATAATTTGCTAAATATATTATTGTTTAATCATATATTGTAATAGAAATATTTTCATAATTTGCTTAATATATTATTGTTTCATCATGTATTATAAATATTTTTATAATTCGCTAAATATTTTATTGTTGTCATATATTGTATTATAAATATTTTCATAATTTGCTAAATATTTTATGTTCAACATACCTATTAGTAACTATGTTTGTATTTTTGTCCAGTGACCGCTAATATACTTAATGAATTATGATGTATATGTATTCTTGGCTGGTCACAGCCTGTGATAATATTTAACCATGTTGTATTTGTTATATGTTAAACTGGAAGCAATAAATGCCTTTGTTGTTTTTACCCCATTATAGATACTTGCTTGTCCTCATTTAAATGCGGACATCGAAATGAACTTGATATTTGCGTATCTTTTAAGTGCACCTAGGTCGTATTGGAACTCAGGTCGCCTTGGTCACTGCGCTAACCGAACAATTGCGTTATAACCATGTGTTTTAATGGAAGTGGGAATTAGTGATTCGTTTAAATGGAGTGCTGTGAAAGAGGTACTAGTTATTTAGTTACCTGCAAGCCAAATGCAACAGTTGGAAATGAAATAGGCAGACTTGATTAAACACTTTCTAATTCAAATCTGGTCCATCAATACTTGTTTATATCTTAAAGAAACCAAACACATATTTGTAACCAAAAACTAAACAATATGATTGAAACCAGAACAGCCGCAAAATAACTTTGTATTTGAAATCACAAAGGTAAATATGCCTAAGAGCTCTAAAAATACATAAATTCAAAACTGGCAAAAAGTGTGACAGCAATCATAATTACCATCTCCTTTTTTACTACTGCAACAGCGTCATACTACCTTAATTACTACTGCAACAGTGTCATACTACCTTTTTTACTATAACAGCAGGCATTTACAATTTTTCTGCGACAGCATTTCGTTCTACCACTTAACTTATATTACATCAACAACACTTAACAACTGCAGTTTTTAACTACTGTGGCACAAATTGGCACTACCCCTTTAGCTACACCAACAATGATTGGAACTACCCCCTTACCTACTACCACAATGATGACACTTCCCCTTTAACTACTACGACATTGATGAGCAATACCCAATTATCTACAACGACAATTATTGGCACTACCTGTACCCCTTTAACTACTATGACAATGATTGGCACAACCTGTACCCCTTTAACTACTAAGATGATGATTGGCACTACCTGTACCCCTTTAACTACTATGACGATGATTGGCACTACCCCTTTAAAGCTGCACTCCAACTTTTTGACTTATTCAATTTTTGTCTTGGAACAAGACGATTTTTGCGAAAATGCATGGAAACTACAACAATAATGATTGGCTTTCCTACTACGGCACTGATAACAACTTCTAGATTATAAACCAGTTCTACTGTGACAGTGGTCAGTTCCTTAACTACAACAACAATGATTGGCTTTACTACTATAACCATACTGATAACAACTTCTAGATCACCAGTTCTACTACTGTGACAGTGATCAGCACTACCTTTTTAACTACGACAACAATGATTAGCTTTACTACTATAACCACACTGATAACAAATCACCAGTTCAACTACTGTGACAGTGATCAGTACTACCTTTTTAACTACGACAACAATGATTAGCTTTACTACTATAACCACACTAATAACAACTTCTAGATCACCAGTTCAACTACTGTGACCGTGATCAGTACTACCTTTTTAACTACAACAACAATGATTAGCTCTACTACTATAACCACACTGATAACTTCTAGATCACCAGTTCAACTACTGTGACAGTGATCAGCACTACCTTTTTAACTACAACAATTATTAGCTTTACTACCATAACCACACTGATAACAATTTCTAGATCACCAGTTCAACTACTGTGACAGTGATCAGCACTACCTTTTTAACTACTACAACAATGATTGGCTTAACTACTACTTCTACACCGATAACAACTTCTAGATCACCAGTTATACTACTGTGACAGTGATCAGCACTACTTTTTTAACTACAACAACAATGATTAGCTTGGCTACTATGACCACACTGATAACTTCTAAATCACCAGTTCTACTACTGTGACAGTGATCAGCACTACCTTTTAAACCACAAAAACAATGATTGGCTTAACTATTACAGCACTGATAACAACTTCTAGATCACAAGTTCTACTACTGTGACAGTGATCATTACTACCTTTTTAACTACTACAACAATTATTGGCTTTACTACTATAACCACACTGATAACAACTTCTAGATCACCAGTTCAACTACTGTGACAGTGATCAGCACTACTGTTTAACTACAATAACAATGATTAGCTTTACTACCATAACCACACTGATAACAATTTCTAGATCACCAGTTCAACTACTGTGACAGTGATCAGCACTACCTTTTTAACTACAACAACAATGATTGGCTTAACTACTACTTCTACACCGAAAACAACTTCTAGATAACCAGTTCTACTACTGTGACAGTGATCAGCACTACCTTTTTAACTACAAAAACAATGATTGGCTTTACTACTATAACCACACTGATAACAACTTCTAGATCACCAGTTCTACTACTGTGACAGTTGTCAGCATTGCCTTTTAAACTACAACAACAATGATGGGCTTTACTTCTACTACCACACTGATAACAACTTCTACATCACCAGTTCTACTACTGTGACAGTGATCAGCACTACCTTTTAAACTACAACAACAATGATGGGCTTTTACTACTACTGCCACACTGATAACAACTTCTACATCACCAGTTCTACTACTGTGACAGTGATCAGCACTACCTTTTAAACTACAACAACAATGATGGGCTTTACTTCTACTACCACACTGATAACAACTTCTACAACACCAGTTTTACTACTGTGACAGTGTTCAGTACTACTCCTATAACTACTATAACACTGGCACTACTTCCTCTACTATTGCAGGGTCACCACTTTTACTACTGTGACAGTGATCAGCACTACTCCTATAACTACTATAACACTGGCACTACTTCCTCTACTATTGCAGGGTCACCACTTTTACTACTGTGACAGTGATCAGCACTACTCCTATAACTACTATAACACTGGCACTACTTCCTCTACTATTGCAGGGTCACCACTTTTACTACTGTGACAGTGATCAGTACTACTCCTATAACTACTATAACACTGGCACTACTTCCTCTACTATTGCAGGGTCACCACTTTTACTACTGTGACAGTGATCAGTACTACTCCTATAACTACTATAACACTGGCACCACTTCCTCTACTATTGCAGGGTCACCACTTTTACTACTGTGACAGTGATCAGCACTACCACTTAAAATACAACAATGATTTGCACTTCTACTGCAGCATTGATCTGAGACAGCAATAAGCACTACCCCTTTAAGTAACATGAAATTGGTACTACTACTTCTACTATTGCCGCACTGATCAGCACTTCCTTTCCTGTGAAAGTGTTCAGCCATATCCACCTAAGCTACAACAACAATGATTTGCACTACTACTGCAGCACTGATAACCACTACTATTTCTGAGACAGCAATCAGCACTCATTTTACCTTTTAACTTCTATGAAATAGATTCGCTCTACTTCTACTACTGCGGTGTTTATCACCTGACTTCTCCTAATGAGACAGTATTTTTATTTTCGGTAATTCAGACATAATAAGTAACATTATTTAAGGCAGTAAAGCATTTTATTTGAAAATAATACAAATTTTGAAGATTAACTTCAAATATTCCAATAAGTCATGTTTTGAAGTGACAGATTATACAGAGCCCATGATCATATTTGTGACCCCAAAATAAAACATGGGAAAAACATTAACAAATGGATCAAATTGTTACCCCAGCATATCATTTTAAAGAAAAAGTAACTTAACAACCAGATTCAATATGCTGGCATAGCACATTTTTTAAATCAGAAGTGCTTAAATGAAAATATTTGTTTAGCCTTTTATATTGATATCAAAGGTCACACCCAGCAATGGATAAAATCTGGATAACCACATTTGTTAGGCCGGCATAACATTTCATCAGAAGCAACCAAACAACCAGATTTATGAGTTATGCTGGCAATTACCATCAGAGAGGGGAGTGTAACCAAACAACCAGATTTATGAGTTATGCTGGCATACCATCAGAGAGGGGAGTGTAACCAAACAACCAGATTTATGAGTTATGCTGGCAATTACCATCAGAGAGGGGAGTGTAACCAAACAACCAGATTTATGAGTTATGCTGGCATACCATCAGAGAGAGGAGTGTAACCAAACAACCAGATTTATTAGTTATGCTGGCATACCATCAGAGACGGGAGTGTAAACGAATAACCAGATTTATGAGTTATGCTGGCATACCATCAGAGACGGGAGTGTAACCAAACAACCAGATTTATGAGTTATGCTGGCATACCATCAGAGAGGGGAGTGTAATCAAACAACCAGAATTATGAGTTATGCTGGCATACCATCAGAGACGGGAGTGTAACCAAACAACCAGATTTATGAGTTATGCTGGCATACCATCAGAGAGGGGAGTGTAACCAAACAACCAGATTTATGAGTTATGCTGGCAATTACCATCAGAGAGGGGAGTGTAACCAAACAACCAGATTAATTAGTTATGCTGGCAATTACCATCAGAGAGGGGAGTGTAACCAAACAACCAGATTAATTAGTTATGCTGGCAATTACCATCAGAGAGGGGAGTGTAAACTAATAACTAGATTAGTTATGCTGGCATACCATCAGAGAGGGGAGTGTAACCAAACAACCAGATTTATGAGTTATGCTGGCAATTACCATCAGAGAGGGGAGTGTAACCAAACAACCAGATTAATTAGTTATGCTGGCAATTACCATCAGAGAGGGGAGTGTAAACTAATAACTAGATTAGTTATGCTGGCATACCATCAGAGAGGGGAGTGTAAACTAATCACCAGATAAGTTATGCTGGCATACCATCAGAGAAGGGAGTGTAAACTAATCACCAGATAAGTTATGCTGGCATACCATCAGAGAAGGGAGTGTAAACTAATCACCAGATAAGTTATGCTGGCATACCATCAGAGAAGGGAGTGTAAACTAATCACCAGATAAGTTATGCTGGCATACCATCAGAGAAGGGAGTGTAAACTAATCACCAGATAAGTTATGCTGGCATACCATCAGAAAAGGGAGTGTAAACGAATGACCGAATTAGTTATGATGGCATACCATTAGAGAACAGAGTGTTAACAAATGACCAGATTAGTTATGATGGCATTCCATCAGAGAAGGGAGTGTAAATGAATAATCATACCATCAGAGAAATTGCCCTTCTTGCTCTATGTAAAATCATTCCAGTTCACCACTTTATTATGTTACTAATTCGAAGAATAGATTTCAGCTATGACATTATTCTTGCACAAACTGTAAACAGTTTGTCTGTTTATTTAACACCAGAAAACCATATCAAAATAGTTTTGTTTTTCTGCTATCATAATTTCTTTAACGTCACTATCTATAAAGTCCATGTGCCACAGTAATGGCCGCATCTCTGGTCATCTCTGAATCCATCCATCCAAGAAAGAGGTCCTAAAATATATCATTCAAAATCACATAATTATTTTCATATATGATATAAATCATGTGTAAACTTGAAATACATACAAAAATACAATGTCAAACCATCAAATACCACCTGAATGGGAAGAAACATTTTTTCTAAGAACTATTTAAAGGGATACCACGGCCCGGAAGCATTTCATTGTGGGCCGACACCTTTACGCAAAGTTTTATTTCTTTATAAATTGAAAACCATTACATTTCCTAACTCTCCAAGTGTGTATCTAACAACAAACTACTCTTTTTTCATTTGCTATGAGAAATTGTACCACAACAGCAATTTAAAGACAGTGATACTCATTGGTGGAATAGGTCCTCAGACTCTTGAGCTGCATTTTCTGAGAAATGGAGATCCGACTAAATCTGATGTTTCTCCAGATATGAAAAATATATTTACATGAAATAAATAGTATTTTTACATGAAATAAAAACATTTTATAATCTATGTGTTATTCTTGTTCCTTATCCCTGATTTAGTCCCTTCACTCCAATAAAAGATTTTGGAGCCTAATAATAAAAATCTTTGAATTTTCAATAAAAATCAGGCACTTCCCTATTAGAATAATGATAAAAAAAAATGAAACAGTTATCCAATTTGATTTATTTTTAGCATATATTTTTGATTTATAATCATAAACTTAAAAATTGTGACATAAGAAAAGGAAAAAATCCTAAAACCATATTTACCTGCTCATCTCTAAATCCCTCTGACACATTGAATCTGACCTAATACCCCCAGTGAAGAATGAGATTCACAAGACCTCTCAATAAGAATCATGACTTATCTCATAATAAAGCATTAAAATGACTTTCTATACATAATGGGACAACAATTAGTACCTGGTCTCCAATGCTGTCACAGTGGTATTTTATGCAAAATTCTGGCCGGACTTCTGGAAGTGTTAACTAGCCTGGAAATAAATAGTCAGAAGCTCACTGCACTGTTCAGGTGTCTAATAATATGAACTAAGGCGCTGCCTCTACAGGTTTGAAGTGCTATTGCCGGGCACTTTAAGTTTACTTAATGACTAAGTGAAACATACTAGGAGTAAAAGGGAAAAAAAAAATTGTATATGTTAATAAAACTTTTTAAATAACAAGCAGTTCTGTTGCTGTTAGCAATTTATTTAGTGTATACGCAACAATCCTCAATAATAGTGTATACATTATATATAATGCATTACTTTATATTTTATATGAAGTTTAGAGTAATTCTTCTTAATTAATTAAATAAAGCTACTATGCATTTGAGATCAAGTACACAAACGCATTTGAGGAATATGTTACAAACAGAAAATAAATAAAAACAAGAGCTTTCACAGAGACAGCGCGCTCGACTATTCTGCAGCTTTTCGGTGTATGGACTGAAAAGTTTTGGCGAAACATGCATGGATCACTGTTAGATTAGATTTCAATGCAATACATGATGTGCTGAGATATTTACATAAATTGAATTGGAAAATATTTGAGGTGGTAAGCAAACTTTAACATAAATTGCAAGTTGAAAAAGGGGCATAATTTAATCAGAGTTACCTCCACCTGTGTACAGGTTGGGGGCATGATGGTGAACAAAGTTTCAAAGCCAGATGTCAATGGACTTTAAAAATATTTGAGGAGGTACGCAAACTTACATGTAAATTCTAAGTAAAAAAGGGCCATAATTCTGTCAAAATGTTCGATACAGTGACCTCCTTCTGTGTACAGGTTGGGGGCATGATGGTGAACAAGTTTCAAAACAGTATGTCAATGGACTTTGAAAATATTTGAGGTGGTACGCAAACTTTAACATAAGTGGTAATGCTCAGATGCTGACACTCGGGTGACTAGGATAGCTCTCCTTATTCTTCGAATAGTCAAGCTAAAAATGATCACATATCAATACAAGCAGGGGTAATTATAATTTTAACTAGAATTGAATGGGCAAAAATTTATTTAAATATGATGGTAAAACATGGCAAAACATTTAATCAATTACTAATAATTATGATTGTATATGAACAGTATGTAGCAAAGCAGCTCCGGCAAATTGTCTGCAAAATATCTCAGTGAGAATACAGAATATATTCTTATTTGTTTGTTACAAAAACGTACACTCCATCCCTGCCAAAAAAGTTGCAAAATGTTAATTATGAACAAAAAATTGTTTGTGTCGTTTAGATTTTAAGGGCAAACACAATTCTGCTTTAATTACAGAATTATCAAAATGATGCTTTCAATACACTTTAAAATAATTTGTGTTTCCAATGACAAATCTGACAAACATATTCGTCATATATTAAACATCATGTCCAATGATCAAAATTATTTAAATTTCAATTAATGAATATTGTAAACAGCTTTGCTAAAATCAGGTATAAACCAAAAGACCCGTGACAGTTAAATATGCAGCAACACATGTATTTTTTACAGATCACCAACAGTGACCTATTGGTCTTGCTTTTTGATAAAAAGATTGTTGTTTTTTACATCTGATGGGAAATAAAATTGTATGAATAAATTAATGTTAAAATTTTCTAACTTTTAAAGGCCCAATATGTTATGACCTCTTATGAGGTTTATTCTAAATGATGCATGAATATAGTCAAAACCAATTGCTCATATCATGGGACTTTCAAGACCCAGTATATTAAAGTTTAAACTTATCAAGGTGTAATTACAAACAAATGACTTCTAACCCTCACATAATGTTTAACCCACAGGGTGATCTAAAAGAAATGATAAATTGCAATTACAATCAACATTCAACAGAGCTGAAAATATATTCTAAATTTAGCACCTATATAAAATATACAATGAAAGTAATCAAGTCAGTGATATTGTTGGAACACACCCAAATAAGAACCCAGTGAAAAACTGTCAGCTGAACTCACTAAGCACTATTTCATATATTTGTTATATTTGTTGAGTGTACCTGAGCCAATAGAGCAAGACCAAATTTCAGTTCTAAAACCATTTATATATGAAAACAATTGAAACAATTAAAATGATTATATTATATAATTTATACAGAATGACATCATGGGGCTATTAAACTATTCACTTATGTTAATATGCACAAATTAAGGCTACAGTTATCTACTATTAATTTATATAGATTTATCTGAAAAAAATGCTTGCAATATGTAGTGTCAAATTATGTTGATAAAATTCGGTGTTCTCAAAAGCACAATCAATGTTTTCTGTACTGACAGCTGGATCTTCAATGTTTAACATATACATGTATATCAGTTCAACAACATACAGTGATCTTGGATTCATTGACAGTTAAAACACCATAACTACTATACACCGAACTGATTTCTTCTTGAAAAAATCATGAAAAAAAGAAACCGAACAAACCAGCAAAAACTAAAAGTATCTGGTTTTAAATGCTAAATATGGCACATAAATTAACAGAACAGAGTTTTGCAATTGTCTATATGTTGCTCAATTATTACATATTTGCTGTAAATGTCACATTTTGTATTATTTACACACAAACAAGTTTGACAGGGGTGACTAACATCTGCATTCTCTTGAAATATGGGATTCTGTGCTGCATCCAGTTTCAAATTGTTTGACCACTTCAGGCGGCTGGCACATCAGAATCTGCAAATAACATAAATGCAATGTTTTCAACAGAATAAAAGTACTAACTACTACTGTGAAGGTAAACCAGTTAACAATCATTTGAGGCATACACAATTCTTTATCTAGTCATAAATTTGATATAGTCACATATGGTGATAATTAAAGAATTCCAACTTTAACACAAATTATTTATTTATGAAACAACTTTTCGGCCATTCAGCCTTCATCAGGTTGTATGTATATAATAAACAGGAAATGACGTCAACATCAAATGACGTCAACGTTGATAACGTTGATATAGTCACATAATGATAGTCATAGTGTAATTTGACAGATTCAAAGATCAAGACAAAATAGATGAAATATATTATGTTTGAATATTTTGCAATGAGTATTAAACAACTCCACGGTAATTGACTACAAAGAAGCATTTTGGAGGAGTCAGAAATGCACATGCTTAGAATTTCTTCTTACTTGAAGACATTTTCCATTCTCTGGAGGTGGTATGGAATTCCAGACAGAACTATCCTAGACTAGGTCCTCTCGAGCTTCAGCAACCAGGTGGCTATAAAAAAGAACCAATATATTTGTGCTTTTACAGAATGTTGATATGTATTAAGAAGTATTGAGGGATAAGTCAAAAACCTGAAATTTATAAAAAAGCAAACAAAATACTTTCACAAAATTGACAAACACGCACAGGTTGTTGTTTCATTAGAAAATGATATAATCTCATGGCCGTGACTGGAAATAATTTACAACCAGCATGAAACAATGTTATTTAGGAATGAAACAAACAGAAAAGATAAACTTAAAAGATTCAAACCCGATACTGTTTGGATACATTTTCATAAAGTGATTGTGAAATACTAATAAATTACCACATGATGTCTACTCCAATTTAAGTTCGGCTGGCTGGTCTGTCATCATCCCCATCTCCAACCTGTTGCAAACAATAACAAATTAATAATAAGTTATTAAGGAATTGGATTACTAAAAAATGTCCACTATACCTGGTTGATGTAATTACTAAAAATCATATTTTCATAAGGACATTCACTAAAGGCTTCGAGTTGGGTTGGTGAAGCTGGCATTTTTTGCACCAGTCAATTGTAACTACGCCCACCGCTGCCCCCCAGGTCCGGGGAATAGCAGGGACTTGTGACTTCCGGTCAAGCAAACCCTGGCTAAAATCTCCGCCCTGCGGGGACGAACAAATGGTAAAATCCCTGCCAAATGCCCCCGCACCCCAGGGACTCTTGGTAGGCCCATTCCCAGCTATATTTTGCGCAAAGACAAAACCACCACATTCATCCGGCACTGTGCAGTCAACTATTTGGGAAAGCAAACCTATAAATGACAACTTTATTTTATGGACTATTGTCATTGTAATTTGCTAAAATAGTGTAATGATTCATGTACACTGAACTCCTTCTCATTGTGCTGTACCATATACAGTTTTATTACATTCCATCCAGTATATTTCAAGTTATGCTCCGGACAAGAAAAAAGTAACAAAGGGCAATAACTCTGTAATTGGCTGGAATAGAATTGCGATTCCTACACACTGCACTTCCTCTCATTGTGATCTATCACTGTATGAAGTTTTATTAAATTCCATCCAATAGTTTTCAAGTTATGCTCCGGACAAGAAAAAGTAACAAAGGGCAGTAACTCTGTAATTAGCTGAAATAGAATTGAGGTTTCTGTACACTGCACTTCCTCTCATTATGATCTATCAGTGTATGAAGCTTTATTAAATTCCATCCAATAGTTTTCAAGATATGCTCGGGACAAGAAAAAAGTATTAAAGGCCATAACTCTGTAATTAGCTAAAATAGAGTTATGGTTCCTCTCATTGTGCTTTCCCATTGTATGAAGTTTTAATAAATTCCATATAGTAGTTTGCAAGTTAATGTCTGGAAAAAAATTGACAGCAAAAAAACAAACAAATAAAGGGCAATAACTCAGTAATTAGCAAAAGTAGAGTTATGGTTCTTGAACACTGCACTTCCTCTCATTGTGCTTCACCACTGTATGAAGTTCCAATGAATTCCATCCAGTACTTTTCAAGTTATACTCCAGACAAAAAATAAACAAAGGGCAATTACCATCATATATATATTATCATTTTGCATCATGTATAGTAAGTTCTCTGTTATTGCTTATAGAATTTGCTTTTTCTGTAATGTTTACTTAAAAGAGCAAACATAATTTGCAAATAGACCCACAAACAGACCATTGACCCAGACAAATCATCAGTTTCATTAGTAAATAATAAAATCTCAAAGCCTCGGCCAGAAACGATTGTCAAACAGCATGAGAGAAATTCCTTCAGGAATTGAACAAACAGTATAAATGAGCTAATATAACCAAGCTTACTAATATTATGCTTCAGTTTGGATATGATTTCCCAAATCATAAACACAATCATGAAATACTAACAAATTACCCGATGTTGGCATTCACATATTACCCATATTACCGGTCAGGCATCATTTGGCTGGTTCTGTATCATTTCGTCCTGGGAGCATTTTGTTGTGTGCCGACACCTTTATGCAAAACTTTACTTTTCTTTATATATTAAAAACTTTTACTTTTCCTAACTCTTTAGTGTGTATCTCAGAAATAAATACACTTTTTTCCTTTTGCTATTTAAAACTGTACCCCAACAGCATTTTAAAGACAGTGATACTCATTGGTAGAATAGGCCCTCGGACAGCTACATTTTCTGAGAAATGGAGATCAGACTAAATTTGATGTTTCACCATAGATAATTTATAGATTTACATGAAATAAAGAACATGTAACAGTGCTTGTGTCATACTTGTTCCTAATCCCTGACTTAGTCCCTTCACACCATTTAAAATGTGATTTTAAGAGCTTTATTATAGAAAAACTTGGAATTTTCATTAAAAAAAGTAATGCATTTCTAAATTGGAATCATGAAAAAAAACGCAAAAGTTATGAAAGTTGAACTATTTTTAGCATAAATTGTAAAAATACAATAATTTCCTTTAAAATGGTGATCAAATAAAAACAAATATACCTAATGAAACACTCTTTACTCTCTCATCTGTATCCCCCCCCCCTTCTTACATTCTTAATCTGCTCTTAGTAAAGAATGTAAAGTCCACAAGGCCTCTTATAAACCATGAGAATCCTTTTTACTAATCTGATTTTAAGGCACCCAAAAGGCTTACTACACATTATGGTTCCTTGATTTATATCTAGTCTCCAAAGGTGTCACAGTTGTGATTTCATTGAAAGACTTGAGGTACTTTTTTAAAAAAATGAGGAAAGGAAAGATTAAAGGAATGAAGTCTGGTTGAGAATACCAGCCTGGAAATAAATACTCAAAATCTCACATGCTGCTAGGGAGTCTGATATTAGTCCCGATCCCAGTTCAGCTGGAGATGTAGATTCCACACGGCTGGAAAATTGGCCCAGTGCACCAGAGCTACGCCCTCGGCAGAATCTGCAAGAAGAGGTTGTAAATCTGGGATAACGCATCCATGATCAAATTGTGAAAATTCTTATCTGTCAATGGTAGTGAACACGTTTGTAGCTTAAAGAACATCTTAACCTAAGTATATTGAAGGTGACAAGGCTCAGATTGGGATCTTAACCTGGATTTTGATGCTGAAATTGTGAGTTTCGCTCAAACTAAGTATGAACTTATACTGAAGAGCATAGATATCTTAAAGCCCAAATTTATTGCTTATCTGAAGTTTGTAGGGCTACAATTGAAAGCTTTGCTGTAAACTGCAGGGACCTATCCCATGAGCCTTTTGTCTGTGAGGGGAATGGTGGCTTAGGTGACTGGTAGTACCACTCTGCATTTCTGCCCGATACACAAGACAGTATATCTGAAAATGCTGGTTCTGTGGCGTCAACACCACTGCAACTGGGCAATTCACTAGAAATATCTCTCCAGAAAAAAGAAAAACATTTTACTGGGCAGCCTTTGTCACCCAGTGCATACCCTGAGAATCTTGTTACTTGAAAGTGGCCTCATAAAGATCTCAAATTAACAAAAAGTATCAGAAAGCTGTTAAAAAATTAACAAAGTGTAGACTTGAGATGGGCATATTTTTTAAGGGAGGAAATCTCGCAGAAATTTGTATAAGAATATGCCAAGCTCTAGCTTTATGATTGAGGCCCAGATTCAAAGAGTTACTCAGTAACATGGGAGTGTAAATTTAATCAAACACCAATAAATCAACACAGGAAGTAAGAAATGACTTTAAATACCCCCACATTCATGGCAGAATGTCTGAAGACGGGCCTGTATGCTGACTGAGACGGAAAATGTGAAAGTGCATGAACACACTCACACACCTTTACAGCCCAACAGTCTTCGAGTTATGGCCTCACACTTAATCACTTACACAACCCCCTTAATCAATTAATCAATCAATCCCAAGGATATCTTGGTACAACTTACCATAGCCATCTTGTGGTTTTGTTCACAAAGCCGGCCCACACAATATATTCTTAATTTGCATATTGTGTCCTGAAAAGTTTCAGTTGTCCATGACACTCTCCAATGAACATATGCATGACATAAAGCAAATTAGCAAATATCTATCAGGTCATAAATGGAAATGATGTCATTTTTTACCTGAATTATTGATAAATACAACGTAAATTGCAGTTAAACTGGCTAAAATATAAGAAAAATATGTCCTATTCCCTAATGTCAGGTTTTGAAGATGCAAACAACAGTCCAAAGACCAAGAAATTAAGCATTTAGTCAGGGGCAGACAATCTTAACAAAAATTAAATGTCAAAATCATACATGCATTATTTTCTGGAGACCATTCAGGGGGATTTGTTCAAAAGTCTGAAAATTCAGGGGGATTTTGGTAGTATTCAGGGGGATTTTTTAGCAGATCTACTTTGGCAAAATTTCAAAGTATTTTAAGACGCAAGTACGAAAAAAAACAAATTGCCATAATTTTGGAAGGCTCCCGAGGGGATCATGTCCAGAATTTAAGGGGATTTGGGTCACATACCAAGGGATTTTCATCATCGCCATGTAGCATTACGGGCATGACACACGTGCCAATTCACCTTGTTTACCCCTTTTTCCAGCACTTCATCTCTATTTTTATGAGAAACAGCCATATTGCATAATAAAAGGACACTTTAAAAAATAGAATACTTCACAGAACAATAATTATCTTTCAGAGACAATTTAATGGGCTTACCTTCCTCTAAAATTGGATTCAAAATCTGCTGCCTATGATCATAAATGATGACTTTCAGACTAATACTGAGTAGAGATAATGGAATGAATTACCAATATTTTTCATTTCAATTCCCAAAGTCAGATTTGTTTGCTTCTAATAAAAAGCAAATGCATAATTTATTGTTTAAGTTCATAAACATATCTTCTTTTGGCATTCATCAAAAAATTAAAAAAAGCATCACCACCCTTATAAATAAATAAAAGTCATTTCATCGGAATTGTCTACTTTCAGTTTCTCTTCTGTAGCCTGTGTGTTTCATCTATCGGTGTACTAAGACTTCCTTTGCTTATTGTAAAATCGAAGTTGATATAAATGTATAATTTTTAATACATATATGTTGAGGATTTAATTACCTTTAAAATTATGTGGCCATAAAAGTATTTCTATAGCATATGTCCGACACCTGACCTATTTGTTGACATAGGGGTCGGCCATTGTTGTTGTTGTTGTTATTGTAGATTCCTCCGCTAGTTGATCGGAGCACCCTATCGGAATAGGTAATGTTGGTTGCTGCTGTTGAAGTTTTCGTTAAGGTCTGGTTGTGTGATGTAACTACTGCATCACGAGTATGATAAGATCCGTTACAGTACTAGTCACACTACACTAGCTACGTAAAACTAAAAAACATTGCTTAAAACTGATTAACAGATATGTACACACACGTAGTAACGTTTGACGATATATTTATCGACGCATAAGTCTAGAGCCACTACACAGTAACCATATAAGTCTATCCCTCTTGTGGGCATGGTATGGTATAATACTATGGCTAAGTATACGGTAATAAGCCTGATAATACCAGCTGGCAGTAAATAATAATGTTCAGACTAGCAGTTGAGAAATTGAGTGATGAATATAGCAGTTTTCCTGGCGCGAGACAGTTCAACTACGGGGGCTGGCACTGCTGTTTCTTCAGTATAAAGTTCCTAGCAGAATGCAGGTCATACACTAGCTGTCTGCTAATTCTCTCTACTTGCAATAGAGTTTCACTGTTGGTGCCAATAATGTCTATAATGGTTGGGGCGGAGCAGTCAAGAATACACTGAGTAAGGAGTGTTGGGTTATTTGTAATGGTATCACTAACCTTAATGTTAAGTTCATTTGTCAGGGTATGGGCAAGACGTATAATGTGTTTTTGCCGGGCATGTTGCAGTGATAAGCACTGTGTGAGAAAATGTTCCCTATCTTCAGGGCCAAGGTTGCATAGGGTACAGGTTGGGTTAACCAAGTGTTGATTAAATTTGTGTTTGTTTGCTTGCAAAGTGTACGTGCCAGTGAGTACCCGTACCTTGACCACAGCCTCTTTGACTTGCCGAGGGTTCGTCTCGATCGAGGACCACAATTGGTGTGGGTTTGAAATTGGGTCTTTTTGTATTGAGTAAAATTTCAGTGAAGATTTGCTTTGTTTATCTTCTTCCCATTGTTCTGCCCAGTAGTTGTTGACTGCTAGATTGATTTTCTCCTTCCATTCATCACGGGTGGGAGGTCTGTCTAGAAGATCATAGGCAGAAGGTAAGTTGTATTTGCTCAGTATGCGACGTATATTCATGAACCAGCTGTGACTATCGGCCTGTTTGATGGCTAATTGTCTCCTGGCAATCTCGTACTCGGCTGTATCTGGGTTTCTTAGGATGTTGCCGAATAGTGTCAGGGCGTTGATGTCTATCTGTGTTGAAATAGGTGTCGCACCAATTAATGAATATACGGCAGCGGATGAGCAACGGTCCGGCAGGTATTGGATTTGCCTCAATAGCTTCGCCTCATAGCTTGCTAGTTGATTGAGGTCTTTCTGTGTTAAGTGGATTGTCTCTAAGCCATAGATGATTCTGAGTCTGGCAAAAGTGACGTACATGTGTAGGGATATTGTGGGGTTTATGCCATTTCTTCCATGCAGGCCTGCCCCCATCAGCGAATACATTGCTCTCTTTCCAGTGCCAATTCTGCATGTGATATTCTGTTGTTGTTTATGGTGTCGCAGGATACCAAGGTGGGTGGTACTTTCGGTTTCGTGAATAGTACTGTTACCGATGTCCCAATGTTGTGGTTCCCTTTTTTTGTCGGAGTTGTATATGACAATTTCGCTTTTCGTTGTGTTTATGTTGGCCCTATCTTTGCTATTAAACTTGTGGACCAGCTGGAGTGCTGCTGTGAGGTCTGCCGGATTTGTAGAGAGTAGAGCAATGTCGTCTGCAACTGTTGGGGCGCCTGCATATGTAGTGCCAATTTTTGCGCCTATTCTGTTGTGGTCCAGCGACTCTAATAATCCATTGTTGAAGGTTTTGTACAGGATAGGTGATAATTTTGCGCCTTGTCTAATACCTTGTTGTACAGAGAAGGGATCACTTATGTTACCCTGCCATTTCACTTTTGTAGGAGCATTGGTTTGTAGGTCTCTTATGATCATCCATATATCGAGGGGAAGGTTATTGTGGTATAGTTTTCTGAAAAGCCCATCATGCCAAACAACGTCGAAGGCCTTTTCTGCATCCAGCGTAGCGAGGGCCAAGGGGGTTTTGTTGTCCATAGCCTCGTTTATGCATTCGGTGACAATCAATGCGGCGTTGTTTGGCGATGTGTTTTCGGTGAAGCCTCTTTGCAGTCTATTTATGGTCGGGTTGATGCATTGCTTGATCTCAGGTTCTAAGGTGTTTTCTAATATTTTACTTAATACGGTCGTGACAGTAATGCATTTTGCTTTGTGACGTATGTACAATCAACCGGTGTATATGACATTTTCAGTAAATAACAATACCAAACATGGAGGTAACGTGACCGCGAATATGCACATTGTTAAGAAGCACCTGTCAGTGACGAAGTGCAGGTACCCGTTCACGTGATCGATATTCGGCATGTTTCGGATTACATCGATAGACGGTATACACCGATAGATGAAACATTGAGTATACTAGTGGTACCTAGCTCTGTTATTTTCCGATGAAGGTCATTGTCATGTATGTAAACATATTAGTGAGGAATAACAAAGACCAGCATTGTTATTTTAATCCTTTTCTTTACTGAATAATTTACTGTCACCTTTAAATAAATAATTCTTTTGATGACAATGACACATATGTTTTGAAGAACGCTTTAAAGTTGTTACATCCTCTCTGATTGGATAAAAATTGTAGTTTTAACCAATGAAAATCGACCTTTTATCTGACCAATCTACGCAGTCTTACGCAAATTCTGACAGTTTCAATCAAAACAATGCATGAAATGTGCCCTGCTGATTTATTAAGTGTCACCCAATAGGTGTTGTTAAAACACACCATCAGTTGATAATCCAATTAAGCTTCAGGACAGGAAGGGCATTGTAACTGTCAACAGGCATATATAATTAAACCATGTGATAAATGTGCGTAATTTTAAATACACTTTTTTTTATTCCGGGGGATTTTCATCCCCCTCCGGGAGACCGGGGGATGGGTTGAAATTTCGGGGGATTTTTTCCCCTCCGAGGGATATGGCATGTATGCAATATTTTAAAATTTAAATAAATTTCAAATTACACAAACCTTGATAAAATCCTGTTAGATACTAAGTGCCTATACCCCAAGGAACTTTTGTGTGACATTTCATCACTGTAGACTGCATATAAGCTGAGCTATTCCAAAATCTGTTTTTCGCTTTTAGGTGTCGGATCACAACGAAAATGCCCTTCTTGTTCTATGTAAAATCACTCAAGTCTACCACTTTATTATGATTTTGCAGAATAGATTTGAGCTATGACATTATTTTTCCACAAATAATGAACACCTTGTCTGTTGATTTAACACCAGAAAGCCATGTCAAGATGGTTTTGTTTTTCTGCTATCTTCATTTCTTTACAGTCACTATCTATAAATTCCATGTGCCAGTCATGGCCGCATCTCTGGGGTCATCTCTGAATCCATCCACCCAAGAAAGAGATCCTGCAAGACATCATTAAAAACCACATAATTATCTTCAAATATGATATGAATTATGTGTAAACTTGAAAATACATACAAGGCCACAACAAATTGATCATAATTATGTTCTACGGATTTTGCCAAAAAAAGTAGGAGCGAGCGAGCGAAAAAAAAACACTTTTTTTTTAATTTAAGACAATTCAGAGGCGAGCGCAGAGCGAAAAATTTAAAAAAAAATAAACATTTTATATCTTACCAAATTTATCATACAACTATCATGAATTATGTCAAGAAATGCTTTTTAATTGCAAACGTATGTTCTCAGTTATAAATGAAAAGGTTCTGATGGTAACACATGAACATCTGTCTCAATATTTAACAAATGGCAATAAGATCCAGTGCTTTACTATTAACTTCAATTTAAACGTGGATATATTGTAAAAACAACATTTCTCATAGTAACGTGCAATTATTTGAAGACCAAAAAGAAAACTATTGTATTCATTCCATAACTTACTATCACAAAAAACATTTTAGACTAGTATAAGAGTAATTCATCATTTGAGCATTTCCAAATATTGGGTCAGGTCTAAATTTGAACCTCTTGAAGCACATGATAAAATTGTAGTGACTTTGACATTGCAGAAGATCGGAAATGTAAATAATACAGAGAACATTTCTAAAAAAAGACACTGTGGATTAAATCCTCCGTCTATAATTATTCCATTACCGAAGCGGCTGTGTCTATTCCGAAAACGTACATACAATACATCAGCATTTCCTTGGTATTCAAGTATAAATCCTGACAAATGGACTTCAGTTAAACTGCATGTTTACTAATGACCAACGAACTTAGAAGTCATGAAGTTTTAATAAATTTCTATCAGTGGAATTTTGATATGCTGGCAAAAATGTTGGTAAGAATGTTGGACTTTTGACATTGAAACATGGTGAGGATGGAAATAATGCATTCGTCATTAACAGTCTTTTTCTACCAAATCATGAACTTCGCCTGATTAAAAGTTTTTGTTTTAAGAGTTCACATATTTCGCCATAATTTATACCATTACAAAGGAAAAAGACAGTGTGGTTTAATGTGACCGCCGGTCACCTAATTGGTAATAGAACATTTTGTGATAGACTATTAAAATGGACATCAGTACAGACTTTTTCGGAGTGTCCTTATTTTAGATTTCGTCAGGAATTAGTCTCGGCATAATTATAAATACAGCCATGCCCAGCAAAAAAACTTTCAAAGTCACTACATGTCTATGGTTGTGTGGTATACGTCTACAGAGTAATAGTTGGAGTTTTCAAATACACACTGCCCAGGTTTATAGTTCTCTTTCGATAAAAACATGATTGTTTAAAGGTCTGTTATCAATAACAACTCATTTTAATATGATGGAACGTGGTAAGCATGTTTTTACTAATAGCATAAAATAGAGGGAAAATCCGAATTAATCTGGTCAAGATGTGGGACAAATGACTTTACCCTAAAACATTGAATTATGTTCCGAACAAGGGCAATCAAATATCACTCAGAACTTTGTCTCTTCCTTCATAATGGTTACATCATTTGTAGATCTTTGTAAATACTGCCTTTATTCTAAGATGCGGCAAAGCTTCCTTCGGGCTTTTTGAGTATTTTTACTGTCAAGAAAACTGAAGCAGGATGACATTAACGGAACGGTTTTTTCTGTTTTTTATTTACAGTCCAGAATTTTTCCTCGTCGCATTGTGTTCATGTACGAAATTGTTGCGTGAGGACAACTTGACAACACATTCCAAGTCAACAACGTTATGGAAAGGTGACATGTGCTTGCGTGCGTGTAACAGTTATTAAGCTGCACCGAAGATTTGTCTGTCAGAACCTTTCATTACAGTCAGTCTTGTGCGTTCTGATATAAGGAAAACAAACGTTACTCATATTGATAAATAAGCGTCAATGCCATCATAAAAAACGCGTTAATTGAAATTTGGCTTACGGCATGTTTCCGTTTCACTGAACTAACAACACGATACCAACGATGGTTAATACATATATTCTGATGCATGTTTGGTCTGTCTGTTTGTCTGAGTTAATCTGTATGTGACCCCTCTGTGTTGATCTGTATATAGAGATTAACATAAAAATAGAATATACAAATTAAAGAAATATTAGTTATTTTCAAAAAATGCATGTATATTTGTGAAATAGTTTAATTTATGATGTTATGATGTCCATTCAACATTGTACATTGATTGTCTTGCTCATATGATATATGCACGGAATCAACTGTAAACACTTTCTTTTTGATATTATGCCAAGGAAGCTTGAACTATGTCTCTCGTTAAGTGTCTGTTCGGCGTTGTACTTAGCCTTCAAACTGGATCATCATCATCTTTTGTCTACTGGTCTTGTTGTTGGCCTGTAGTTTTCATTGTTTAAAAATGCTATCAATCCAAACAAAATTATGTCAAACCGCGCTGTAAATCGATGTTTTTCATGTCGTTTATACTGCATATAAAAGTTTCTTAGTTATCAGGCTAAATTACTTGATGAGTGCGGAGTCAAAACGTGTCTCAATGCCATTTCTATTAAGGTACATACACAATATGATACAAAAACGTCTACGTTTGATTGAGACTTTCAGCTGGTAACTGATAGCACATGTTGGTGCCTGAAGTGTCAACATCACTAGCCTGAGAGGCTTTTGAAGTCAATGTCCTAGTGCCATAAAGGCTTAACAAATCAAGTCGATAGAGGAACAGGAACTACTGACACTTACTTTTATGAAAATAAACAGTTTACGATGGCTGCTCGAGTTTTGTCTATCGAACAAGGGTGCTGTGTCTTCTAAATAAGACATTGAGAAGCTTCTTGCAAAGACCGTGACCTCCTAGCTCTGAAGTTAGTTTGTGCGATAACAAATCTCTTAAACTTCTGTGATAAATGTATTAGTATAAATGCGAAGCCTTGTGTTAGGTTTAGTCTGATATTGCTGTTTGCAAAATTATGTAAGGAGACTTTTGGTACTTATATACGCGTTGTTTAAGTGACTTTGTCCTGTGAATGAAGTATGATTAATACATTTCATAGAGAAATAGACTTACTTAAAATAAATTTATCTGAAACCCGGAATTAAACACTGGAAGCTCATTGACACCAAATTTCTTTAAATAAGCGATAAACGAGGTATGTTTCTGTTGCCACCATTAGTGTTGAGAACTTTATATTTTAACCTAAATAGGTTAAGTGCCATATTGTACAGAGAAAAGCAACAGCATTAAAGCGTTCTTTAAGGGGTATTTATCAGCTAAATTTGGCTAATAATGCGCACTTGTTTTCGAGTTCACTGCTTATCGCATATCTCTTCTGGAAAGTTTCCATTAAAATATTTTGTTCGCATTCAGTAACAAAATGCCATAAACCTTTTAATCTCTTTTACTCATGTTCATGGATGACCCCTTGCTCATTTTAACAATGGCATTTGCCATAAAAGGTGCTTAAACATAGATTCAAAGACATCATAAATTTCTATCAGTGGAATTTTGATATACTGGCAAAAATGTTGGTATGAATGTTGGACTTTTGGCATTGAAACATGGTGAGGATGGAAATAATGCAGTCGTCATTAACAATCTTTTTCTACCAAATCATGTACTTTACCTGATTAAAAGTTTTTGTTTTAAGAGTTCACATATTTCGCCATAATTTATACCATTACAAAGGAAAAAAGACAGTGTGGTTTAATGTGACCGCCGGTCACCTAATTGGTAATAGAACATTTTGTGATAGTCTATTAAAATGGACATCAGTACAGACTTTTTCCGAGTGTCCTTATTTTAGATTTCGTCAGGAATTAGTCTCGGCATAATTATAAATACAGCCATGCCCAGCAAAAAAACTTTCAAAGTCACTACATGTCTATGGTTGTGTGGTATACGTCTACAGAGTAATAGTTGGAGTTTTCAAATACACACTGCCCTGGTTTATAGTTCTCTTTCGATAAAAACATGATTGTTTAAAGGTCTGTTATCAATAACAACTCATTTTAATATGATGGAACGTGGTAAGCATGTTTTTACTAGTAGCATAAAATAGAGGGAAAATCCGAATTAATCTGGTCAAGATGTGGGACAAATGACTTTACCCTAAAACATTGAATTATGTTCCGAACAAGGGCAATCAAATATCACTCAGAACTTTTTATCTTCCTTCATAATGGTTACATCATTTGTAGATCTTTGTAAATACTGCCTTTATTCTAAGATGCTGCAAAGCTTCCTTCGGGCTTTTTGAGTATTTTTACTGTCAAGAAAACTGAAGCAGGATGACATTAACGGAACGGTTTTTTTTTATTTACAGTCCAGAATTTTTCCTCGTCGCATTGTGTTCATGTACAAAATTGTTGCGTGAGGACAACTTGACAACACATTCCAAGTCAACAACATTATGGAAAGGTGACATGTGCTTGCGTGTAACAGTTATTAAGCTGCACCGAAGATTTGTCTGTCAGAACCTTTCATTACAGTCAGTCTTATGCGTTCTGATATAAGGAAAACATACGTTACTCATATTGATAAATAAGCGTCAATGCCATCATAAAAAACGCGTTAACTAAAATTTGGCTTACGGCATGTTTCTGTTTCACTGAACTAACAACACGATACCAACGATGGTTAATACATATATTCTAATGCATGTTTGGTCTGTCTGTTTGTCTGTGTTAATCTTTATGTGACTCCTCTGTGTTGATCTGTATATAGAGATTAACATAAAAATAGAATATAGAAATTAAAGAAATATTAGTTATTTTCAAAAAAAAATGCTTGTATATTTATGAAATAGTTTAATTTATGATGTTATGATGTTCATTCAACATTGTACATTGATTGTCTTGCTCATATGATATATGCACTGAATCAACCGTAAACACTTTCTTTTTGATATTATGCCAAGGAAGCTTGAACTATGTCTCTTGTTAAGTGTCTGTTCGGCGTTGTACTTAGCCAACTGGATCATCATCATCTTTTGTCTACTGGTCTTGTTGTTGGCCTGTAGTTTTCATTGTTTAAAAATGCTATCAATCCAAACAAAATTATGTTAAACCGCGCTGTAAATCGATGTTTTTCATGTCGCTTATACTGAACATAAAATTTTTTTACTTATCAGGCTAAATTACTTGATGAGAGCGGAGTCAAAACGTGTCTCAATGCCATTTCTATTAAGGTACATACACAATATGATACAAAAACGTCTACGTTTGATTGAGACTTTCAGCTGGTAACTGATAGCACATGTTGGTGCCTGAAGTGTCAACATCACTAGCCTGAGAGGCTTTTGAAGTCAATGTCCTAGTGCCATAAAGGTTTAACAAATCAAGTCGATAGAGGAACAGGAACTACTGACACTTACTTTTACGAAAATTAAACAGTTTACGATGGCTGCTCGAGTTTTGTCTATCGAACAAGGGTGCTGTGTCTTCTAAATAAGACATTGAGAAGCTTCTTGCAAAGACCGTGACCTCCTAGCTCTGAAGTTAGTTTGTGCGATAACAAATCTCTTAAACTTCTGTGATAAATGTATTAGTATAAATGCGAAGCCTTGTGTTAGGTTTAGTCTGATATTGCTGTTTGCAAAATTATTTAAGGAGACTTTTGGTACTTATATACGCGTTGTTTAAGTGACTTTGTCCTGTGAATGAAGTATGATTAATACATTTCATAGAGAAATAGACTTACTTAAAATAAATTTATCTGAAACCCGGAATTAAACACTGGAAGCTCATTGACACCAAATTTCTTTAAATAAGCGATAAACGAGGTATGTTTCTGTTGCCACCATTAGTGTTGAGAACTTTATATTTTAACCTAAATAGGTTAAGTGCCATATTGTACAGAGAAAAGCAACAGCATTAAAGCGTTCTTTAAGGGGTATTTATCAGCTAAATTTGGCTTCTAATGCGCACTTGTTTTCGAGTTCACTGCTTATCGCATATCTCTTCTGGAAAGTTTCCATTAAAATATTTTGTTCGCATTCAGTAACAAAATGCCATAAACCTTTGAAAGCGCCAACAAGAGTTGCTTTTGTATCAGACATGGAAGTAATATTTTCGAAAAAGATGCAGCATAAGGCGAATATAAGAACAAAACAATAAAACACATTGTTTTCAACTTATGACAATAATATATTCAATTAAATGACACTACCGCTTTTTAAATTTTATGAAGTATTTGTTTCCTCGTTTAAAGACAAATTGATTAATGGCAAAGTGTACATTCAACCCATTAATGAATTCAGGCAAACCACCAGGGAACTGCGTAATAAGAAAAGGTAACGTTTTTTATGGATTTTTAGAGATCTGATAAATTGTGTTGCGCTATCAAGGGAACCGGAATATGCATTGGAATGAAATTCATTGTGTATCTTTTAAATAGATCTAGCAAAATAATTACTAGAACAATCAGCTGTTTGTTGTAGTCAGAAAAAATTGCGAGAGCTCTAAGTACTCGATTTGATTTTATACACATTTTTGTAAACACGTATAGTCCGGCTAAAGCAGATATAGTGTGTAATTTAGTGGTAGTATCACTGCTCTAAGACTCAGCATTTGATTCACACATTGCATAATAAAAGAAGCGTCGCGTTCACTCTACTGGGTTGACACGTAATTATTTTTATCATGCGAATTCCAAATAACGCGAAATGAAATAATTGATATTTATTCTTAAATGTTAGCAGATTAAAAACAGAAATTGTATTGATTTGGTGGGAAATATAAACTCATTACATTTGTGAAAGCAGATGGTTATGTGTGATCACTCGAAAAAGTAATTTTCGAAACCATCGGAATTGAAACATTTCCTCTATATATTCTTCAGATATGAAGATAAAGAAATATATCAATTGAAATTGACTTAACATTTTTCTTGATTACCTTTGGCAGGTTGCATTGACGGTGGCGGGAGCTATTTAATGTATATCCATTTCATATACTAGCAAATGTTTACCAACTCTTGTTTAATAACAGACGGTAAATATGTTTATTTTACGAAATGCGGTTCAGAATGAACACTTTATATTAAATATTTAATCGTTTTTCTGTATATGCCATTATTCCATTACAAAAAAAGTTTTATCTAGTCCAAACATGTACATACTATTTACCAGTATTTACTTCTATTTCCGACAAATGGACTTGCATCGCAATTGAAGCAATACTGTATGTTATAACTTGCCGACCAATACAGCACGACCTTTTCGCAGTTCTTAATTTTGAATGAAAATCGCATTTATCACATTCGTGCTTTTTGGTACTATTACTAGGCGTTAATTTGCACACATTTGTACCTTAACACATCTAACAGTGGACTTCAGATCTGTCGGTAGAAATAAACGTCTCGTTCTTGACATAACAGTGACGATTAAATTAACCCTATTCATTTGTACAATTCAGTTAATTAAACACGTTTGTTGACGAGACGTGATATTTTGTACAAATGAACAATGGAAACAAAATGCTAAACTCGTTCTATTTTTGCATCGCTGTTAAAAGAAACGTTCTTAGGAGAGTACAATTACAAATGATTTACAAGTGTTTCTGATGATTTTGATTTTCTGATGACGTTATCGGTCGTACAAATAAAACAATTGAATGTATTCTAAGACCGTTAATTGATGATCATCCTATGTTTGCTTTCCTTATATGAGTTCTATTAATATAAAGGCTACTGGTTATTGGGGCCATTTTGTATTACGACACATTTTTGTATACATTATTGAATTATCATGTTAAATGTTACCAGTAAAGGTATGGGCTCAAATCCAATGGGCATCAATTTATTGATTCCTGATTCCGTCCAATGGTCCTGTAACGTGCAAGTCCATACGGATACACTCGGTTTGTTCAATGTAAGATATATTTGCAATTCACGTTTAAACTTTTGTTAGGTGTAGCCCGATCATGTTGACGGATGGACATGGCTATGGAACCAGATTAGATAAAAGCATTTCGCCATTAAAAGCGAGTGGTGTATAAACATAGTCTAACATTACGTAATAATTAATTGCCACGGGTTATTTTTTTCAAGGACATAATAGTAATTCAACAGAAAAACAAAGCCTTGGCATGAAGGATGGCAAACATATAGAGATATTTAGTGCGGCTTCGTCGTCTGCGTCATTTTTGGCGTTAATTCTGATGTTAATAGGTCAAAGCAATTCTGCGGTTAATAGGTCAAGAGAAAAATATTGACCCTTTGATCTGGTCAGAAAATATTTATTATATTAAATATTAAACAATTTGATGAAGTCTTCAATTTAGGTTTGCCCATTTGCAATGGTCAGTAGATATCTTCTTTTAGTTTTGGAGGAAGTAGGTCGAAGGTCAAGGTTATTATGAAGTTCAAAATAACAAAAATGCCGCTCCCGACAGGCGAAAAATCTTTTTTCGGGTTCAATGTTTGATGGGTTGTTGTTTTCTATTCTAAATGCCTCATTATACCAGATCGATATATGTTTAGTTTCAATGCTAGTGCGCATTTTTATATTGTAGCACACGAGATTCTAAAACTGGTTATTATTGTGACAAAAGCAATAGTATGAATCATTCCAAACGTTTATTCATACTTAACTTCCCATTCCTTTGTCTGAAAATTAAATCTTAACGGTCATTATTTTGATCATTGTGAATATCTGCGGTCATAAAAGCACGCTTAGTTGCATTGTCTTCTTCAAATGCAGACACTGAATCTTTAAAACTTGGCCATGTGTCCATGCGGAATTAATTTGAAGAAAAATGCTTCGTTATTTGGAATGATGCCTCTCTTGAAGCAAATAAAAAAGCTGATATTGCATACCATTGCCATTTCCATTTTCCACGAACTTTAATAAATTAATTTATAAACAAGCCGTTTAGATAAAACGTGTTACTATTGATATAACTTAGATATTATTTTGTACTTGTCCGTTTATGAAAATATTTATATATCGAGAATGAACAAGTCCTGTGCATTTCATAAACAAATCATTGTTTTGGATTTCCAGCGCTTACATCGCCTAATACTATAAAAGGAAATGTGTTTCATTGAAGTTAGTGGCAATATCTGTATAGAAACAAAGTGTAATGAAAGCTACAGGGCACAAGTCATGTTGCCACAAAATTTGACGAAGATCCTGTTTAGATAAACAATGAAAAGGCCTAGCAGAACTCACAATTTCTCGAAGAGGTACATTTATAACCCTCCTAAGTGTAGCTACTAACAACAAATTAACAAAACATAGTTGAAGTGTTGTACCTAAAATTACTGGAATTAAAAACAAAGTACAAACACAACACTTATATCCCTTAACTCTAATTAACCGAGTTAAATGTGAATACGACCTGAAGCGAATCAAATAAACGGAAACCTAGAACTCAACAGAGTAGGCTCTCTGACACCAAATATCTACACATCAGCGACAAACGACGGCTGTTCTTGTAGGCTCCATTAGTGTTGAGTAATTTATCTTTTAACGTAAACATGTAACGAGTGTTCTTGTGAATAAAAAAACACAGCATTGATGGGTATTTTCTAGAGGGAATTGACCTGCTTTAAGTTCTTTCATTTATTTGTATGTTTTCAAGTGCAGTATGATTCGGTACACTGTTCTCCTAGAAAGTTTCTATTAAAATAGTTGTTATTCTGAGCTCATTTATTACAACGTCCCTTGGTTTGACACCATTAAGCTTCTGCGTTCACATTTGTGAAAATTGAAGTTTAGGTAAATGTGGAATGCAGACGTTGATGCTCATTGTAATATGAGTCAACAACTGCGTCACAGCTAAATAAGAAACACGAGTTTACTTATTCGAACTGTCGTATTTGAGTTAATTCCTGAAATATCTCTTGGTAAACGTCTGGCGTGTTCTTACTCTTCCTCAGTAGTTGTTATTCTGTATATAATATGTCCTTAAATGTCGAGATGTACTGCTAACAAACGAATCGTATTGGTACATGTGTATTGCTTGTGTCCGTGTGCGTGCGTGCGTGCGTGCGTGCGTGCGTGCGTGCGTGCGTGCGTGCGTGCGTGAGGGCGGGGGGGGGGCTAATAGGAAGACATAGTAGGGGCTTGTAGTAAATATGATATGAAGCTCCTCGGAAATCCAATATCACATATTCCTAGGCTGAATTACAACATAAAAATAGTTTAACAGCGTTCAAATAAAAAAAGTTAATAAAGATGCATTTCGACAATGTTCTTGGATGAAAGTTGTACAGCAGTCGACGGGAGAAACATTCATTGTGTTAGAATACCCATAACATTTCAACTTGTCAAGAAAGTGTGACTTCCCTTATGCGTACATCAGTCTTGTCATGTAATGAAAAAATATGTTTTCAATGTCAAAATGATTTTAAACAAGAAACGTAGTTCATTAAGTCGTAATGTGACGAAATTGCAACATAAAATTATGCAATTTATATTTGTATTATATACATAATAATAAGCGTTCTTGAAATAGATATTCGTTTTAGGGTATAGATAATAGATTGCTTTAACCCAAAACACCTTCAAAACTGAGCTTCCGCTAGAGTCATTGTGATACTTATTATAGATATGTTTCACAAGTACGTGTGCTGTGTCTAATTCGAGACATTGAACAGTAAAAAATGAATGGCATTAAAAATGAGGCTGTAAATGTGAGTCTGAAGCAAGTACCGTTAGTTGAAGCCAGTAGAGAGAAATTGTACAACATTGTGAACGCTCTGGTGTATATTTGCAAATAAATGAAGCGGATCAGGTTTCGGATTTGTATTCACATAGTTGAAATACGCGAGTAATTTGGAATATTGAGAGTCCCTGTCCCCAAGCACGTAATTCCGATTCATCAATTGAAATCGAGAATTGAGCACTTGACTGCCAAAAAGAGGCTTTTCGATAAAACATGTTGAATTTTTATTGTAATATGTAATCAGTTTGTGTTGCTTCCTAAATGCTTTACAATGCCATACGTATATAAACAAGTTATGTAAAAATGAATTTCTAATGTCCAATTTAGAAGTGAGATATACTGGGACGAATTCAGAATACGCCGTAAGAGGGGTGCACCTTTTAACATACGCATCCATATCTGAGAACTAAACTATAACTGGGTTAAATTTTGTAGGAGTGTTGAGGGACCTCCCCTGAAATCATTTTAGCATGTATTAGTTCCAAAATGGTGCAATTTGGTTCATTTTTCCTTGTCCGATATTTTTATGAAAAAAAATATTATTGCTAACTTGGTCACTTTTAAAGGAGAATTGTGCCGCGAAAGTACAAATGGCACTCGCCAAATTATGCCAGTGAAAATAAGGTTAAATAATTCGTTTTATTGCGGAAATTTGCAGCAATTTCATTATGTTCATTTAGATTGGTATAAGATTTATCTGAGACAACAACGAACCCATGATCTATATTAAGTTATAGTTTCTATTCTCCAGTTAGGAATATACTTAAGTGTTCGCTCTAGACTTTTGACCGAAAGAAAATCTCTGTGAAAATTAGTATTATCTGTTTAACCAACTAATTTAAATGGTATTAACTACTGATATCACTGGACTATCCAGTATATATAACCATGCATGCTATAGATGTAATTTAGAGTTGTTTTGGTAATCCAGAGTAAAGCAACAGCCTAAACCCATCTTATTGTTGCATAAAACATAGGGGAAAAATGCGGATA